>NW_006798890.1:245206-266379 GCF_000442215.2 Lipotes vexillifer | reverse complement strand
AGCAGGAATCAACATTTCTATACTCAATAATCTAATACTCCCAAATCAATTCTTGTGACCCTGGAGGTGTGCCAAAATGTTTCCTTTAAGAGAACCTACAGAAGGGCATGCAGCTTGTTGCATCTTCAACCATCCACCATGGCATCACCTGCTGCCCTTAGCCAGAGGCAGAGCAGTGTGGGCTCAGAGCTGGCCAACTGCTGTGTGACACAGCTCCTCAAACGGGCAAGCTTTGCTCTGGAGCTCCATTGCCTAGCCAAGGCTTTCTCAGAACTGAGCTATGGTCAGATTCTTCCTACCTAATCCTGCACTTCAATCACATGAGTCAGAAGTACAGAGTGTGAAGGCTTTCTCTGCTTATTCCTGTTTCTTCTGTTTTACAGCCATTTCCCTTAATAAGCCTCCAATCCTATCTTGGCTTCTGAAGATCTGAACTAATAAGGGAGTTATGGGAATGGTATGAGAAGACAAGAAGTAGAATAGTTTGGGAACTTGCTGCTTGGCCAGAAAGGACAACTCCACCCAGGTTTAAGTGTAAGACAAAGATAATCCATGTCACAAGGTGGTGGCACAGTTGAATAGCTAGCCAGTTGTGGCCTGGGAAGATACTCCAGTGAAAGGAAAGTCCCTAGCCAGTGACATGTTTCAGGTATTTAAATATTGGGAGACAACCCACAGAATGGGAGAAAATATTTGAAGTCATAAATAAGGCATTAATATTCAGAATACATAAAGAACTGCAATGAAAATTATATTAAAAGACAGGCAAAGGACTTGAATAGATGTTTCTCCAAAGAATATATATGGATAGCTAATAGGCACATGAAGATGTTCAAAATCACTAGTCATCAGGGAAATGCAAATCCAGAGCCCAATGAAATACTACTTTACACCCATGAGAATGGCTTTAAAAAAAAACAAAAAAGGAAAATGTTTTGGCAAGTATGTAGAAAAATTGGAATGCTGTGCGTTGCTGGTAGGAATATAATGGAGCAGTGACTATGGAAGATTAAGCAGAATTACTGTGTGACCAACAATTCTACTCAAATATAGCCAAAGGAGTTGAAAGCAGGGATTTGAACAGATACTTCTGAGCCAATGTTCACTGTGGCATTGCTCACAATAGTCAAAAAGGCAGAAACCCAAGTCTTCATTTATAGATGATTGAACAAAGTGGGGTATATGATTTTGGCCTGCAGAGACTCCCAGAACTTCACTGAGACCTGGGACTCTTCCTGATCTTCCTTCTCCTTCTTCTGCATGCATCAGTCCAGCACACCTTGGCACAGGTTTTCCTCTTCTACCCTTGCTCGCTCCCCTTCTTTCACAAAAAGTTTCCCCAGTGAGTCAATCCATGTTGGTCTCTGCTTCCCAGAAGATCCAAACTGATATTAGGCTTAATGTTCTCAAACTCTGATTTAAGATACTATTGGCAAACAATTGCCATAGAAATAGGTGTTCTTAAGCACTGCTTAGCAAAAAGATCTGTAAAGGTAAAATGGGAGCTTTGTTGATTCCATTTAGTTACTGTTGCCTCTTAACAGTAGAGATGGCCAACAGGCACAGGAAAAGATGCCTCAACATCACTAATTATTAGAGAAATGCAGATCAAAACTACCATGAGGTACCTCCTCACACCAGTCAGAATGGCCATCGCTAAAACGTCTACAAATAAAAAATGCTGGGGCTTCCCTGGTGGCGCAGTGGCTGGGGGTCCGCCCGATGCCACAACTACTGAAGCCCGCACGCCTAGAGCCCGTGCTCCGCAACAAGAGAAGCCACTGCAATGAGAAGCCCGCACACTGCAGCGCAGAGTATTCCCCGCTCGCCACAACTAGAGAAAACCCACCCATAGCAACGAAGACCCCCACCCCCCCCCAAAAAAAAAAAAAAAAAAAAAAAAAATGCTGGTTAGGGTGTGGAAAAAAGAGAACCCACCTACACTGTTGGTGGGAATGTAAGTTGGTGCAGCTACTATGGAAAACAGTATGGAGGGTTTGCAAAAAACTCAAAATAGAGTTGCCATATGATCCAGCAATCCCACTCCTGGGCATATATCCAGACAAAACTATAATTCAAAAAGATATATGCACCCCAGTGTTCATAGCAGCACTATTCACAATAGTGAAGACATGGAAACAACCTAAATATCCATCAACAGATGAATGGATAAAGATGTGGTATATATACACAATGGATATACAATGGAATACTACTCAACCATAAAAATGAAACAATGCAGCAACCTGGAACTAGAGATTATCACACTAAGTGAAATAAGTCAGAAAGACAAATACCATATGATATTACTTATATGTGGAATTTAAAATAGGACACAAATGAACTTATCTATGAAAGAGACTCAGAACAGACTTGTGGTTGCAAAGGGGAAGAGGGTTTGGGGAAGGGATGGATTGGGTGTTTGGGATTAGCAGATGCAAACAATTATATAAAAGGGAATCAACAAGATCCTACTATATAGCACAGGGAACTATATTCAATATTTTGTGATAAACCATAATGGAAAAGAATGAAAAATAATTTATATATGTATAACAACCACTTTGCTGTATAGCAGAAATTAACATTGTAAATCAGCTATACTTCAATAAACTTAATGGGAAATTTTAGGCCTTTTATGATATACACACAATATTGTTTTTCCTTCTAAACACTCCTTTTGCTGTATCCCACAAATTTTACTTGAGTTATTTTCATTTAGTTCAAAATTTTTTAAAAATTCGAGAATTCTTTGAAGCCCATGTTTAGAAGCGTTTAATCTCCAAGTATTGACGTCTTCCAGATTTCTGTTGATTTCTTTAACTCCATTATGCTCTGAGAACACACTTTATAGTTTCTTTTCGATTTATTAATGTTGTTTTAACAACTCCAAATGTAGTCTTAATGAATACTGTGCATGACCTTTAAGAATGTACATTCTGCTGTTGCCGGATTAAGTCTTCTATAGAAGTCAATTGGATTCAGTTGACTGATATTGCTGTTCAGTTCAACTATGTCCTTCCTGATTTTCTGCCTGCTGGATCTGCTAATTACCTATAGAAGGATGCTGAAGTCTCCAAATAGAGAAATCCATTTCTCCTTGCAGTTCTATTGGATTTTGCTTCTTGTATTTTGATGCCCTGTTAGACATACGCACATTAAGGACTGTTCTGTCTTTTTGGAAAATTGACTCCTTTGTTATATAATGCCTCCTCTGAGTTTTTTCTTGCTCTATCGGCAGCTTTGTGAAGTGAAAATAGCTACTTTAATTTTCTTTTGATTAGCGTTAACATGGATATTACTCGACCCCTTTATTTTTGAATTATGTATTCAAACTGAAATATGTATTCAAATTGAGTTTCTTATAGACGAGGCATGGTTGTCTTTAGGTCCACTTTGACAGTCTTTTAATGGGTATATTTGGACAATTGACATTTGGTTTTTAAGCTGGATTAATACTTGTTGCTGGTTTGTATTAGTTGCCTTTATTCTGTTTTTCATTTTTATAATCCACTCTGCCTTCTCTAGTTTTAGTTGAGCATTCTGTGTGATTGCTTTTTCTTAGTGCATCATAATTCTGATTTTAGTGATAGCTCTTGAGATTACAGTATACATTTACAACAGATCCCACTCTTTGAAAGAACACCATACCACTTCATGGGTAGTGCAATCATCTTACAGCAGTGTATTTCTAATTCTTCCCTCCTGTCTTGTATTTGTCATTCATGTCACTTATCCATAAGTTATAGTTGCCAAATACATTGTTATTTTGAACAATCTGTTCTGTTAGATTAACATTTTACCTTATACTCTCTAATGCTGTTTTCTTATATATCTGAATGACTCATTTTTACTCCTTTCTGAAGAATTCTATGAACATTTCTTTCAAGGCCAGTCTACTGGCAATAGATTCAGTTTGTCTTCTTCTTCAGTTTTGAAGAATAGTTTCACTGGGTACAGAATTCTAGGTTGTTTTTCCTTTCAGTACCTTAAGTGTTTCACTCCATTCTTGTCTGCATGGTTTCTGAATAGTCCAGAGTAATTCTCATCCTTGCTCCTCATAGACAAAGTATGTTTTTTCCTCCTCATTTCAAGATTCTCTACAGTTTGATTATATGCCTAGTTGTTGATATTTTGGTATTTATCCTGCTCGATGTTCTGAGTTTCCTGCATCTGTGATTTGGTGTCTAGCCTTAATTTTAGGAAATTCTCATTGTTCCTTCAAATATCTTCTGTTCCCTTCTTCATATTCATATCATGTGCATGTTACACTATCTGTAATTGTCCTGAAGTTGTGATATTCTGTTCTGTCCTTTTCATTTTTTTCTTTGTATTTCAGTTTTGGAAGTCTCTTTTGACATTTCAAGCTCACTGATTCTTGATTCACGTCTACTCTATCGATGAGCCCAAAAGCATTATTTCTGTTAGCCTATTTTATTTCTAGTCTTTCCTTTTGATTCTTAGTTTCCGTTTCTGCTCACATTACTTGCCTTTTTTGCATGCTGACCACTTAGAGCCTTTAGCATAACAGTTTTAAATCCCCAGTCTGTTAATTCCAACATCCTTATCATTATCTGAGTTTAGTTCTGATATTTGCTCTCTTCAGACTGTGTTATCTTCCTTTGCTTGTAACTTTTTGTTGAAAGCTGAACATTATGAACTGTACAAAATAAACTGAGGCAAATAGGCCTTCAGTGTGAGGTTGTGTATCTAGCTAGGGGTTACACTGTTTACTGTAATTTTGTGTCAGACTAAACTTTCCTCTGATGTCTTTTTGTCTCCTGTTGTCTCTGGGATTCCCAGAGACTCATTAAATAAGGTCCTAGATGTGTAGTTTTCAGCTGTGTTCCCCTGCTTTTATGTTGGAAACCTAATGATGTAGGGCTGAGTTGTGAGGGATGGGGAAGCATTCTAGAGTTCTGTGGTCCTCTGATTAGGTCTCAGCCTTTTAGGGAGCCTGTACCCTTGGGCTGTGCTCCTCACAAGTATCCCCCTCCCCCTTTATGTGAAGCAGAAAGCCTAGAGGGGGCTAGAGTTGGGTGTTTCCTTTCCCCTTACATAGTTAGGCTTTGGTAAGAGTTTCTCTTGAAGGTAGGCCTTGTTAACACAACACACTGACATATTTCAAGACAGTTACTGTCCACCCCTGCACTTCCTCTGCTGAAAGAATATTGAACTTTTCTATCTTCACTGGGAGAACCTGGTAGGTCTCTGGGGGTAAAACTCACAGAAGCATGGGTCCTCCAAAACTGGGCCCCCTTTAAACTCTTAAACTTATTCATACCAGCAGTCACCAGTTAGTTTAGGTTTCCTACTCCAGTACTGGGTCCTGTGAAGGTTTCTGCTATAGAGTCTCTGCTCGGGTAAGCAGTAGTTTTGTGTGTGCCTGTCTCTCCATTTTGGGAGCAACAGTTTCTTCTGTTTCCAATCAGGGTTCTTGGTCTCTTTAATCGATAGAAATTGATCAGAGGTCAGACAAGAAATTCAGGCAAGGCTTTGGGGCCCCTGCTGCAGCATGGGGGAGCGAGAGCAAACAGGTTCACTTGCTTGCTTGCTCCCTGATGGAGGGATGAGCTTGTTCCTTATATGGGGCGAGGGTATGGGTGTGTCCAGGGGTTGGGCCGGAGGGGTGGCTTAGGCGGTTTGCCCACCCCTTAGGTGGTGTTTGCAGGGGTCACGCACAATACCCTGTTTTTGCTCCCAACCCCCTGCTTTTGCTCCAGACCCTTCAAAAGTAGCAGTTGAGTTTTCTGGTCTTTTTGTATCTTTTGTCCAGAATTTTCCCTAACTGTGTATGCATGCAGTTATTTTTAGTTCCATATAGTTTCTCTGTATTTTATTGCTTGAGTAGAGGTGTGCCCCAGTGCAAGTACTGCGGCAAAGGGTCCCAGGTCCCAGCCTGTCTATGACTTTAGCTTGATGGACTTATGAATAGTTACCAATTTTCAGTTTGTTCAGTTTTACTAGTTGCATGCATGGATTGACCACTTCCAAGCTCCTTACATGATGGGGGACTTCTAGCTTGGTGCCACTACCTAAACCTTTGAAGACATCCCCATCCAGGAGAAAGTGCAACTCATCCACAAGAGTCACGATTTGTTACAGCAAGGTTTAAAAAACTCTTTTCACCAAGATGGGTTATGTTACAAAGCTCCCACTACAAGAATAGCCTGTTTTGTGCTTGGAACCAGGTGGACTATGAGTTTGACAATGAACTTACACCCACTTTGAACACTGGCATCTGCTTTCGGGGAGCCACCTTCCTACTTAGGATAGGATACCACTCTTGGTTAGACAATATTTTCCTCCATATCTCAAGAGACTAAGTTCTAACAGTGAGAAAAATCAGTCCAGTAGCACTGGCCATAGTTGTAGCTTCAAAGGGAACAAGACATTATGTGGCATTTGACAGCAAGTTGCCAAGTATCTTGATTTAGCATGTGTAAGTTGTGTTTAATTATCTGTAGAGAATTGGTTCTTCTGAGATTCTTTTAATCACAGCAGCATGATCAGACAGCTTCTGGTCCAATGGGAGGAAGAAGAGGAGAAAGCAGGTGCTTACTTGGCTTGGACCCCAAGTTTAGACATTTGAATGGTCTTACTGTACTTGGTGTCAGCTGTTCTTTTCCTTAGGATATTTCCATTTCAAAGAGACCCCAAACCACGCAGGAATGTTGGGTATGTCTTGTGTTACAATCTTTCATTGCTACAGCTGGGGAAACAGCTAAAGCTAGGACAGATCTTGTCCTCAAACTTCAATGGACCTGTCACTCACATATTAGCAGAACAGTAAAGGGTGGGCTTGAGTTTTCCCAAATTCAGCTCAGTAGGGAAGCTTAGACAGGTATGCAGGAGCAAAGATAGCCAGCTAACTGCTTATGGGTTCTGGAATATGGAGACAGCTTGCCTATTTTGAGGCAGTTGCTAGGTTCCTTATCTTCGGTGAGGCAACACAAGTAGTTATCACATTGTCATAGACCTGTTCTGTGTTTGTTCTGTATATGTCTTCTTCAGGCACTGGCATTATGACACAAGCTCTAGTGGCTACACTTAGGTATTAGTATCTTTCTCTGCTACACTCAATTAATGTTAGAAGTTTAAAGTAACTAAACTGAACAGAAACACCAATTTTGAGCATCTACTTATTCAGAGTAGCAACCAGACAAGGAGTTCCTTGCCATCACAGAATTCAACTTGTTTAACAGATATTGCCAGATGTAACGATAGAGTTTGAGATTAATCCAGTCACACAGTACTTTGAGTTGTATTGAGACCCAGTTTCAAGGCCCGTACTTGTCATACCCCTAGCCTTCAATGACCACAGAAAGGCTGAGGAGGTAGTCACCTTGGAACTGGATGCCGAAGTGTGAGGATACCAGGGAGAGGAGGTAGAAAGCTTTATAAGCAAAGGCAACAGCTTGACCTGAGGCACAGGATTGAGTTTATGGCATACTCAGGTCAAGTGGGTAGCTTCTAGCCTGGAGCCAACTATAGTACAATGAAAGTAAAGTGGACCCAAGGTTTTAAGAACAGAGATGAAAACATTTTACTACCAGAAGGTGAAGACAGCTTTTAGCACTGAGCTTTTAAAACTGTTTCCAATACTCTGGCTTCAGATTTTGTCTCTTGCCATTAAAGTGAATTTCAGATTGCCCCCCAATTCCTCCTCCAGCCTCATTCTTATCAGCCATATTTAGCCTTTCTTCACACCTGGTATGTGCTCGGTTAAGTTCTACCCAGCTGTTAAAACCCAACTAACAGCTCACTGCTTCCTTAACTTGCTTTAACCTGAGCTTTTCTTCTCAAATCCTTTCATACAATAAAGAGTTAATGTGTTTACATCAAGTTCAGTCATACAACCATTTCTCCTTCATATGCTCATGGGAAGTGCTGTACTAGGCACTTGGTATTTGAAATATGTAGCTATTCTAGATGACTATAAATGTTTCCAGGCAGCTTTCTAGAGTCTACTCAAGCAGCAATATTTGAGTGCTTTGAATGTTTAGCTGTTGTGACTATTGTAAGAAATTTGCCCAGTTTCTGAAATCCTTTTAACTTTCCCCTCCCCCTCCAGCAGCTGAAGTTTACTTGCTTGACTATAGCCCAGATGTCCCTTATTTGGCAAATAACCACCTCCATACAATCTGTTCACCTTAAAACTTTCATATAGGTGATAAGAAAAATGACTCCAATTTCCATGGAGGTCTATAAACTTGTTATAAGTCTTACAACACCTCATGTCATGAGAATCAATTCAGTCCTCAAATAGTTTTACCAGCTGGTCACCCCAATTCTACTTGGCTGAAATAAATCACTGGGTTGGAAGAGCTCTTGGCCATGGGCTATGGAAACTTGAGCCTGTGCAAAGCGGGGAGGCAGAGTCAGAGGCAAAGTCAACTTCTTCCTAAGAGCTTTCACACTAGACATCAAAACTATTGGAAGGCTTTATCCCCTTAAATTATGCTCATTTGTCTTGAGATTCTGGATTTCTAAACTACCATTTCTCAAACAGATTAGAGAAACATTCCCAAGATTATAGACAGGACTGCTTGACTCAAATTGTTTTAATTAGGCTTGTGCAAGTACCCGGAGTCACAGCTAAAGGTGATTCACTTAACAGCCCTCCCGCTGAAGGAGGGTCTAGCAAGCAGCAGGCCCCTACACGTTGCAAAACGAGGCCTCTTTAGCGACTTCAGCTGAGCTACTGGCTGACAGAAAGAGGCACAATTTCAGAGTACTTGATTCAACAGAATGAAGTGCCAGAGCTTTTAGGATCCAAGACATAGGGTAAAGGAGTGACCTAATGATATGCAAGTTAAAAAGTTTACTCTTAAAATAAATCTAAGTAGTTGATGGAAGCAGCCTATACGTGCACCTAGCAGGTTAACATGCCCAGTCCCAAATGCTTGTTTCCATGTTTATTGACTTGTCGTTCAGTAGTCTCCACTTAAGCATTAAGGCTAGCCCTGAACTTAGAATACCCCAAATAAACCCACATTCAGACACTTTACTCCTCTACATGGTATCTGGATGTTATTTCACATCCAATTCTCCATATCTTCATTGGTAAAGTATAGTGAAATTAAGTAGGCTGCTTCTCCAGAGATGCTCAACACTTTTTCTCTCTCCCTAGAAGAGTTGTCAAGTGTAGCTTATCCTGCTTCTCTCTACTCAGTTGGTACTTGGCCATTAACTACTGTTGAACACAAGTGGGTTCTAGTAGCTTGTTGGCATCAGCCCCACCATTTTATCTGGTCAGGACTTCAGCAGAAAAGTTGAGCCCCAAAAGCAGTATGATTAGTCACAATCCAACTTGAGCTCTTGTTTCTTCCCTATTTGGGAAGTGCTGGCCCTAGTGAATAGGATGCCCCCAAATGATGTGCTTGGCTCCCAATGCACGCTGGGGCCTTGAGTCTTTGAGAAACCCCAGTACAGGAGAACAGAGCTCCATGAACATGTATGTAGTTAGAAACAACCTTCCTATAAGAGGAACAGCCTGGACCTACCACAAAAGATTTTTCTAAGCTGGGGGGCAGGCACAGCCGATCAGTTTGCAAGTTCAATTTTTAGAAGAGATAAAGCCTGACCTTTCCTATCATTGTGTTTCATCCAGAGAGCATCTCCTCAGGAGCATATTTCTCCTGTGAAAGGACATGGTGAGCACTGAGAGAGGGCCCCCTCTTCAGGGGATTAGAAAAGAGGTCCCGCAGGCAAGCTTCCACCTTGCTCAAAGCGGATTAGGCAAAGTCTGAATGGAAAGGAGAGAGGAGTCAGTTCAGAGTTGTGCAGCCTTCCCACGTTTAGAGAACTACCTTCTTCAGAACCGAGGTAGAGGGATGAGGTGAAGAGCTAGCTCTCCTGAAGAGGTGAAAACACTTCGTAAGGAAAGCCAAAGTGAAAAGAGAAGAGTCTTTTTAGTAAACAGTCTTCTAGGTCCTGGAGATAGGACTGAGAAAGCTCTTACAGAAAGAAAGCAGGTGCCATTTCTTCACCACCCTCCATCCAGTTCCCCCCTCACCCAACTGCCATCTGATTACAAAACTGCTAACCTACAAAAATCAGCAAGATGCCCACCCTCCAGAGTAGAGTAGAGTAGAGTAGAGCAGCACCCCTCGCCCCCTCGCCCCTTACAGCGCAGCTGGTGCCCAGCCTCTGCTTTTAAAGGCCAGCATCCTTGGCACATGCTTGCAAAGGAATGAAGCATCGTCAGGAAGAGGAAAAACACCTGTCCTCCCATCTCTCTTCTTGCTCTCCACCTCAAAGACCCCCCCCCAAACACACACAGCTCATCAAGGAAGAAGAGGGGAAACTGAGAGTAACTGAGGCAGCAGCTTTAGGAGGTGGCGTAACTGTGCACAGCTGTCCTGCCTCCTCCTCCTTTTTTTTCACCTTTACCTCAAGCCCTGCCTTAATATTTATGCTGCAAAGTGTCTAGGGAGGGGTAGTTCTCAAAAAGTAGCTCTGAGGACCTTAGTGTTATTTTACCAAATGAATGCAAGATTTCTCCTATGGGTATCTCCACTTGTAGATAGAATTGCCAGATTTAACGAAGAAAAGAACAAGATGCCTAGTTACTTTTGAATTTCAGACAGTCCACAAATAGTCTTGTAGTATGAGCATGCCGCATACAAGCTCTGCCGTCCTATTTGGGATGTATCTGTAGTGTGAAATTACGTGTTGTTTATCTGAAATTCAAATGTAACTGAGCATCCTATATTTTAATATAGCAACCCTACTCGTGGGGCCCCAGGCCACCCAGAATACTCCTGCTTTCAGCCAAATGCTGGTTGAGTTCTTTGTGATGGTAATGAGGGAAACCAGCCAAGAAGACCTATTGCTGCTGCTCTATTGCGTCTGAAAGTTTGAACCACCAAGCAGATCCAGTTCCATTCTGCCCTGAAGAGAGTTGCCCTCACCTCCGGCTGGCTCGAGAGAGTAGTCCAAAACCTGAAGCTGTCCCTTGAGGAAGACTCTGTGTTAAACATCCTGTATGACGTGGAATAGATTTAGCCTTCTCCATGGTTATTAATTTCCCCAGCTGTGGAATAACCTAAACTCAGTAATGATGGCTACTATTCACAGAGCCAGACCCTTCATGCTTGTTATTTCTAATTCTCTCGACAATGCTGCTAGTTAGGCATTATGATCTTTATTTTACAGGTTTACATTTTACAGAACTCAGAGAAACAAAGAGCTATGAATAAGAGCTAGGATTTAAACCCAGACCCACTTGGTTATAAATCTTGGGATCTTTTCAGTTCTTTATAACCACTTCTCTAAGTTTCTCTGGGTTGTTCATACATGTTTGTTAGGGTGCTTGTTTGTTTTTTGTTTGTTTGCAATTAGGTAATATGCATGATACAAAAATTAAAAGGTTTAAAAGGGTGACAAATAAGACTCCCTCCCTGGCTTGTCTTCTATCCACTCAGTTCTCCTCCCAGAGACAATCAGCCAGTTAGTAGTTTTCAGTCTTTTTTCTCTTCCACACAAAGTGTACTTTTATACAAATTTTTCTGCATTTCTTTTTTTCTATTGAAGATCTTTCCATTTCAGTTAATATCCAAGTGTCTATTTTAATGGCTGCATATAATTCCATTGTACAGATGTACCATAATTTATTTTACCCAGTACTTTATAGAAGTAAAACAGGCTTCTTTCCCATCTTTTGCCTTTTTTACAGACAATGCTTTAATAAATATATTTTTATAACCTTATATTTGTACGTGTGCTATCCATGGGATGCATACTTAGGAATGGAATCACTTGAATCTCTGCCAGTCTTATAGGTGAGTAAAAATAGTGTCTCATTATGGTTTTAATTTGCATTTACCTTATTATAAATATGACTGAGGATCTTTTCCTATGGCTGAGCCTTTTCCACTTCATTTTCATTTCATTTTTCATTTCTCTTTTTGGAATTATCCATCTCGGTTGTCTGGGACCCCAGAAATGAAGATGTCACATGAATAAATATCAAATAAAATAAATATTTTATGGTTGGTAAAATGTCAAGTTGTTAGACCTTTCCTTATTAATTTGTAGAAGCACTTCATAGTCTCAAAAAATACCCTTTTGCCTGTGATTCGAGTTTTAAATATTTGTAGGTTGTCTTTTAACTTTGTGCCTTGTAATTCTAATTCAGAGTTTTTAATTTTTAGAGTTATGACTTCAGAATTTTATACCAAACTTAGACTTTCTCTATTTCAAGGTTATAAGACAAAATCTCCAATTTTTTTTTGTCCTACACTTCCATTTTTAACAGTATTTAAATATTTTGACTAGTCATAAATTTATGTCATCTGCACCTCAAATATTTTCTTCCAGGTTATAATTTTCTATTGCCTTTTTATGATAGATTATTTGGTTGTTCCAGGTTATTTGTCTCCTACCTCTCCATAAGAGAAGTTTAATCTTTTCTTGTTGACCTGCAATGCGTCCTACCCAGGGAAGGAGTCAATATCTCACGCCACTGAGGTGTACTTGGCAAATGATCATCAATGCTTTTACAAAATGAGATCATGTTACACATTTGGTTTTTGCTTGAAAGGACATCATTATTTTCTCTCTTGTTCTTTTCTCTTTGCCACACGAATGGCATGTCCCAAAAAAAGGCTGGACCAAGGTTAAAACTGATACACAGCCACAAAGAAGTAATGTGAGTGAGAAATAAATGTCCACTGCTATAACCAACTGAGATTTTAGGGTTGTTTGTTACCTCAGCAAAGTTAGTTCACATTATTAATTGTGTCTATGTTTAATCTTTGTATCATGAAGTATAACATACATCCAAAAAAGGAAATGAAACAAATGTTCCCTGCCATAAATCACCACTAAGTTAAACCCCATGTTACCACCACCACCCAGGTCAAGAAGTGAAATATTGCCAGCCCTCAAAAATAAGATTATACCCTTTCCTTATTGTTATGAGCTGAATCGTATACCAGCACCATCACCCCTCCCTGGCCCAAATTGAAATGTTGAACTCCTAACCCCCAGTACTTCAAAATGTGACTGTATTTGGACATATGGCCTTTAAAGAGGTAATAAAGTTAAAATGAAGTCATTAATGGGCCCTAATTCATATGACTGATGTCCTTATAAAAAGAGGAAATTTAAAAAAAGAAAAAGAGGAAATTAGAACAAAAATATTCACAGCGGAAAGACCAGGTGGAGACACTGGAGAAAACAGACATCTACAGGTCAAGAAGAAAGGACTTGGGCTTCCCTGGTGACGCAGTGGTTGAGAGGCCGCCTGCCGATGCAGGGGACATGGGTTCGTGCCCCGGTCCGGGAGGATCTCACATGCCGCGGAGCAGCTGGGCCCGTGAGCCATGGCCGCTGAGCCTGCGCGTCTGGGGCCTGTGCTCCGCAGTGGGAGAGGCCACAGCAGTGAGAGGCCCGCGTACCGCAAAAAAAAAAAAAAAGAAGAAGAAAGGGCTCAAAAGAAACTAACTGTTGACATCTTGATCTCAAACTTCTAGCCTTCAGAATTGTGACAAAATAAATTTCTGTTGTTTAAACCACCCATTCTGTGGTGTTTTCTTGTGGCAGTCCTAAGAAACTAACACACCCATTATATTGGGTTCCTTGTTACCCATTATCAATAATCTCTATACTTACTTCCATCACTATAGTTTGTTGCTTGTTCTATCTTCATAGAAATATGATCATACACTTCGTGTGTGTGTGTGTGTGTGTGTGTGTGTGTGTGTGTCTTCTTGTGCTCACGATTATGTTTGTGAGATTCATCACTTTCTTTGCTATAAAAATACAGTTGATCCTTGAACAACACAGGTTTGAACTCCATGAGTCCACTTACATGTAGATTTTTTTCATGAGTCCACTTACATGTAGATTTTTTTCAACAAATACATTCTACAGTACTACACGATCCAGGGTTGGTTGAATCCATGGATGCTGAACTGCGGATACCAAGGGCTGACTATAAAGTTATATGCACATTTTTGACTGTGCAGAAGTTCAGCATCCCTAATCCCCATGTTGTTAAGGTTAAACTGTATTCTACTGAGTATTAACCCATTCTACTGTTTGTTAACTTTTGGGTTGTTTCCAATCTGAACTTGTTATGAATAATACTACTACAAAATTCTTGAACACATCTCTTGGTGTTTATGTGCATATGTTTCTGTTGGGTATGTATCAAAGAGTAGAACTGCTGGGTTATAGGGTATGTATACATTCAATTTTGGTAGATAATGTCAAATAGTTTTCAAACTGGAGACAAAGAGGGAAGAGATATGGGAACATATGTATATGTATAACTGATTCACTCTGTTATAAAGCAGAAACTAACACACCATTGTAAAGCAATTATACCCCAATAAAGATGTTAAAAAAAATAATAATAATAATTTATATTCCCACCATAAGTTCAGGAGAGTCTCTGATGTTCTACATCCTTGCCAACATTTGTAATTATAAGACTTCTTGAGGTTTTTTAATTCAAGAATTTAAAATGCTTTCTCATTATGGTTTGAATTTGTATTTTGTGATTAAAAGGGAAGTTAAGTACCTTTTCATATATTGTTTGGTCATTAGAATATCCTCATCTGCAAAGTTGCTGTTCATGTTTCTATTGGATTGTTGGTATCTTTCTTACTGATTTGTGTTCTTTCTATATTGTGAAAGTGAGCCCTTTGTTGTTTACTATGGTATAAATACATTCTTTCATTCAGAAAATGTAAACTTGTCTCCTATCTTACACCATGGTAAAAAATCAATTCCAGATAGATTGTGGGTCTAAGTAAAAAGCAAAACAAAGCAAAACAATACAACTCTCAAATGATAATATGGAAGAATATATTCATGACTGATGTAGGGAAAGTAGGGCACAAAAACTAGACTGATAAATTTGATCATAACAATATTAAGATATTGTTCACCCAAAACCACCATTAAGAGGATGAAAAGGCAAGCACACAGAAAGGAGGGGATATTTTTGGAGATATTTAAGGGAGGTAAATCCTCATTTTCATAGGCAGAAGATAATGGACAATATTTAAAGTTGATTCATTAAGAAATAGTAAAACAAACATTGGTTAAAGATTGAAAAAGCAGAAGCACATAATACATTTCTGGGAATAGCTGTTTCTGGGAATAGGACTGGATATGAGAATTGGTGGGAAAGAGAAGAACTCTCGGTTTTCATTGTAATCTCTCTATATAATTTGATTTGTTAATTATGTGCATATATTACTTTGATTCTTTAAAAAGATACTCTTAAAAGTATAGTATTTCTTAAACCCTAACTGAAGTACTTCTGGATTGGAGAATGAAGACACCTCCCCAGAAATGTAGGCGTGTACTAAAACTGCAATGATAAACTTAAAAATGCTTTCAGGGATTGTATTTTATAGTAAAATCATAAGAATTTTGTATTCTTCCTCATAATCATGTTAGTTTTACTGCAACAAGCCTTTTATTTAAAGTACTTACATATTCACTCAAGCCATCAAATAAATTTCATGCTCAGGAAGGTACAGCAGGTTTACTCTTTGGCTTCAAGTAGCCCCAGGACACCCCTGTGAGCCCCCTGGAGCTGTAAGTAACTCAGTTTGAGAAGGATATTTCTAACTTGTTAATGCTGCCATAATGGCTAAATATTTTATAGCTTCCAGATGTTGTATCTACTTCAGATGTTAGATAGGGAGCATGGGGGAGCGTAATTGAAACAATGTTCATCTTGCAATCAGAAGATCTATTTGAGTTCAGACTGGGACCTTACTTTGGGCAAGTCACTTTAAGTCCCACGACTTTAACCTCCTCAACTATAGAACAATCCTAATAAGTACTGATTTTTTCTACTACCCCACAAAGTTGTTCTGTGGCTTATGTGAGAAATTATTTTGTAAACCATGTAAAATGTGTCTTCCAGAGTACTGGCAGTCAAATTTTAATGCCAATATTTTAAATATAAGTTGGTTACTATGATATGTATTAGCATCTTTATAGTCTCCATCTCCTACTCCAAGGAGTTTACATTTGACCAACGAGTGAGTTCTATTTGATAAACATTTATAGTATCCTCTCTACATCAGGCTATGTGCTAGGAAGAAATGTGCATTATAGATTTAGTAGAAATGCCTTTCATATGAGCATACATGCTGCATATTTTCTTAGTTGTGTTTCCTTGGTGAAGTCATTTCCCTTTTCTGGGCTTCAGTTTCTTTATCTATACAATGGGGATGTTGGGACTTTGCACATAATTAGAATTTATTGAGTTCCAATATCCTATATTTACCAGGACTCTTTAATGCCTTTTTAAAAATCTGCAGCAATTATTTATTGAGTACCTTCTCCATACTCATATGAGTTAGGGTTCAACCAGGAAGCACTCCATATTGAGCGCAGAGGAAACCAGTTACATGGGTGAAAGGGCTAAGAAGCCAAACACAGGGCAGAGAGGGACCCAGACAGACTAGTGGCCAGAGAAGAGACACAACCAGGGCCAGAGACACTGTGTAAGTCAGAGAGGGAAGGGAGGATAACCTGGATTCTGCTTTCTCCTCTGCCTCTTATCTCTGACTTGCACCTTCCAGGGTTCAACCTGGTGAGAACTTTCTAACCAGTAGCCTGGGAAATTCAGGAGTCATAACCAGTGATACAAAGCAAAGGGTAAGGAATGGATCTGAGCACAAACAGCACACAGACTGGCCCTCTCACTATGGTGCTTGGTACTCCAAAGAGCTTATGATATACTGGAGGAAACCAAACTCATAATGATGAAGCAACAAAAATTACAATAATAATAGTTGTACTGTTTCATGCACATATGTTATCTGAAACCTTGAAATTTTTGTCTTCATTTTTCAGATGAGAAAACAGACTAGAGAGCTAACTTGCCTAAATTTATAGAGCAAGTGAAAATGAAACTGAATTGGAACCTACAACACCTGCCTCCAAAGGATGTAATTTTCTTCTGTACGAATTAGATGTTCTCAATAAGAGGCGTGTTCAGAGAACAGCAAAGTCTCTATTTCCTCATCTGAGAAATGGGATTTGAAACAGCTCCAATATTAACCCTTTATCATTACAGCTTAGAATCATCTAGGAAGGCTTTATAGAAAAGGTGAGATCTTTGGAGGTCTTGAAGGATATGTAGGACTCATAGTGAAAGGGTATAAGTAAAGTTCCTTTTGTTTTCCCTCTCTGAGAAATCTCTTCTCTCTCTGTAGATTTCATTTGCGTTTTGGACAATGAAACCTAATATTGCTTCCAGGAACCCTAATGAGCCCTCCTAAGTTTATGCTTAGGTATGCAAAGCAGTTGTCACATCATACAGCTCTGGGGCCTTGGGGGCATCCCAGAGAGTGTCCTGGATTCATTTCCCATCCCCAGTGCCTTGCACCCTGAGAGGTACCTGCATGTAGACATTAGCTCTCCTGGGCAACTGGATTTCTATTGGCCATACATCTGAGAATTCTCAAGAACACTGTTTATTCCTTGAGAAATCTGGAATGAATTAAACTGAATAAATTGGCTCTCAACTTGGCTGTTTCAAATGGCAGCAAAGAAATAACATATGCTGCTTTTCCCCCTTTCTCTTTCTTTCCTTTTTTTCTTTATGGAAGGGGAAATGAAAACACACCCATATCCACACAAAAATTAGATTTGGTCAAACCATGCTCCACTTCTCCAGCAAGTGGAAACCTTTGATCAGAATATTTAGGTGTCTCTGAAGAGTGTAAGTATAGCAAGAAACCTGGGGAATTCATTCTAATGTATGTCCGCAACCTGTGCAGCATAAATCTAAGTTGAATGGCCGTGTCTACAGAGCCAATCTGTAGCTGAGTTGCTAGGGCTACTGATGCAGTAAGCAAACACAACAAAGACTTTTCCCTTCTTAATCCTCTGCAGATATTACCTTTCTCCTCAATGCCAAACATTCATCAAAAGAAAAACATATGGAGACTTTGAAACATTATTCAGAAAAAAAGTAAAAAGAAAATAAAAGGAGAAATAATCGAGGCATAATTAATCATGATTATACCTGACACATGCATGATTTTAATTGTCTAATCTCAGTTTACAGATAATTAATGATAACAATGATAAGTGGCACTTTTGAGCACTCTCCTAAGTCCTTAGCATATACTGCCTCATTTGTATGTGACAATAGTCTCAAAATCAAAATACTATTATTATCCTTACCTCATAGATGATAAAACTGAGCCTTAGAGAGTTTAAGTAAATTTCCTGAGCTAACACATTTAGAAAGTAAAGGAGCCAGATTTCAACATTAAGTTTATCTGTCTTGCCCAGGTCTTAACCCTACGTGATGGACATGGAGATGTGCTGCCCAGATTCCCCTTCAAGAAAGGATTTGTTGCCCCAGCTGCTGGGGCTGCTGTCAACAGACAGAATTCAGCTGTCAGCTCCTTCGGGGGTCAACTCAGCTGCAGAGTGTTGCCTCACTCAAGGTCAAACCTTTCCCAGGGCTGCTTGCATCCAATGACTAATGGCAGTCCTAGACACGTGCATACATCGTATTCCATGGTCAAGCTGGAGTCTTTCCTGTCACCTGGTATATGGCCAGAGAATTATTCTGAGGTGTGGAGTGTGATGCCTTTAGAACCTGAAGAATCCTGCCAAGTGTTTCTGCTTCCTTCTTTATGGTAGCAGGTACAAGATCCAGGAGTCTGTCTTTTAATTGGAGTGCATGCCCCAACATGCCCTTGACCACTGGATCCTTAAGTACTTTACTGAAGTGGCAGATCTCTGAATCTTTGTAGGTTTTATTTCCCATCTTCTGGAGAACTTTTGTCTTCCCAAGGCCTCCAGCGTACTAGATACTTGTTGCTCATTCCATTCGATCCACATGATGTCATCAATATGATGTTCTATGTCATGTCCTTGAGGTTCAAATCTCTTTAGACTATATTATAATTGACAGTGGACAAATTAACATGGACGTGGCAAAATTGTACATGAATATTTTGTCTCTTCCATGTGAATGCTGACTTTTAAAAATCTTCTTTTCTGATTGGAATAGGAAGGAACACATTCACCAAGTCAAGCCTCCTGAGGCTTTATTAATCTTCTCCATCAAAGATACCACCTTTAATACAGCAGCAGCACTGGGACCGCTCCTTGATTGAGCTTGCAGTAGTCTACAGTCACTTTCCAGAATCTATTTGCTTTCAGAAGGGACAGTATTAGTGAATTCAATATGATAGTGTCCTCTACTCCTACATCCCTGAGATCCTTAAGGTGACGTTAATCTCCTCCATCCCATAGGAAACTGATAAAGTTTTTGATTTGCTATCTTAGGATGATGAAGTCATTGTCAGTGTCTTCTCCTTGGTTTCTCCATTATGAGAGCTCTTATCCCACAGACCCAGTGTAGGGGTTACTGTAACTGCCAGGTATGTCAATCTATTTATACATTCAGAGACTGGGGAAATGACAACCAGGTAGGCCTGTGGACCAGTGGGCTGATTGTTAGCCAACCTTTGGCCAGGATTCCATTTGCAGGGCTTTTATATTTCCCCACTGTAATACAGGATCTGTGATAATTCTCTATGTCTTTTGGAGTTCCCCTTTCCCTTATCAAGTAAATGGCTGAAGTTCCCTTTGGGGAAAGCCCGTTGGAATTAACACAGTATACACTTGCAGGTCTTTCCTCACGGTGTCTGAGCCACATCTTCAAGTCAACAAGTTCTGAGCCTAAAAACTGTCTCAGGTATGGGAACTAGGCAAAGGATTTGAACATTTTATTAGGACAATCTCCTTCAGTCTCTTGCTCTTCTATTCTTGCTTTCTTTGCATCATATATATTAAGATTAAGTGGTATCCTCATTGACTGCCCATCTATTTTGCCCATTAGGATGTGGTGTTATATTAACAATCTCCGCTGCTGGTTGCCATTTCAACTTTACAAGTAATATGATAACTGCAAACTTGTGACTTCAGGTAGCTAACCACCATCACCTGAGCTCTATTGCTCCATTTGGGGATAGAGGGTAGCATCATACACAACAAACCAACCTCTATGACAACTCTCCTACCTCTGTGACAAGTCTATAGATATTCAACAACAAAGAGGCTTTCTTACCTCATCAGAGAAGAGAGAGCCTTTGTTCTGTGGGTCTCAGAGTAGAAAAGCAGCATCATAGACTGGATATGTTTCCTTTTGTTTCCAACTGTCCCAAAAAGATAGGCATCAGGTCTGTCCTTTTATGGAGTCAGTTGGATATGGTTTTCACTTTTGTGTAATTAGTTAAAAAATAAGAGCCAAGTAGAATACTGCATCAAATTAGAGATGGCTGGTATTCAGGGAAAGATTTGAATCTTTCCAACAACAACAACAAAACAATATACAGAAAAGAAAATTACAGGCCAATATCCCTGATGAACATAGGTGCAAAAATCATCAGCAAAATATTAGCAAACTGAATTCAACAATACATTAAAAGGATCCTACACCATAATCAAGTGGATGTAAGAATGGTTCAACATCTGCATATCAATCAATGTGATACAGCACATAAGAAAATGAAGGATGAAAATTATATGATCATCTCAATAGATGCAGGAAAAAGCATATGACAAAATTCAACAACCATTCATGACAAAAACTCTCAGCAAACTAGGTATAAAGGGAATATACTACAGCAAAATGAAGTCCATTTATAACAAGCCCACAGCCAACAACATAATAATAAAAGGCTGAAAGCTTTTTCTCTAAGATCAGTAACAAGAAAAGCATGCTCACTCTTACCACCTTTATTCAACATAGTACTAGAAGTCCTAAGCAGAGCAATTAGGTAAGAAAAAGAAACAAAAGGTATCCAAATCAGAAAGGAAGAAGTAAAATTGTCCCCATTTGCAGATGGAGACAAAATATGACATAATATTATAAATAATAAATAAAGACAACCAAAAAACACTACTAATAAACAAATTCAGTAAAGTTGCAGGATAAAAATAAAACAATATACAATTATCAGTGGTGTTTCTGTACATTAACAACAAACTATCAGGAATTAAGAAAGTGATCCCATTTACAATTGCATCAAAAAGAATAAAATACTTTGGAATAAATTTAACCAAGGAAGTGAAAGATCTGTATACTCAAAACAACAAGACATTGATGAAAGAAATTGGAGAAGTACCAAGTAAATGGAAAAATACTCTATGCTTATGGATCGGAA
>NW_006798890.1:197709-245196 GCF_000442215.2 Lipotes vexillifer | reverse complement strand
CGGAAGAATTAATGTTGTTAAAATGTCCATACTACCAAAACAATCTACACATTCAGTGCAATCCCTATGAAAATTACAATGACGTTTTTCACCAAAACAGAACAAATAATGCTAATATTTGTTTGAACCTCAAAAGACCCCAAATAGCCAAAATAATCTTGAGGATAAAGAAGAATAAACCTGGAGTTATCACACTTTCTGATTTCAGTCTGTATGACAAAGTTGTAGTGATCAAAACAGTATGGTATTGGCATAAAATCAGACACATAGATCAATGGAACAGAATAGATAGCCTAGAAATAAACCCATGTATATATGGTCAATTAATGTATGACAAAGGAGCCAAGAATATATAATGGGGACAGGATAGTCTCTTCAATAAATGGTTTTAGGAAAATTGGATAGCCACTTGCAAAAGAATGAAACTGTACCCTTATTTTACACCACACACAAAAATCAATTCAACATGGATTAAAGTCTTAAATTTAAGACCTGCAACTGTAAAAATCCTAGAAGAAAACAAACATAGGGAATAATGTCCTTGATAAAAGTCTAGGCAATGATTTCTTGGATCTGACACTAAGAACAAAGGCAAGAAAGAAAAAATTTAAAAAGAGGGACTACATCAAAGTAAACAGTTCCTCCACAGCAAAAGAAGACATCAAAAAAATAAAAAGGCAACTTACAGAATGGGAGAAAGTAATTGCAAATCATATATCTGATAAGGGGTTAATATCCAAACTATATAAAGAACACACAAACACAACAACAACAACAAAAAACTGATGTAAAAATTGGCAGAGAGTGTAAAATAGATAGCTAGTAGGAAGCAGCTGCATAGCACAGGGAGATCAGCTCGGTGCTTTCCCACCCTTGAAGGGTGGGAGAGAGACACAAGAGGGAGGAGATATGGGGATATATGTATACATATAGCTGATTCACTTTGTTATACAGCAGAAACTAACACACCATTGCAAAGCAATTATCCTCCAATAAAGATGTTAAAAAAAAAAATAGGCAGAGAAACTGATGTTTCCAAAGAAGACAAACAAATGGCTACAGGTGCATGCAAAGGTGCTCAACAGCACTAATCAACAGGAAAATGCAAATAAAAAAAATCATGAGATGTTATGTTGCACTTGTTAGAATGGCTATCATCAAGAAGACAAGAGATAAGAGTTGGTGAGGATGTAGAAAAGAGGGAACGCTTGTGCACTGTTGGTGGGAATGTAAATTGGTGCAACCACTATGGAAAACAGTATCAAGCTTCCTCAAAAAATTAAAAATAGAACTACCATATGACCTAGCAATTCCATTTCTGAGTATATAACCAAAGGAAATAAAGACAGGATCTTGAAAAGATATCTGCACTCCCATGTTCAGTGCAGCATTATTTACAATAGCAAAGATATAGAAACAACCTAAGTGCCTATCGATAGATGAGTGGATAAAGAAGATGTTGCATATATCTATATCTATATCTGTATCTATATCTATTACCTATATCTATATCTATACTATACACACCAATGGAATATTATTCAGCCATGAGGAAGAAGAAAATCCTGCTGTTTGTGACACGTTGACCCCTAAGGGCATTATGCTAAGTGAAATAAGCCAGAGAAAGACAAATACTGCATGCTATCACTTATATGAGGTATCTGAAAAAAAAAGTCCAAGTCATAAAAACAGAGAGTAGAAAAGTATCTGCTAGATTCTGGGGGATGGGAGAAATAGGGAAAGGTTGGTAAAAGACTACAAACTCAGCTCTAAGATGAATAAGTTCCGAGGGTCTAATGTATAACATGGTGACTATAGCTAACAACTCTGTATTGTATAGTTGAAATTTGCTAAAAGAGAACTTAAATGTTCTTACTAAAAAAATACATATATATAGAAATATGTGAGGTGATAAATGCATTAATTAAGTAGATGGGAGGGAGGAATCCTTCACCATGTATACATATATCAAATCATTATGATGTACACTTTAAATATCTTACAATTTTACTTGTCAATTATACCTCAATAAAGCTAAAAAATAGTCTCTAACATTTTAAATAAATGTTTGTGAAAAAATGTACAAATCTTTTAAAAAATATATGTAAAAACCAACTACATTTCAAACTTAAGATTGGTTCCAAAATTCAAACTTTTGTATTAAAATCAAATTGCTTTATAACTATATTTATAATTTAGTAGAAAGATGACCAAAAAAAAAAACAAACCCTTCTTTCATAGTTATCTTTTATTGTATAGCCCTGAGTCTCACTAAGGAGGGGTAATTTCCCAAGTCACCTTAACAAGGTGGGAACTCATAACACTTGCATTGTTTAATCTGTGTTCTCCACTTATCTTCAAGCTCCCTAAGATAAAGCCCACGTCTATCCTGTTTACCTCTATTTCACCATATCTAGTATAATGCCTGGTACCTGGTCTAGAATAATGCCTAGCAATATTTATTTATTCATTCATTAATTCATTTATTATTAATAAACACTGGATGAGCAAACAATAGATGCATAGATTAACATATTCCATCAAATCAAATTTAGATTCTTAGTCATCCATTGCCTAGTGGGTGTCTTTTCTCCATCTTGGTCACAAATAGATATTATCTCTTCAGCCCTTTAAGTGGAAGAAATCCCAGAGGATGTAATCTTTTACTCAGGGAGCCAAAACAGGAAGGAATACATTAAATGTGAGCCATTGGGAATCCTGCCCATCTCAGGACATTGGTAGTGTTTTAATGAGACAGACCCATATCTACTTCCTTTGCTCCATCCACCTCCCTCTTATAGCATATATCTCTGTGGAATCTCATTCTCAGCAACATGTAATGCTAGCCTTAACATATGAGCAGAAATAAAGAGTGACCTTTTCCAAGTTTCTTAGTTTCGACACTGCCCATATACATAGTGTCTTTTGTGAATTGGTCTTAGCCTTTAGAGGCACTGAGTCCTTGTTTCCATTTTGGGCAACTTCTAAGTCATGAGCCTTGTCTTAGAAAACTTACAGCTCTTCATCTTATCATCTCATTTGATACTCCAATGGTCCTATGAGGTAAGAGACCAGATGTCATGCATGGAAAGATCAGTGAACCAGAGATAAGTCAAGATAAGGACGTGCATTTCTCTCTACTATTTATCAGCTGTGTGATCTTAGACAACTCTCATGACACTAATAAAAAGCAATGCATTTTATTAGATTCAAAGCCCAATGAATACTTAATGAGTGTCCTTTATGTGCATGGTTCTAGATACTGGAAACACAGTGGAACATAAGACAGGTAAGGTCTCTTTTCTCATAGCTTTCATTCTAAAGTGGTACAGACAAATAGAAAGGTGACAAATAGATAAGAAAATTTTGAATATTAATATGTGTCATCAAGAAAAAAATTTTAAATTGTGATGGATTTAACTGTGACCAGTAGAAGTTATTTGAATTGGGAGGTCAGAAAAATCCCATCCCTTGAAATGGTGAAATTTTCCATATTTGAAGGACAAAAACAGAGTCAGACATATGAAGATTCAGGTGAAGCATTTTCCAGGCAGAAGGAACAGATATTTAGAGGTGATTACAAAAGTTCTGAGATGGTACAAGCTGAGTTGTATCTGATAATTCTTACCTTCAGTGACTCTCAATTTACAGAAGATACATCTAAGGCCTAGAGCAGTAAAGCAGCTTGCTCAGAAGTAGAGGCTGAGATCTTATAAAAGGTTTCTTGTAAGAGATTCAGATCCATAACTTCAGACTAAAGAGAATATTTTTCACTGCTTAAATTCATAGATACCTTAGTTTAGACCCTCAGCATTCTGCCCCTGGATTGTTTCAGTTGATTTCTAATTGGTCCCTCAGCATCCATAGCCACCTCCTTGCCCATTCCCAGCCCAACCCTACTTCATCTTATGTATTGAAGATGGCCAGAGTTACGGTTCTAATACACAAGTCTAATCTTGCCCCCCGCCACTTTTTTTTTGCTTTAAACACTTTCTGTTGCTGCCAACAGACTAAAGATAAAGTCCAAGCCCTCCAATTCATTATTCAATCTATTCCCAAGATTTTCAACCTTGTCTCTTACCTCCACCTTTCCTCACATTCTCTTTTTAGCCTCAGTAAGTAAAATGCCATGTCATTTTATGCCTCCACTTCTTTAAACATACTGTTCTCATTTGTTAGTAGATTTTAATCATCTTTTAATTACTCTCAGCTTATATTTAGTGTGTAAAGTGCATCACTCCCTTACCTATGCCAGCATAACAATTTTGCTCTATTATGGTAGTTTCCATTTCTGTTTCAATGGGTTCATTTATTTGACCTGTTAGATTATGAGAACCCAAAGGGCAGAAAACACATTTTTTTGGTATGTCCAATACTCATCCTTCACTTCTGATTTGGTATTTGATTCATGGGTAATTTTAGAAATGCATTCTTTAATTTACAAATATCTGGGAATTTGTAAAGCTATCTTATGTTATTGATGTCTAATTCAATGCCTCAAAACCAGAGAAAATGCACTGTATGATTTTAATCCTTTAAAACATTTTTAAAGAACACTGCAGTAGTATGGCATACGTTCTATTTTGGTGAATTAATATGTACACTTGAAAAGAATGTATTTTATGTTGTTTGGTGGAGTGTTTTATAAATGTAAATTGGGTCAAATTTCTTGAAAATGTTTTTCAAATCTTTTATGTCCTTACTAATTTTCTTTCTACTGTTTTATCAATTACTGAGAGAGAAGTTTTGAAGTTTTATCAGTTTTGCCTATATATTTTGAATTTTTCTTATAAGGTACATACACATTTAGTAGTTATGTTTTCTTAACAAATTAACCCTTTTATTATTATAAAATGTCCCTTTTTATCCTTGATTATATTTCTCGTTCTGAAGTCTTTGTTATTAACATAGTCACTCCAGTTTTCATAGGCTTAGTGTTTGCATGGTATATCCTTTTCTATCATTTTACTTTCAATCTACCTCTACATTTATATTTAAAGTAGGGTTCTTGTTAGACATGCAGTTGGGTCTATATTATCCAATCTGATATCTTCCACATCTTAGTTGGACTTTATTGGCCATTCACATATAATCTAGTTATTGGCAAATTTAGGTTTAAATTTATGATAAGCTGTTTGTTGTTATTGGTCCTGTTTTTAAAGTTTTTCTACTTTCCCTTTTCCTGAAATCCATTGGATTGAATTAATTTTAGTATTCTACATTGTGATGATTTAATTTTATGTGTCAAGTTGGGCCATGGGCTGTGGTGTCCAGATATTCAGTCAAACGTTGTTCTGGGTTTATCTATGCAAGTCCTTTTGGCTGATATTAACTTTTAAATCAGTGGACTTGGAGTAAAGCAGATTGCCCTTTATAATGTGAGAGAACCTTATCAAATTAGTTGAATACCTAAATAGAACAAAAGAACTGGCCTCCCTCAAGCAGAAACAAAGCAGACTGCGTTTGGACTTCATCTACAACATTGGCTCTTCCTCTTTTTACAGAAGCCTGCTGGCCTCTGGACTCAGTCTGAAACATTTTAGAGATTAATCCTTTGTCAGTTGATTCATTTGCAAATATTTTCTCCCATTCTGAGGGTTGTCTTTTTGTCTTATTTATGGTTTCCTTTGCTGTGCAAAAGCTTTGAAGTTTCATTAGGTCCCATTTGTTTATTTCTGTTTTTATCTCCATTACTCTAGGAGATGGGTCAAGAAGGATCTTGCTGTGATTTATGTCATAGAGTGTTCTGCCTATGTTTTCCTCTAAGAGTTTGATAGTTTCTGGCCTTACATTTAGGTCTTTAATCCATTTTGAGCTTATTTTTGTGTATGGTGTTAGGGAGTGATCTAATCTCATACTTTTACATGTACCTGTCCAGTTTTCCCAGCACCACTTATTGAAGAGGCTGTCCTTTCTCCACTGTACGTTCCTGCCACCTTTATCAAAGATAAGGTGTCCATATGTGCATGGGTTTATCTCTGGGCTTTCTATCCTATTCCATTGATCTTTCTGTTTTTGTGCCAGTACCATACGGTCTTGATTACTGTAGCTTTGTAGTATAGTCTGAAGTCAGGCAGCCTGATTCCTCCAGCTCCATGTTTTGTTCTCAAGATTGCTTTGGCTTCCTATTCGGGGTCTTTTGTGTTTCCATACAAATTGTGAAATTTTTTGTTCTAGTTCTGTGAAAAATGCCAGTGGTAGTTTGATAGGGATTGCATTGAATCTATAGATTGCTTTGGGGAGTAGAGTCATTTTCACAATGTTGATTCTTCCAATCCAAGAACATGGTATATCTCTCCATCTGTTTGTATCATCTTTAATTTCTTTCATCAGTGTCTTATAATTTTCTGCATACAGGTCTTTTGTCTCCTTAGGTAGGTTTATTCCTAGATATTTTATTCTTTTTGTTGCAATGGTAAATGGGAGTGTTTTCTTGATTTCACTTTCAGATTTTTCATCGTTAGTATATAGGAATGCCAGAGATTTCTGTGCATTAATTTTGTATCCTGCTACTTTACCAAATTCATTGATTAGCTCTAGTAGTTTTCTGGTAGCATCTTTAGGATTCTCTATGTATAGTATCATGTCATCTGCAAACAGTGACAGCTTTACTTCTTCTTTTCCGATTTGGATTCCTTTTATTTCCTTTTCTTCTCTGATTGCTGTGGCTAAAACTTCCAAAACTATGTTGAATAAGAGTGGTGAGAGTGGGCAACCTTGTCTTGTTCCTGACCTTAGTGGAAATGCTTTCAGTTTTTCGCCATTGAGGATGATGTTGGCTGTGGGCTTGTCATATACGGCCTTTATTATATTGAGGAAAGTTCCCTCTACACCTACTTTCTGCAGGGTTTTTATCATAAATGGGTGTTGAATTTTGTCAAAAGCTTTCTCTGCATCTATTGAGATGATCATATGGTTTTTCTCCTTCAATTTGTTAATATGGTTAATCACATTGATAGATTTGCGTATATTGAAGAATCCTTGCATTCCTGGAATAAACCCCACTTGATCATGGTGTATGATCCTTTTAATGTGCTGTTGGATTCTGTTTGCTAGTATTTTGTTGAGGATTTTTGCATCTATGTTCATCAGTGATATTGGCCTGTAGTTTTCTTTCTTTGTGACATCCTTGTCTGGTTTTGGTATCAAGGTGATGGTGGCCTCGTAGAATGAGTTTGGGAGTGTTCCTCCCTCTGCTATATTTTGGAAGAGTTTGAGAAGAATAGGTGTTAGCTCTTCTCTAAATGTTTGATAGAATTCGCCTGTGAAGCCATCTGGTCCTGGGCTTTTGTTTGTTGGAAGATTTTTAATCACAGTTTCAATTTCAGTGTTTGTGATTGGTCTGTTCATATTTTCTATTTCTTCCTGATTCAGTCTTGGCAGTTTGTGCATTTCTAAGAATTTGTCCATTTCTTCCAGATTGTCCATTTTATTGGCATAGAGTTGCTTGTAGTAATCCCTCATGATTTTTTTTATTTCTGCAGTGTCAGTTGTTACTTCTCCTTTTTCATTTCTGATTCTATTGATTTGAGTCTTCTCCCTTTTTTTCTTGATGAGTCTGGCTAATGGTTTATCTATTTTGTTTATCTTCTCAAAGAACCAGCTTTTAGTTTTATTGATCTTTGCTATTGTTTCCTTCATTTCTTTTTCATTTATTTCTGATCTGATTTTTATGATTTCTTTCCTTCTGCTAACTCTGGGGTTTTTTTGTTCTTCTTTCTCTAATTGCTTGAGGTGCAAGGTTAGGTTGTTTATTCGAGATGTTTCCTGCTTCTTAAGGTGGGCTTGTATTGCTATAAACTTCCCTCTTAGAACTGCTTTTGCTGCATCCCATAGGTTTTGGGTCGTTGTATCTCCATTGTCATTTGTTTCTAGGTATTTTTTAATTTCCTCTTTGATTTCTTCAGTGATCACTTCGTTATTAAGTAGTGTATTGTTTAGCCTCCATGTGTTTGTATTTTTTACAGCTCTTTTCCTATAATTGATATCTAGTCTCATGGCGTTGTGGTCGGAAAAGATACTTGATATAATTTCAATTTTCTTAAATTTACCAAGGCTTGATTTGTGACCCAAGATATGATCTATCCTGGAGAATGTTCCATGAGCACTTGAGAAAAATGTGTATTCTGTTGTTTTTGGATGGAGTGTCCTATAAATATCAATTAAGTCCATCCTGTTTAATGTATCATTTAAAGCTTGTGTTTCCTTATTTATTTTCATTTTGGATGATCTGTCCATTGGTGAAAGTGGGGTGTTGAAGTCCCCTACTATGAATGTGTTACTGTCGATTTCCCCTTTTATTGCTGCTAGTTTTTGCCTTATGTATTGAGGTGCTCCTTTGTTGGGTGCATAAATATTTACAATTGTTATATCTTCTTCTTGGATCGATCCCTTAATCATTATGTAGTGTCCTTCTTTGTCTCTTCTGATAGTCCTTATTTTAAAGTCTATTTTGTCTGATATGAGAATTGCTACTCCAGCTTTCTTTTGGTTTCCATTTGCATGGAATATCTTTTTCCATCCCCTTACTTTCAGTCTGTATGTGTCTCTAGGTCTGAAGTGGGTCTCTTGTAGACAGCATATATATGGGTCTTGTTTTTGTATCCATTCAGCCAATCTGTGTCTTTTGGTGGGAGCATTTAGTCCATTTACATTTAAGGTAATTATCGATATGTATGTTCCTATTCCCATTTTCTAAATTGTTTTGGGTTCGTTATTATAGGACTTTTCCTTCTCTTGTGTTTTTGTCTAGAGAAGTTCCTTTAGCATTTGTTGTAAAGCTGGTTTGGTGGTGCTGAACTCTCTCAGCTTTTGCTTGTCTGTAAAGGTTTTAATTTCTCCATCAAATCTGAATGAGATCCTTGCTGGGTAGAGTAATCTTGGTTGCAGGTTTTTCTCCTTCATCACTTTCAGTATGTCCTGCCACTCCCTTCTGGCTTGTAGAGTTTCTGCTGAGAGATCAGCTGTTAACCTTATGGGGATTCCCTTGTGTGTTATTTGTTGTTTTTCCCTTGCTGCTTTTAATATGCTTTCTTTGTATTTAGTTTTTGACAGTTTGATTAATATGTGTCTTGGCGTATTTCTCCTTGAATTTATCCTGTATGGGACTCTCTGTGCTTCCTGGACTTGATTAACTATTTCCTTTCCCATATTAGGGAAGTTTTCAACTATAATCTCTTCAAATATTTTCTCAGTCCCTTTCTTTTTCTCTTCTTCTTCTGGAACCCCTATAATTCGAATGTTGGTGCGTTTAATGTTGTCCCAGAGGTCTCTGAGACTGTCCTCAGTTCTTTTCATTCTTTTTTCTTTATTCTGCTCTGCAGTAGTTATTTCCACTATTTTATCTTCCAGGTCACTTATCCGTTCTTCTGCCTCATTTATTCTGCTATTGATCCCATCTAGAGTATTTTTCATTTCATTTATTGTGTTGTTCATCATTGTCTGTTTCATCTTTATTTCTTCTAGGTCCTTGTTAACTGTTTCTTGCATTTTGTCCATTCTATTTCCAAGATTTTGGATCATCTTTACTATCATTATTCTGAACTCTTTTTCAGGTAGACTGCCTATTTCCTCTTCATTTGTTAGGTCTGGTGGGTTTTTATCCTGCTCCTTCATCTGCTGTGTGTTTTTCTGTCTTCTCATTTTGCTTATCTTACTGTGACTGGGTTCACCTTTTTGCAGCAAAGTTGTAGTTAAACGGCACTTTTATCTTCCACCTTTGGGAGGTCTGAGGTCTTCTGCCAGCATTCAGTAGGTGTTCTGTAGGAGTTGTTCCACGTGTAGATGTATTTCTGGTGTATCTGTGGGGAGGAAGGTGATCTCCGCGTCTTACTCTTCTGCCATCTTCCCCTCCTGGGTTATATTTTTCTGCATCAGGCCTTCTGTACTACTTTTTTTAATTAAGACTTTACATTTTTAGAGCAGTTTTAGGTTCAAAGGAAAATTGAGCAGAAGATACAGAGATTTCCCACGAACCCCTTGTTCTCATACATACATAGCTTCCTTCATTATCAGCCTTCCCCACCAGAATGGTATAATTGTTACAACTGATAAACCTGCATTGATGCAATATAATCACTCAATGGCCATAGTTTATATTACAGTTCACTTTTGTTGTTATGGATCTATGGGTTTGGGTAAATCTATTATGATATATATTGATTATTATAATATTTTAAAGAGTATTTTCATTGCCTTAAAAATCTATATGCTCTATATTCATCTCTCCCCTTCACATACACCCCTAGCAACTACTGACCTTTCAGCTTTCTCCATAGTTTTGTCTTTTCCAAAATGTCATATAGTTGGAATCATGCAGTATGTAGCCTTTTCAGATTGGCTTCTTTCACTTAGTAATATGCACTTAAGATTCCTTCTCCAACACTCTTTTCTTTCCTTATGTATATCTGAGTTTCTGCCCTATATCATTTTTCTTTCTGAAGAATTTCTTTTAAAATTTCTTGAAAGGCAGGTCTACTGGCAACAAAATCTCAATTTTGTTTGTCTGAGAAAGTCTTTATTTCTCCTCCACTTTTGAAAGATAATTTCACTGGATACAAAATTCTAGGTTAGTGGGGTTTTAGTCTTTCAACATTTTAAATATTTTATTCCACTCTCATTGTTTGCATGGTTTGTGAGAAGTCAGATGTAATTCTCATCTTTCGGTAGGTACCTTTTTCCTCTGGCTCCTTTCAGAATACTTCTTTATCTTTGATTTTCTATAGTGTGAAATGCTATATCTAGGTGTAAGCCCTTTTTTGTTTTGTTTTTGTTTTTTACATTTATCCTGCTTGGTGTTCTCTGAGCTTCCTGGACCTGTGGTTTTGTATCTGACATTAATTTAGGGAAAATCCCAGCCATTACTGTTTCAAATATTTCTTTCTTCTTTTCTCTCTTTCTTCTCCTTCTGGTATTCTCATTATGCATATGTTACACATTTTATAGATGTCCCACACTCCTTGGATAGTTTTTTCCAGTCTTTGTTCTTTTTGCTTCTTGGTTTTCAAGGATTCTATTGATATATGCTCTAGATTAGAGATTCTTTTCTAATCCATGTCCAATCTACTGATAAGCCTATCAAAAGCATTCTTCATTTTTGTTAGCTTTTTTTTTTTATCTCTAGCATTTCTTTTTGGTTCTTTCCTAGGATTTCCATCTCTCTGCTTACATTGCCCTCTTCTTGAATGCTGACTACTTTATCCATTAGACCCCTTAGCATATTAGTCAAGTTGTTTTAAATTCTTGATCTGATCATTCCAGCATCTCTGCCATGTCTAGTTCTTATGTTTGTTCTGTCTTTCTAAATTGTGTTTTTTGTCTTTTAGTATGCCTTGTGGTTTTTTCTTGATAGCTAGACATGACATACTATGTAAGAGGAGCTGCTATAAATAGGCCTTTAGTAATGTAGTGGTGAGGTCTGGGGAGAGGGGAGGCATTCTGTAGTCCTTTGCTTAGGCATGAGCCTCCAGCAATTCATCAATTATAGTTCAGCTTTTCCTACCCGACACTGGTTCCTAGGCAGTATCCACTTGTGAGTCTGCTCCAGTAAGCTGTGACTCACTGTAATCACTTCTCCAATCTTGGGAGAAGTGGTTTGCCCTATGTCCTTCCATCTTATTGATCCAAGAAGAGTTGATTATTCAGTCTGTTCAGCTTTTTACTTGTTGTTGGGAAAGGAGTGGAGACTTCCAATCTCCTTCCTTATGGAACTGGCAACTAGAAGTCTGTGTACTAATTTTTGATTGCCTGATGTATACTGGGAGTGTCACATTGTTGAGTGTCTGGATTTGTTGCCTTCCTTTAAAGAATGTTGAGATTTATTCTGCAAGTGGCTAATATTACTTTCAAAGAGAACAGACTTGAGGACACAGTGGGGAAGGGGAGGCTGGGACAAATTGAGAGAGTAGCATTGACGTGTATATACTACCATATGTAAAATAGATAGCTAGTGGGAACCTGCTGTATAGCACAAGGAGATCACCTCAGTGCTTTGTGATGACCTAGAGGGGTGGGATGGGGAGTGTGGGAGGGAGGCTCAAGAGTGAGGGGATATAGGTATACATATAGCTGATTCACTTTTTTGTACAGCAGAAACTAACACAACACGGTAAAGCAATTATAGTCTAATAAAGATGTAGGAAAATAAACAAGCAGCTTTAGTTTTTGAGGCTTTATTTTTTAACTTTGTTAGAATGAATCTAAGGTATTTTTTCTCAACTGGACTATGCCTCTTCCTGGTCTGAGCAAATGGCACAGTTGTTCCATTATGTCTCTCCATTCTGGCTGTTTGGTACTTGAAGAGAGCTCATGTGAGCTCTGAGAATTTTGCAGCTTATACACTCCCAGTTGTTCTTTGTCCTTACTCATAGAATTGTATTCTACAAATCAGTGGTTTTGTATTGAGAATATAATAAAAGGTAAACTTTTCCTCTGCATAGCTCTCTACTCTCCAGGACTCTTCTTTGCAAATTTCAGTCCTCTTTATTGGAAGAGTTGTTTTACAGTTCCTAAATACGAAACATTTTTTTAAATTAATTTTGTTCACTTTTATAGTTGTTTGCAGTGAAAAAGTAAGTCTGCTCTTAGTTACTCCATCATAGCCAGTAGTAGATATTCAGAAATCACAAGCTTTTGAATGGTAAGCAATTTGAGTTGAAATAATATCTGTGTGATTTTATTTTGCATTTCTCTATTAATATAAGTAAACATCTTTTTCTAAATTTATTGGTCATTTGTGTTTCTTCTATTCATATCTTGGGCTATTTTTAAAATTAGGTTGTTTTTTCTGGTTGATTTATATGAATACTTTGAATATTCTGGTGCTAATTCTTTGCCAGTTATATTATTACATATATTGGCTCCAAATATATTGTTAGTTTTCTCACTTTACAATATATTTTGTTTAATAGAAATTTTATTTTGTTTTAAATGTGGATAGCTATATCAATTATCTATTTATTTTTATTTAATACTTCTTTGGTTTCTTCAAAAAGTTTTACAATTTCACTCTTCATATTTATAACTTAAATCCATTTATAATAACTGATTTTGTGTACGGTATGAAGTAGAAAACTAATTTAATTTTTTCCTTCAAGTATATACAATAGCATCCATTCCATTTATTGGAATAATCCTTTTTACTCTATTGATCTACAATACTACACTTGTCATATATCAAGTTTCCATGTGTAAATAGTTCTGAGTTCTTTATTATTTTCATTGGTCTGATTGTTCATGTGGATTTGTGCTAATTCCACATGGTTTTAATTACTAGAGCTTTATGAGTAAGCTTCATATATGGAAGAGTAAGACCACAAACTTTGTTTTTCTTATTTGTTCTCTAATTTTTTCTTAGTCATTTGTGTGCAGTGAAAAATATTGTTAAGCTTTGGTTTTGAATTTATAAATTAATTATAGAGAATTGACATCTTTACTCTATTGAGTCTATACAATCATGAACATAATATATATCTCCATTTACTCAGGTTTTCTTTATATCCTTCAATAATTCTTTATAAATTTCCTAATAATGGGCATGAATATCTTTTCATTAAACTTAGTCTTATATGAGTTAAAGTTTTTAATCACTATTTGAATGGGATTTATATTTTCCTATTACATTTTTCTAATTGTTGCACTTGTACAGAGTGATTTTTGTTATTTATCTTACATTTACTATCTTTGCTAAATTATTTAGTTATCTAATATAGTGTCTATGGATCTCTTGAGATTTTTTGCAAGATGATTATATTGTCTACAAATAAGGACAGTTGTCTCTCTTCCTTTCTAATTTGTATTCCTATTTTTTTCATTTTCTCTTTTAATCTTATTGTGGAGGACTCTTTACTACAACATTGATTAGAAACAGAAATAGTTCTATTGTTTCGCCATCAAGCATAATGTTAGGTAAGTTCTGATAGATACTTTCATCAGATTAAGGAAGTTACTTTCTAATCAGAGTTGATTAGGATTTTTTTCATTTTGAGTGAACATTAAACATTTATTCTACATCTATTGAGATGATTGTTTATTATTTTTCTCTTATAATATATCAATGTAGTATACTGTATAATAGATTTTCTTTTTTTAATTAATTAATTTATTTATTTTTGGCTGCATTGGGTCTTGGTTGCTGCGCATGGGCTTTCTCTAGCTGTGGCGAGGGGGGCCTACTCTTCATTGTGGTGTATGGGCTTCTCATTGCGGTGGTTTCTCTTGTTGCGGAGCTACAGGGTCTAGGCATGTGGGCTTCAGTAATTGTGGCTCATGGGTTCTAGAACGCAGGCTCAGTAGTTGTGGTGCAAGGGCTTAGTTGCTCCATGGCATGTGGGATCTTCCCAGACCAGGGATAAAACCTTTGTCCCCTGCATTGGCAGGCGTATTCTTAACCACTACATCACCAGGGAAGTCCCTGTATAATAGATTTACTGATGGTGAACTGTTCCTTCTTCCTGAGTGAATATTACTTGCTCATGATGTCTTTGTAAAAAGAAAAATAAAAGCCCCTCAAATCTACATGTCCATATTTTATTTAGTATTTTTGGGTCTGGACCTGTTTTTACTTTATATAGGGATCATTATATTGTCCTCCAACTTTCTTTAATGCCCACTGGTTTATTTTAGATTTCTACTGTTCCTTGAGTCCACTTTGGTAAGTTATTTTCATCCTGAAATGTAACCATTTCAACTAAATTTGCAAATAAAGTCACATTAAACTAATTCTGTGTAGTAGTTCTTTATGGTAATTAAGTCTTTCAGAGATATTTGGGATTTTTTTACAGTGGTTTGGGGATCTATAAATTTTTTTCATGAAAGTGGCATAAGAGTGAAATCTCCACCACCCTTCCTTCGCAACACAGCTGCCAAACCCAGTGACGTCTTCACATAGACTATGGCTGAAACTTCTATCCTGTGGAAACATGGCCTGATGATCTAGTAGTGCAGAGGTATGCACTATTGTCTCCTTTTAACAGATAAAGAATTTGAGGCTCAAGGAGTTTAAGAAAGCTGACCAAGTTTAAAACCAACTTAGTGTGGAGTTAGGCCTTTTTAAAATACACAGCTCAAGACCTTTCCATCACACTGGCCTTTCTCAGTGTGTAGTCTGACAGCCACCTCCAGCAGAATCACCTATGGCATTTGATTAAAAATTCTCATTGCTGAGCCCCACCCCAGATATAGAGAATCAGAGTCTCTGGGGGCTTAAGGCCTGGGAATCTGCACTGTAAACAAATTTCATAGATGATTTTTACCCACTAAATTTTGAGGACCTCTGTATCAATAGTGGCTTTCTTACTAAATCACTCAACAAAGTAGAATACTTAACAAGTCATTTCCTACTGAATTGCCATCACTGATGGCTGGCTTTCCTGGTTCAGGAAATTATAACTAAAGTTATAATGCACTTACTCCATTAAAAAGAAAAATGTAGTGCTGTCTTCGGCGTAAATATTCAAAACAGGACATTTTTGCAACTGGCTAAGAGCCCCAAATGCACACATGGCACCAGGAAAGGAGTTGCACAAACTTGGGGTCATGGAAAGATTAGCAAAGGAAATGAAGTAAGAAAATGGATGTAAGATTGAGACTGTTGCAGAGCTCTATATTACAATAAGAAATATTATACCAAGGTTCCAGTGAAGAAGTCTTTAAAAGTCTTTCTAAGTTAATTATCAGCTAAGAGATTTTTCTCTTTTATCTGTGGTTTGGTTTAGGTCTATCTTTTGCATTTGTTTTTGCTCTGGATTCTTGGAAGTTCCTGTATGTTGATTTTCTGGAAAAGGATTAAAGAAAAACAATCTCCTCTTCATTCTTTACCTTTACAATTACCACCCTCTGTACTCCTTCATTTAGTACTGATTCAACATCTTATTCATACTTTCATTCAGCAATTGATTTTGAGCATTGGACAATATGCTGGATGCTGCAGCCCCTGCCCTTGGAGATGCCATAATCTACTGGGGGAAAATCATAAATAATTACAATCAAAAGTTAAAAATGCTAAATCAAAAAGTGTTTATCTGCCTGAGAGAATTGACATGTTGAAAAGGACTGGAGAGAAGAATAAAGGTGAATGATTTGGAGTACTAGACTGCCTGGGTAACAATTTTGTCTCTACCACTTACTACCTGTGTGTCCTTAATCTCTTTGCTCCTCAATTACTTCATCTGTAAAATGGAAACAATAATAGTGTTGACCTCATAGGGTTGTTTGTCATGAGATTAAATGAGCTGATATATGTAAAGTAATTAGAATAAATAATTCTAGGTATATAGTTATATATAGGTGTTAGTTGTTACTGTTGTATTATTATAAAAGGGTTCAAGAAACACCTGTTATATTCCTCACCCAAAGAATCATGTGAACAATAGCCCAGAGACAGGTGAAGGACTGTGATATCCAAGCAGTGACAAGATGTTCTGTGTGTAAAGTTCAGGTCTGCATTGTGTGCACGACTGCTGTGTGCACATGGTTGCGTGCATGTGAGTTTAGAGTGTGGTCTGGTTGTAGGGGGAAGGATGTACCAGTGGACCATAATGTTGGGTAGCTTGGTTAAGACCTGGTGAGGAAGGGCCATGAGTGACACCTGGAGAGGTAATATCTCACAGTGGGTCCACAGCCTAGAGTCTGGAACAAGATGACCTGGTATGAATCCCAATTCTCCCGCTCACTAGACAAGTGGGCTCGGCCGGTTACTCTCTGAGCCTCACTTCCCTCATCCGTAAAACGCAGATACTCTTAGAGCATCTCCCACATCAGCTGGTGAGGAGTAAGTGCATTGATATGTGCAAAGTGCTAAGAACTCTCTGCCTCATATATTGTAGCCTGCATTTATACATTAGTCATAATTATTAAGAGTTTGCCCCTTATAACATAGGCACACACACAAAAAATCTACAGCAGTGTTCAAATAGGGGATAATATGATCAGAATTTTCATGTCCCAAAATTAATGGAACCATAATAAATAAGCAAATAAACATAATAAATAAAAAAATAAAATAGTTATTTTCCTAAAGTGGGAGAGAAAAAATAATCTTTAAAGACTGGATCCTCCTAGAGGCCAAGACAGAATGTTCACTCACCGACTCTCTGGGCTTACCCAGCCTAGGATTTGGGGTCTACAGTGCAGTCCATCAAGACTGCACAAACTGTGCTGTTGGACCCAGAACAAGGAAGGTGACAGTCCCATATTCCTCTCCTCTGGTTCCAGCACACTTAGTGTGAGGGGCAGTTCTGGGAAGCACGCAGAAAAGGCAGAGGCTCTCTAGCTGTGCTCAGAGGAGAGCAGCCCAGACAGTGAGGAGGTTAGAAGCCATTTCACGACAGGTGCAGTGAGGGAACAGGGATGTTTAACTGAGAAGGTAGATTGGGAGGCAAGCCTGGTGCCAGGATATGATGGTCGCCCTAAATATAGGAAGGGTTGTCATGTGAAAGGGGCATAGGCTAGTTCTGTTTGGATCCAAGGGATGGAAAATAAACCAAGAGATGAAAATTACGGAGATATGGATTTCTATCCAGCTTTTAAAAGGTAACAATTTGGTCAGCTTTTATTGATCACATTCAATATCTCAAAAACTGACCTAAATACTTTACCTAAATTATCTCAGTTAATATCATAAAAACCCCATGGGTTATGTACTGTTATTATCCACATTTTACAGGTAAGGAAGTAGAATTATTAGGTAATTTACTCAAAGTCACATGGGAAATAAATGGCAGAGCAGAGATTGGAAATTCACTTTTAGGAAACATGCAACACTGCCTCTGCACAAGCCATACAAAGGTGGAGTGAGATGACTCAGCAGATCCCACACTTCCTTTACCCTTCTCTCCTGCCATCAATGAGTTCTGTTGTAGGCCATTTCATACATAATTTCTAAAGTGAGGCCTTCCTTGCCTAGGTTAGTTGACCCTGTCAGAGTTCCCTATGGTACACTGTTCATTTCACTTTATAACATTGATCAAACTTTGTATTACTTGTTAGTTTTCTACTTTTTACTGGACTCTTAAGCCATCTTGCTCACCATCATGTCTTAGTGCCTAGATTAGTGTCTAGCTCAGAGCACAGGCTCAGTAACTGTGCTAGTCAGAGCTCTACACAGAAACAGAACCAATAAAGGGTGTGTCTGCCTGTCTATCTATCTATCTTTATCTTTATATTGCTCTCTCTCTCTCTTAGAGTTAAGAACAACACAACACACCCACATTTCTTAAGTAGCTTCAGGAGGGGAAGAGAGAGAGAGAGAGAGAGAGAGAGAGAGAAAGAATATTTAAGGAATTGGCTCTCACAGTTGTAGGGGCTGCCTAGTCTAAAATTTGCAGGGCAGGTTGGCAGGTTAGAAATCCAAGGAAGAGGTGATCTTGTAGTCTAGATTCAGAAAGCAGTCTGGAGGCTGAACCCCTTCTTCCTTAGGGGATCTCCTTCAACAGATTGGATGAGGCCTACCCATATTATGGAGGGTAATCTGCTTTACCCAAAGTCTATTGATTCATATGTTAATTACATCTTAAAAATACCTTCACAGCAACATCTAGACTGATGTTTTACCAAACACCTAGGGTACTAGGCTAGTACACTAGTCTAGCCAATTTGACACAAAAATTAACCCTCATAGTAACTATAACTACTTTTTAAATAAATGAAGAGTAAGTTACCCAATACGGGAGACCTTCAAGTTAAGATGGGCTGAGATATTGTAAAGGCCATTTAAATATATGACCGAATTAGATTAATTTTAAGATTTCTCTATTTTCTTTATTTCATGAGTTTAGGAATGACATATCTCACTAGAGAATTTTTAGAAGGGGATAAAATAATTTTAGCATGATTCCAATGGATGCCAAGCTATTCCTCTTTTTTTTTTAGAATTTATTTATTTATTTATTTATTTATTTATTTATTTATTTATCTTTCACTAGTTGCAGCGAGCGGGGGCTACTCTTGGTTGCGGTGCCTGAGCTTCTCACTGTGGTGGTGGCTTCTGTTGTTGCAGAGCATGGACTCTAGGCGTGCAGGTTTCAGTAGTTGTGGCTCATGGGCTCTAGAGCACAGGCTCAGAAGTTGTGGTGCATGGGCTTAGTTGCTCTGCGGCATGTGGGATCTTCCCAGACCAGGGCTCGAACCCGTGTCCCCTGCATTGGCAGGCGGATTCTTAACCACTGCACGACCAGGGAAGCCTCTATTCCTCTAACTTTTATACAATGTATTTATTGTTATACATAAAATCCATAATAATCTGGATTTTTTTCTTTGAATGAATTATTCTCTAAGCAACTTTTTATTGAGTGCCTACCTATATACAGGTGCTATTGTAAACAAAACAAACAACAATCCCTACCTTTGGAGAGTTTATATTGTAGTAGGAGGATGAGAAGAAAAACAATGAAAACTAAGTAAACTACAGAGAATTTCAGATGATGACAAAGTACTATGGAGAAAAATAAACTAGGGAAGAAAATAGGAAGCACTGGGGCCCCGGAAGGAGCAGGAGAGTGCCATTGTCAATAGGGAGGTCAGGAAGGCCTCAGTAGGAGGTAAAATTTGAATAAAAAGCTAGAAGAATAGGAGCCAGAGTAAGCCATGTACACATTGGGGAACAGAAGAAACATTTCAGGCAGAGGAAACAGCAAGTGCAAAGGCTGGGAGGCAAGCTTCCCATGCTAGATCAAGAATGACAAGAAGACAGATGTTGCTGAAGAGGAGAAAGGAATGGACGCCAAAGCCAGAGGAGTCACAGGGGCTAGAGAATGTAGGGCCTTATGGGGTTATTGGAGGGTTATAAAGGTTTTGGCTCTGACTCAAAGAAAAATGGGAACCACTGGAGGGTATTGAGTGGAGAAGGACATGGTCTGACTTACATTTTTCAAGGACCACTCTGGCAGTAATATGGAGAACATGGCTGGAAGCTACATATATTCTGGGTCTATCCAAGCAGTTGTACATAATTTCCCAACCCTTAGTTTTCTACCAGGACTACCCTCCCATTTTAGATGTTGTTCTTTTCATTTTGTTTTAAACAAGTTTACTGAATTATAATTCTCATAAACTGCATGTATTTAAAGTGTACAAATTGATAAGTTTTGACATGTATGTATACCTGTGAAACTATCACCATATTCAAGATAGTGAAATATCCATTACCCTCAGAGTTTTTCATTTGGTGTTTTTATTTAACTAATTGCATTACACAGCTGGTACTTTAAAAGTGGGGTGGGGTGGGTGGTGTGTGGAGTAAAGGCAGTGGCCATTTGTTCTATATTCTTGGCAAAAATCTGGACACCATCCTATACAACTGTTAAGGGGGCTTTCCTCCTTCTTTGCTTACTTTAGGAATACCTAGAAGCATATTTATAGGGTCAATTTCAACTATTCTAAAACTTTCATTGCATTTTAAAAGGTGCGGCCTACAGTTCTGAGCAGAAAGAGAGAGTGACCCATGTTTTAAGTGGCAAATATTTCTTGCCAAGATTGTTTAATGGAAGCATATCCAGTCTTTTGCAGTTATTTTGGTCCTGTTATAGGGAAAGTAGGCTATTTGGTTTGGAATTGCCTAGGTTTCTGACAGACAAATATAAGCCAATTAAAATGGATGAAAAGATGTGGTAGAAAGAGAAATTATTTCCCCTGCTGAGGAATAAAGACATTCCAACTTCTGCATCATTATACTTGGCGGTAATCCCCCCCCTTGAAGCTAATTAAGAAATATCAGTGCCTTGGTTTTGACTTCCTTAATTCTATCTTTGATTCTCCTCCCACCTCACCCCTTGTCCCCAAAGATCAATATATTTTCTTACTAGGTGAGAGGAAATTCCTGAATAACTTAATAATATACCTTGCCAGCATTATCCACTGCACCTTGGCATTTCCTTCCGCCCAGTGTGCTGCCTCTCCAAGTCCTTTCTCACTTCAGTCAGATAATGCATTCTTCTCCCCTTACTCTACACTGACTCCTCAAGAATCTCATGACATTTATTATTGCCCAAATAGCCAAATAAGGATTGATTTCCTCAAGTCCAAATTCATCCACCCATCTATATATTCATCTGTAAATTTTTTGTTCAATAATTACTTACTAAATACCTATTGTATCAGTCAGAGTTCCAGCAGAAAATACATGGAGCATACAAATTGGGTGATTTGGAAAAAATAATTAATATAGAGATGATGTACACAAGCATAGTGAGTGTAGGGAGCCCAGGAGGAACCAGTGTAATCCTAGATATAATGACCACAAGGTTCATTACAACTCCTAGGCCTAAAGGGGCAAAGGGGGAGAGTTAAAAGAACCTGAGAGAGACAAGGAAAGGGAGAGACTGACTAGACAGAAACCTTGGCCTGTGGCCAAGAGATGCAGCCAACTGACAGCATTGTGGCTGGGAAGAAGCCTAGGGAATAAGTACCCTGACCTTACTCACCTCCTAATTTCTTAACATGTTCACCCTTGACAAAATTCATGCAGAAACAGGGCAAAGGGAAGCCTACTAATACTAATCATACGGGTCGGCCTTTCCAGGGAGAGAGACTCACAGGGAGTGGATATGGTGGGGCAAGCAAAGGATATCCAGCTCTCCTGCTTTGTGACAAACAATATGTATTGAACTGCTTACCAAACAAATATAGTTAGGTATCCTACAGGAACCTCAAACTCAACAGGTAGAACACTGAACTCTTTTATCCCCCAAAAGTTACTCTTCTCCCGCCATTACCAATCTTGGTGCCACCATCTGCTTAGGCACCCAAATTAGAAGCATTGGAAACTTGGGATTCATTCCATACTCTTTCTCTCTGTTATGCTCCTGCCCTTCCACCCTTGGTTATGTCACCAAGAACTACCATTTTACCCTTAAAATATTCACAAATCCATATTCTCCTCTACATCCCTATTATCATTGCCCCTGGTGCAGGCCTTTGCATCTTTTACCTGGTTTAGTGCACAAGCAACTTGACACGCTAATTCGTTCTCCACATTGCCACCACAGTGACTTTCTAAAACATGTCTTCTTCCTTGTTTATTGTGTCTCTCCCACTGGAATATAAGCTCCAGTAGGGTAGAAATCATGTCTCTTTTGTTTACTGCTCTATTCTTAGCATCTATGTATTGCATTAGATGGGTACTCAAATATTTGTTGAATTTGAATATGCCACGTCACTCCTCTGTCTAAAACCTCAGTGACTCCTGTTACATATAGAATCATGTAATCATTATTAGTATTACCAACAAATATTTATTGAGTACAGTGACCCAGTTAATGCTCACATCTGTGAAGTAGGTACTATTACTATCTTCAGTTTATATTTGAGGAGACTGGAGATCAGAGTCACATGGTTAAATAAGGAAAAATTTGTAAGAGCTAGAAGAGAGCAGAACCACAGATGGAAGGATCCTGGGTCTCTGAATCACTGTGTGGAGGGCTGCCATCTAAACTTTTGTATTAAATGGTTATATGAGAAAGAGTTAAGCTTCTATTGTGTTGAGCCTCTCATTATTTGAGCATTGCTTTTATATAGTTAACTTATCATGACTACTGTAGCTACTACTCAAGAAGAATTTGCATTTTAAAAATCTATGAAGAAATGATATAGCCAACAAAATTAGCAAACGGGAGTTAATTTTCTTTGGTTTACATAAAAATAACACATTAAAAATATAACTCCAAGAGGTTAATAAGATCTCCAAAGAGGTAAAGGATAAATTATATCCATATAAATAATAAGTTATTAAAAGAAAACTAGGAAGATATATAAGATGGGGATATGGGAATGTGAAAATGAATAACTAATTCTGAAAGTCCAACATGGAATATGTAGCTGTTGAGCCATTCATCTACTGAAGGACATCTTTGTTGCTTCCAAGTTTTGGCAATTATGACTAAAGCTGTATAAACATCCCTGTGCAGGTTTTTGTGTGATCATTTAAAAAAAAGCTGAATAAATATCTGTGTGCAAGTTTTCTTAGTTTTGTAAGAAATTGCCAAACTGTTTCCCAAATGTCTGTACTATTTTGCATTCCACCCAGCAATGAATGAGAGTTCCCATTGCTTCGCAATCTAATCAGCATTTGGTATTGTCACTGTTCTGGATTTTGGCCATTTTAATAGGGGTGTGGTTGTATCTTGTTTCAATTTTCATTTCTCTGATGACATATGATGTGAAGCGTTTTTCATATGCTTATTTGCCATCTGTATATCTCCTCTGTTGAGGTGTCTGCTCAATTTTTTGGTCCATTTTTAAATTGAGTTTTGTTTTCTTATTATTGAGTATTAACAATTCTTTGCATTTTGGGGGTAACTGTTTCTTAATCAGATGTGTCTTTTGCAAATGTTTTCTCCCAGTCTGTGTCTTGTATTCTCATTCTCTTGACATTGTCTTTTGCAGAGCAGAAGTTTTAAATTTTAATGATGTCTACCTGATCAATTATTTCTTTTAAAAAACAAATTCTGAGGACCTTCAAGATGGCAGAGGAGTAAGATGTGGAGATCACCTTCCTCCCCACAAATACATCAAAAATACATCTACATGTGGAACAACTCCTACAGAACACCTACTGAACACCTAACCTCAAACTCCCAAAAGGCAAGAAACTCCCTATGCACGTGGGTAGGGCAAAAGAAAAAAGAAGAAAGAGAGACAAAAGAATAGGGACAGGACCTGCACCTCAGGGAGGGAGCTGTGAAGGAGGAAAAGTCTCCACACATTAGGAAGCCCCTTCACTGGCAGAGACAGTGGGTGGGTGGGTGGGTGGGGGAAGCTTTAGAGGCACAGAGGAGAGCTCAGCAGCAAGGGTGCAGAGGGCAAAGGGGAGAGATTCCCGCACAGAGGATCAGTGCCGACCAGCACTCACCAGCCTGAGAGGCTTGTCTGCTCACCCACCAGGGTGACTGCGGGCTGGGAGCTGAGGCTCGGGCTTCGGAGGTCACAGCCCAGGGAGCAAACTGGGGTTGGCTGCATGAACACAGCCTGAAGGAGGCTAGTGCACCACAGCTAGCCAGAAGGGAGTCTGGGAAAAACTCTGGACCTGCGTAAGAGGCAAGAGACCATTGTTTTGGGGTGCAGAAGAAGAGGAGATTCAGAGTATCACTTAAAGGAACTTCAGAGATGGGTGCAAGCTACGGTTATTAGCGCAGACACCAGAGACAGGCATGAAATGATAATGCTGCTGCTTCAGCCACCATGATCCTGTGTGCAAGCACAAGTCACTAGCCACACCTCCCCTCCCAAGAGCCTGTGCAGCCCACCACTGCCAGGGTCCCGTGATCCAGGGACAACTTCCCAGGGACAACACATGGCGTGCTCCAGGCTGTTGCAACATCACGCCAGCCTCTGCCTCCTCAGGCTCACCCAGCACTCCATACCCCTCCCTCCCCCTGGCCTGAGTGAGCCAGAGCCCCTTAATCAGCCTCTCCTTTAACCCCCTCCTATCTGGGCAAAGAACAGGTGCCAGAGGGCGACCTGCATGCAGAGGCAGGGCCAAATCCAAAGCTGAACCCAAGGAGCTGGCGAACAAAGAAGAGAAAGGGAAATTTCCTCATGCAGCCTCAGGAGAAGTGGATTATTTCTTCACAATCAACTTGATGTACCTTGCATGTGTGGAATACAGGAATAGACAACAAGTCATCCCAAAATTGAGGTGGTGGATTTTGGGAACAAATACAGAGTTGGCATTTGCTGTATGAGACTGACTAGTTACTGATTTTTATGTTTATCTTAGTTTAGTTTTTAGTGCTTCTTACCATTGGTGGATTTGTTTATTGGTTTGGTTGCTCTCTCCTCTTTTTTTTAAATTACTTTTTTACTTAAATAATATTTTTTTAATTTTTAATTTTAATAACATTAGTTATTTTATTCTTTCTTTCTTTCTTTTTCTTCTCCATTTTCTTCTGAGCCATGTGGCTGACCAGGTCTTGGTGGTTCAGCTGTGTGTCAGGCCTGAGCCTCTGAGGTGGGAGAGCTGAGTTCAGGACATTGGACCACCAGAGACCTACTGGCCCCACATAATATCAATTGGTGAGAGCTCGCCAAGAGATCTCCATCTCAACGCTAAGACCCAGCTCCACTCAACAACCAGCAAGCTACAGTGCTGAACACACTATGCCAAACATCTAGTAAGACAGGAACACAACCTGACCCATTAGCAGAGAGGCTGCCTAAAATCATAATAAGTTCACAGACAGCCCAAACACACCATCGGACACAGTCCTGCCCATCAGAAAGACAAGATCCAGCCTCATCCACCAGAACACAGGAACCAGTCCCCTCCACCAGAACGCCTACACAACCCACTAAACCAACCTTTGCCACTGGGGGCAGACACCAAAACAACAGGAACTATGAACCTGCAGCCTGTGAAAAGGAGACCCCAAACACAGTAAGTTAAGCAAAGTGAGAAAACAGAGAAACACACAGAAGATGAAGGAGCAAGGTAAAAATTCACCAGACCAAACAAATGAAGAGGAAATAGGCAGTCTACCTGAAAAAGAATTCAGAGTAATGAGAGTAAAGATAATACAAAATGTTGGAAAGAGAATGGAGAAAATACAAGAAACATTTAATAAGGACCTAGAAGAACTAAAGAGTAAAGAAACAATGATGAACAATGCAATAAATGAAATTAAAAATTCTCTAGAAGGAATTAATAGTAGAATAACAGAGGCAGAAGAATGGATAAGTGACCTGGAAGATAAAATAGTGGAAATAACTACTGCAGAGCAGAATAAAGAAAAAAGAATGAAAAGAATTGAGGACACAGTCAGAGACCTCTGGGACAACATTAAACACACCAACATTCGAATTATAGGGGTCCCAGAAGAATAAAAGAAAAAGGGACTGAGAAAATATTTGAAGAGATTATAGTTGAAAACTTCCCTAATATGGGAAAGGAAATAGTTAATCAAGTCCAGGAAGCGCAGAGAGTCCCATACAGGATAAATCCAAGGAAAAACTCACCAAGACACATATTAATCAAACTATCAAAAATTAAGTACAAAGAAAAAGTATTAAAAGCAGCAAGAGAAAAGCAACAACAACATACAAGGGAATCCTCATAAGGTTAACAGCTAATCTATCAGCCAAAACTCTGCAAGCCAGAAGGGAGAGGCAGGACATATTGAAAGTGATGAAAGGGAAAAACCTACAACCAAGATTACTCTACCCAGCAAGGATCTCATTCAGATTTGACGGAGAAATAAAAAACTTTACAAACAGCAAAAGCTAAGAGAATTCAGCACCACCAAACCAGCTTTACAACAAATGCTAAAGGAACTTCTCTAGACAAAAACACAAGAGAAGGAAAAGTCCTATAATAACGAACCCAAAACAATTTAGAAAATGGGAATAGGAACATACATATCGATAATTACCTTAAATGTAAATGGACTAAATGCTCCCACCAAAAGACACAGATTGGCTGAATGGATACAAAAACAAGACCCATATATATGCTGTCTACAAGAGACACACTTCACACCTATGGACACATACACACTGAAAGTGAGGGGATGGAAAAAGCATTTCCATGAAAATGGAAATCAAAAGAAAGCTGGAGTAGCAATTCTCATTTCAGAAATATAGACTTTAAAATAAAGACTGTTATAAGAGACAAGGATGGACACTACAAAATGATCAAGGGATCAATCCAAGAAGAAGATATAATAATTGTAAATATTTATGCATCCAACATAGAAACACCTAAATACATAAGGAAAATTCTAACAGCCATAAAAGGGGAAATCAACAGTAACAAAATGATAGTAGGGGACCTTTTTCTGTAATAAATTTATTTATGTTATTTATTTATTTTTGACTGTATTGAGTCTTCATTGCTGCACACAGGTTTTCTCTAGTTGCAGCAAGCTGGGGCTACACTTCGTTGCAGTGAGTGGGTTCTCCTTGCTGTGGTTTCTCTTGTTGTGAAGCACAGGCTCTAGATGTGTGGGCTTCAGTAGTTGTGTCACACAGGCTCAGTAGTTGTGGCTCACAGGGTCTAGAGCGCACAGGCTCAAGAGTTGTGGTGCACAGGCTTAGTTGCTCTGCGGCATGTGGGATCTTCCTGAAAGAGGGCTCGAACCCATGTCCCCTGCATTGGCAGGTGAAATCTTAACCACTGCACCACAAGGGAAGTCCAACAGTAGGGGATTTTAACACCCCACATCCAACAGTGTACATATCATCCAAAATGAAAATAAATAAGGAAACAAAAGTTTTAAATGACACATTAAACAATGTGGACTTAATTGATACTTATAGGACATTCCATCCAAAAACAACAGAATATACTTTCTTTCCAAGTCCTCAGGGACATTCTCTAGGATAGATCATTTCTTGGGTCACAAATCAAGCCTTGGTAAATATAAGAAAATTGAAATCATATCAAGTATCTTTTCCAACCACAAGGCTATGAGAATAGATATCAATTACAGGAAAAAAAAACTGTAAAAACTACAAACAAATGGAGGCTAAACAATATGCTAAATACTAAATAACCAAGAGATTACAGAAGAAATCAAAGAGGATATAAAAAAATACCTAGAAACAAATGACAATGAAAATATGATGACCTAAAACCTATGGGATGCAGCAAAAGCAGTTATAAGAGGGAAGTTTATAGCAATACAATCCTACCTCAAGAAATAAGAAACATCTCCAATAAACAATCTAACATTAAACCTAAAGCAATTAGAGAAAGAAGAACAAAAAAACCCCAAAGCTAGCAGAAGGAATGAAATCATAAAAATCAGATCAGAAATAAATTTAAAAGAAATGAAGGAATGATAGCAAAGATCAATAAAACTAAAAGCTGGTTCTTTGAGAAGATAAACAAAACTGATAAACCATTGGCCAGACTCATCAAGAAAAAAAGGGAGAAAACACAAATCAACAGAATTAGAAATGAGAAAGAAGTAACAACGGACAATGCAGAAATACAAAGGATTGTGAGAGATTACTACAAGCAACTATATGCCAATAAAATGGACAACCTGGAAGAAACGGAGAAATTCTTAGAAAAACACAACCTTCTGAGCCTGAACCAGGAAGAAATAGAAAATATAAAAAGACTAATCACAAGCACTGAAAATGAAACTATGATTAAAAATCTTCCAACAAACAAAGGCCCAGGACAAGATGGCTTCACAGGCGAATTCTATCAAAAAATTAGAAAAGAGCTAACACCTATCCTTCTTAAATTCTTCCAAAATATAGCAAAGGGAGGAACACTCCTAAACACGTTCTTTGAGGCCACCATCACCCTGATACTAAAACCAGACAAAGATATCACAAAAAAAGAAAATTACAGGCCAATATCACTGATGAACATAGATTCAAAAATCCTCAACAAAATACTAGCAAACAGAATCGAACAGCACATTAAACAGATCATACACCATGATCAAGTGGAGTTTATCCCAGGAATCCCAGGAATGCAAGGATTCTTCAATATATGCAAATCAATCAATATGATACACCATATCAACAAACTGAAGGATAAAAACCCACACATTTATGGTAAAAACTCTCCAGAAAGTAGGCATAGAGGGAACTTACCTCAACATAATATACGCCATATGTGACAAACCCACAGCCAACAACATTGTCAATGGTGAAAAACTGAAACCATTTCCACTAACAACAGGAACAAGACAAGGTTGCCCTTTCTCACCACTAATTATTCAACATAGTCTTGGAAGTTTTAGCCACAGCAATCAGAGAAGAAAAAGAAATAAAAGGAATCCAAATCGGAAAAGAATTAAAACTGTCACTGTTTTCAAATGACATGAAACGATACATAGAGAATCCTAAAGATGCCACCAGAAGACTTCTAGAGCTAATCAATGAATTTGGTAAAGTAGCAGGATACAAAATTAATGCACAGAAATCTCTGGCATTCCTATACACTAACGATGAAAAATCTGAAAGGGAAATTAAGGAAACACTTCAATTTACCATTGCAAAAAATAGAATAAAATACCTAGGAATAAACCTAACTAAGGAGACAAAAGGCCTGTGTGCAGAAAACCATGACAGTGATGAAAGAAATTAAAGATGATACAAATAGATGGAGAGATATACCATGTTCTTGGATTGGAAGACTCAACATTGTGAAAAAGACTATACTACCCAAAGCAATCTACAGATTCAATGCAATGTCTATCAAACTATCAATGGCATTTTTCACAGAAGTAGAACAAAGAATTTCACAATTTGTATGGAAATGCAAAAGACCCCAAAGAGCTAAAGCAATCTTGAGAAAGAAAAGCGGAGTTGCAGGAATCAGGCTCCCTGACTTCAAGCTATACCACAAAGCTAGAGTAATCAAGACAGTATGGTACTGGCACAAAAACAGAAATATAGATCAGTGGAACAGGATAGAAAGTCCAGAGATAAACTCATGCACATATGGTCACCTTATCTTTGATAAAGGAGGGAAAAGTATACAATGGAGAAAAGACAGCCTCTTCAATAGGTGGTGCTGGGAAACTGGACAGCTACATGTAAAAAAATGAAATTAGAACACTCCCTAACACCATACACAAAAATAAACTCAAAATGGATCAAAGACCTAAATGTAAGGCTAGACACTATAAAACTCTTAGAGCATAACATAGGCAGAACACTCTATGTCATAAATCATAGCAAGATCATTTTGGACCCACCTCCTAGAGAAAAATAAACAAATGGGACCTAATGAAACTTCAAAGCTTTTGCACAGCAAAGGAAACCATAAACAAGATGAAAAGACAACCCTCAGAATGGGAGAAAACATTGGTAAACAAAGAAACTGACAAAGGATTAATCTACAAAATATAAAAGCAGCGCATGCAGCTCAATATCAAAAAAACCAAACAACCCAATCCAAAAATGGGCAGAAGACCTAAACAGACATTTCCCCAAAGAAGATATACAGATTGCCAACAAACACATGAAAGGATGCTCAACATCACTAATGATTAGAGAAATGCAAATCAAAACTACAGTGAGGTATCACCTCACACCGATCAGAATGCCATCATCAAAATAATCTTCAAACAATAAATTCTGGAGAGGGTGTGGAGTAAAGGGAACCCTCTTGCACTGTAGGTGGAAATGTAAATTGATACAACCACTATGGAGAACAGTATCGAGCCCAACCACTATGGAGAACAGTATCGAGCCTCCTTAAAAATGTAAAAATAGAACTACCATATTACCCAGCCATCCCACTACTGGGCATATACCCTGAGAAAACCATAATTCAAAAATTGTCATTTACCACAATGTTCACTTCAGCACTATTTACAATAGCCATAATATGGAAGCAACCTAAATGTCCATCGACAGATGAATGGATCAAGGAGATGTGACACATATATACAATGGAATATTACTCAGCCATAAAAAGAAACAAAATTGAGTTATTTGTCGTGAAGTGGATGGACCTAGAATCTGTCATACAGAATGAAGTATGTCAGAAAGAGAAAAACAATACCATATGCTAACATGTACATATGGAATCTAAAAAAAGAATCTGAAAAGCCTAGGGGCAAGACAGGAATAAAGACTCAGATGTAGAGAATGGACTCGAGGACACGGAGAGGGGGAAGGGTATACTGGGATGAAGTGAGAGAGTGGCATGGACATATATACACTACCAAATGTAAAACAGATAGCTAGTGGGAAGCAGCTGCATAGCACAGGGAGATCAGCTCGGTGCTTTGTGACCACCTAGAGGGGTGGGATAGGAAGGGAGGTTGAAGGGGGAGGGGATATAGGGATATATGTATACATATAGCTGATTCACTTTGTTATACAGCAGAAACTAACACAATTTAAAGCAATTATACTCCAATAAAGATGTTAAAAAAATTCAACTGAGTAAAGATCTTATTGGCTGTATTTAAGGATTCATGAATCAGGCTACATCCAATCTAGCAGATAGAAAGGAGCTCCAAGGAACTGTACAAAATGAAAGACTTTCATAATCAGAAGGAGTAGAAATAAGGAAGTCATACTAGGCCAAAAACAGATTATTTATTGCAAGATTAGTTTTCTTTAGGGGATAGCAGAGGTCTATCAGGCAGATTACCTAAATAGTGCTGATCAGGTGGATCCTGATTGACTGGTTTAAGATTCCATTTCTGGGAGAGTCAAAACTGTAATTAAGTCTTGGTTTGGTGGCCTGCAACTTCACATAAACTACTCATTTTTGGGCATGGTGATTTATTTTTAACAATTCTTTCCTGAATCATGCCTTTGATGTTGTATCTAAATAATAGCTCTTGAAATTTAGTTTTAAATCCTCTTTACAAGGGTGAAAATCTTCTTTAGACAACATTGAATACAGAAATGATGATTTAACTAAGAATATTTGAAAGTCTTCAACATATCCTACATATGTCCTGTAGGATTATATATCCTGTAAAATTCCCAAAAGACAAAACTAAAACAAGTTATACAGAAGAATTATTTAATATATATTGGATAAAAAATGTCCAGCAAGGTGAATCTTTTTAAAAAAGTGAGCACAAATACTAAGAATATAAATACAAATACAAATATAAATATAAATACAAAATGTCCAGATATGTCAAAGATAAAAAAAAAATCTTTAAAGCCAACAGATTAAAAAAATAGAAAGATTACCTACAAAAATGGCAATCATTCTGATAGCAGACTTCTCATCAACAACAACAAAGAACAGAGACAATGGAGTAATATCTTCAGCATGCTGAAGGAAAACAGTCTTAAAATAAGATACACATAAGATACAAAATCATTATTCAAAAGTAATGAGGAAAAAAATAATTCCAGACATACAAAGGTTAAGATCTTTACTAAAAGAAGTGGTAAAAACTATAGTTTAGGAAGAAAGGATTTATACTAGGAATATGAAAATAGTGTGACAAAATATTGATGAGACTTTTTTTTCGGAAAAACACATAGACAAAATAAGTCCTGAATTATTGAATAAATACCATAAAGTTAGCAGTTGTCTCAATATTAATTTGTAAATATATTATGATACTGATTAAAAATTTCATAGCTTTTTTAAAATATGAAATTTGGCAAGATGACAATAAAATCCAAATGGGAGAATAAGAACAGAGGACAGCCAAGATAATTTGAAGAATACGAAGAAGAATGTGATTGTACTTGTCCTACCAGCTATTAAGAAATATTTTACTTCTCTCCTTCCAGTTTGAATATCATTTTTTTTTTTTTTTTTTGTCTGATCGCTGTGGCTAGGACTTCCAATACTATGTTGAATAGAAGTGCTGAGAGTAGGCATCCTTGTCTGGTTCCTGAATTTATCAGGAAGGGTTTCAGCTTTTCACTATTGAGTATTATGTTGGCTGTGGGTTTGTTGTAAATAGCTTTTATTATGTTGAGATATGTTCCCTCTAATCCACTTTGTTGAGAGTTTTTATCATGGATTTATGTTAATTTTTATCAAATGTTTTTCTGTGTCTATTGAGATGAACATGTGGTTTTTGTCTTTCATTTTGTTAATGTGGTATATCATATTAATTGATTTGTGTATGTTGAACCATCTTTGTCACACTGGAATGAATCCAACTTGATCATGGTGTATGATAATTTTTATGTATTGTTAGATTCAGTTTGCTAATATTTTGTTGAGGATTTTTGCATTTATATTCATCAAAAATACTGGCCTGGGGCTTCCCTGGTGGCGCAGTGGTTGAGAGTCCACCTGCCGATGCAGGGAACACAGGTTCATGCCCCAGTCCGGGAAGATCCCACATGCTGTGGAGTGGCTAGTCCTGTGAGCCATGGCCACTGATCCTGTGCATCCGGAGCCTGTGCTCCGCGACAGGAGAGGCCACAACAGTGAGAGGCCCATGTACCACAAAAAAAAAAAAAAAAGTAAAAATACTGGCGTGTAATTTTCTTTTTTGTAGTGTCTTTGTCTGGTTTTGGTATCAGGGTAATAGTGGTTTCATAGAATAAATTTGAGAGTATTTCCTCCTCTTTAATCTTTTGGAATAGTTTGAGAAGGATAGGTATAAGTTCTTCTCTGTATGTTTGGTAGAATTTCTCGGTGAAACCATCTGGTCCTAGACTTTTGTTTGCAGGGAGTTTTGTTTTAGTTTTAGTTTTTGTTTTATTACAGATCCTATTTCATTTCTAGTGATTGGTCAATTCAAATTGTCTGTTTCTTTTTGACTCAATTTTGGCAGGCAGTATGTTCCAAGAAACTTGTCCATTTCTTCTAGCTTGTCTCATTCATTGGCATATAACTGTTCATAGTATTATCTTATGATTTTTTTGTATTTCTTCAGTATCAGTTGTTATTTCTCCTCTTTCATTTCTTACTTTGTTTATCTGGGTCCTCTCTTTTCTTCTTGGTGACACTGAGTAAAGTTTTGTCAATTTTGTTTATCTTTTCAAAAACTAATTCTTGGTTTTATTGATCTTTTCTATTGATTTTTGAAGGGAAGAGGTAAGATTGTCATTATTTGTGATGATATGGTACTCTATATAGAGAACCCTAAAGATTCCACAGAAAAAATATTAGAAATAATAAATGAGTTCAGCAAGGTAGCAGGATACAAGATTAATATACAGAAATCTGTTGCATTTCTTTAAAGAAACAATGAAGTATCTGAAAAAGAAAGTAACAAAACCATCTCATTTAAAATTGTATCAAAAAATAGAATACCTAGGAATAAATTTAACCAAGGACGTTAAAGACCTATATGCTGAAAACTATAAAACATTGAAAACTATAAAACATTGATAAAGGAAATTGAAAATGATTCAAACAAATGGAAAGATATCCCATGATCTTGGGTTGGCAGAATTAATATTGTTAGAATGGCCATAGTACCCAAAGCAATCTACAAACTTAATGAGATCCCTATCAAAATACCAATGACATTCTTCACAGAACTAGAACAAATAATCCTAAAATTTATATGGAATCACAAAAGACCCAGAATTGCCAAAACAATCCTGAGGAAAAAGAACAAAGCTGGAGGCTTAACCCTTCCATATTTAAGACAATACTACAAAGCTACAGTAATCAAAGTAGCTTGGTTTTGGCACAAAAACAGACATATAGATCAATGGAACAGAATAGAGAGCCCAGAAATAAACCCACACATCTATGGTCAATTAAACTATGACAAAGGAGGCAAGAATATACAATGGAAAAAAGACAGTCTCTTCAACAAGTGGTATTGGGAAAGCTGGACAGCTACATGTAAATCAATGAAATTAGAACATTCCCTCACACCATATAAAAAAATAAGCTCAAAATGATGTAAAGATCTAAATATAGTACATGACACCATAAAACTCTTAGAAGAGAACTTAGGAAAAACATTCTCTGACATAAATTGTACAATATTTTCTAAGGTCAGTCTTGCAAAGCAAAAGAAATAAAAGGAAAACCAAGTGGGACCTAATCAAACTTCAAAGCTTTTACACAGTAAGGGAAACAATCAACAAAATGAAAAGACAACCTATGGAATAGAAGAAGATATTTGCAAATGATACAACCAACAATGGATTAACCTCCTAACTATACAAACAGCTCATACAACTCAATATCGAAAAAACAAACAACCCAATCAAAAATGGGTAGAACACCTAAATAGATATTTTTTCAGAGAAGACATACAGATGGACAATAGGCACATGACAAGATGCTCAACATTGCTAATTATTAGATAAATGCAAATCAAAACCACAATGAGGTATCACTTTATAACAGTCAGAATGGCTATCATTAAAAAGTCTACAAATAATAAATCCTGGAGAGGGTGTGGGGAAAAGGGAACCCTCTGACACTGTTGGGAATGTAAATTGGTGCGGCCACTATGGAAAACAGCATGGAGGTTCCTCAAAAACCTAAAAATAGAGTTACCATATGATCCAGCACTCCCACTCCTGGGCATATATCCCCAAAAGATGAAAACTCTAATTCAACAAGATACATGCACCCCAATGTTCATGGCAGCACTATTTACAATAGCCAAGGCATGGGAGCAATCCAAGTGCCCATCAACAAATGATTGGTTTAAGATTTTATATATATATATATATATATATATACACACACACACAAACACACACACATATACACAGTGGCATATTACTCAGCCATAAAAAAGAATGAAATTCTTCCAGTTTTAGCAATATGGATGGACCTAGGGATTATCATACTAAGTAAAGTAAGTCAGACAAAGACAAATTTTACATGATATCACATATATGTAGAATCTAAAAAATAATACAAGTGAATCTAGATGTAAAACAGAAACAGACTCACAAACAGAAAACAAAGTTATGGTTACCAAAGAGGAAAGGGAGGGGGAGGAATAAATTAGGAGTATGGGATTAACAGATACAAACTACTACACATAAAATAGATAAGCAAAAAGGATTTACTATATAGCACAGGGAATTATATTCAGTAACTTGTAATAACCTATAATGAAAAATAATGTGAATGTACATGTGAATCACTTTGCTGTTGACATGAAATTAATACAATATTGTAAATCAACTATGTTTTAATTTTAAAAAGAGATATTTTAAAGCCATAGCCATTAAAACTGTGGAATATGTGCATAAATAGACAAGTATAGCCATGGAACAAATTACAAAGCTCAGAAGCAGATCCAATAATTGATGGGAACTACATAATGTAACAGAGATGCTGTCTCATGTCAGTGGAGGAAGAATGAATATATTTGTTGAGTTTTTCTTTGCATATACATTTGAACTTGGATGAACAAAATAGGAAGTCTTAATCTTGTCATAGATCAAGCTATCATTTCTTATCAATATTTAATAATAATATGACATATTGATAACTGTTTCTCTCATTCCTTGTTTTATCTCTCACTTGATTGAAAACTCAGAAATCAGGGAGAAAGGAATTAACTGTGATTAAGTATTAACTTAATCTTAAAATCTTATCTGTAAAATGAGGATAATAGTGTTACTACTTCAACAAATGCTGTGAGATTTAAATGAGTTAATGCATGTTAAATGCTGACAGCAATCCTAGCTCAATAAATGTTCATTATTATAATTATCACACCACACTCCCTTGCTTATCAGACTATTTTGTTGGTTGGTGCAAAAAATCCTGGTCAGATTTTATGGACCCCAGTCATTTCATCACTTACAAATGATTTAGAATAAGAAGTAGATATTATTGTAACCCATATCCTTACCTATCACCAGCTTTATGTATTTCAAGACAGGAAGCTGAGACCACTTTAACCCTAATTTATCTAGACAATGTAACAAATTTCATGATGGGGCCACTGTGCCCATTATGTTCAACAAATTTCTTTCCTGGTTCTGTGCTCCAAGTCACATATCCATATTAAGCTATACATAATTATTTTCCATCCATACATGGGATTTAGACCAAAACATAAAATGTCTTTCCCACATTTGTCATTTTATTGAACTGCATATATTTTCCCCCTAGCTTATTTTATGCTTTTGGAAATAATTTACATTATTCCATTTATCACATTATTTCATTCTACATCATTAGGAATAATGAAGTAACTGGGATCCTCTGAGAATCAATGGAAATAAACTAATTTGACACTTCCTTTCTCACTGAAGGTCAGGATTGCTGTGATATATCTATTAGCTATCATCTTGATGCCTGGGAGCAAGCACGGGCTTGAGATCATTATTTGTGCTGGCTTCTATTTCACTGCACTATACTTTGTGTACTATACTGTGCTTTGCTTCCTTAGCAACATCAATGCTTTCTGTTTTCAAAAGCAACACATTCAGTATTCTTAGGAGGACCATCTTCTTGGATAGTACATTCTTAACAAGTGAACGGATTGGAAATTGATCACAGAGTTTATCCAATTACATATATTTTTTAATGTCTGATATGTCTATTAAATAGGTTAAAAAGATACATAAAACATAGTCTCTGACCTTGGGTGTCACAGAAATCTAGAGAGAGCTAGAAAAAAAAAGAAATTTGTTCAAGGTATACATTCAGTACAGGGAAGAACGTGAGTTACTTTTCAAGGTACATGGGGCAAGGCTTCACAGAGAATTCTCAGCTGATAATAGGGTTTTAAAGGATGAATACAAATTCCTTAACCAGACTGAGTCAAAAAAGACAACATGTTCAAAACTATTGAATTATGAAATAATATACTGTTTCTCAAAATTAAAAGACTGTACACATATTCACTAAAACTTTATTACTGACTATAAACACAAATGTGTACATTTAAAATATAAATATTTTATGCTGGTTAACTTGCTGCATAAAAAAATTACCTCAAAACTCAGTGGCTTAAAACAACAGTAATTTATTATTGTTCATGTGTCTGCAAGTCCACCGGAGGTCTGCTGACAACCGATCTGGGCTGGGCTCAGGTAGGACAATTCTGCTCTATGTGCTTCTCAACTTCCTCCTGTGACCAGTGTGCTGCCTAAGCATGACCTCATGGTGATGGCAGACATGTAAGAGGGCAAGAGGAAACACTGAAGTTTCTTAAAACCTAAGCACAGTACTATTTCCACCTTCTGTTATTGTCCCAAGCAAGTTACAGGGCCAAATCTCAAGTCAAGTGTCAGGGAAGTACACTCCACCCATGATGAAGCAATGGCAAGGGTGTACATGCTGGGATGGGTGAAGAATCAAGGCTATTAATAGAGTCTACTTTATACCTCCAGCAAGGATTTGCTGTAGCCTACAACAAAAGGCATAGAAGGAGGTCTGCTACTAAAAGACCTGTCTAAATAGACCCATTACAATAGAAACCCCAGGCCAAGGGAAACTTATAATCAGTATGGGCATGAGTTCTGAGATTCCTGACAGTCAAAAGGAAAAAGAAAGAGGGAAAAGAAAATTTTCTTTGCAAAACGGCAAAAGGAAAAATATACCTAAATAGGAAGAACATTCATTTGTGATAGAAACTAAGTACGTACACGTATATTGAACTCACCAGCACATTTACTATACATGCATGCATTCCCAAACATTGTGTGGTTAGAAAATGGGCTATTATGTATAACAAGATACATTCTTAATCTAAATAATCTTGTATGAGTCCATCATTCATTATCACTCTCTCTCTCTTCTTCCCCCCAACTCTTGCAAATATGGCATAACCTTTGTGTATAGGGTCCGTTTTAACTGTAAGAAACAGGCTATCCCTTTTACCTCTAAAGAACCCCCTATTTTTCAGCCAGGAGAGAGCAGACAAAGATAACAGGCAGATTTTTTCCATCTCCAGTGTCTGACTGGATGACAAAGAAGTCTGTTACTTTAGCCAAGTTGTCTGCCAACATTTCACTTTCTTCACTTGTTGTTTGTTGCCTGGTCGCAAGGAAAAAGCAAAACAAAACAAAACAATCTTCAGCAAAATCTGGACCTTTTAGCCCCCACTTAATAAATATTTGAGTCAATATATTGCTTCACATCCTGTGTGGGTTGGTATGAAAACCTGTTTTGCTATCTTATATAGAAACAAATATATGCCTTTGAGCTGATATCTGAAACAATGGTGATACCCTGTGTGTGTGTGTATACTGTTTTAAACTTTCTCAAACAAGTGGCAACATGGTGAGGTTGAAAGGTTTTAGTCTGTGACAGCCTCTGATTTTATTGCAGTTACTTACTCTCTGTGAACCTGAAACATCAGTTAATATATTTGAATCTTAATTCCTTCATTTGTAAAAGTGACAACAATAATATCTACCTCAAAGCATGGTTATGAGGATTAACATTGAGACCGTGTGTGTGTGTGTGTGTGTGTGTGTGTGTGTGTGTGTGTGTCTGCCGGGATGAAAGTTGTAGCACGTATTGGGTATTTAACAAATGTTTGACACCTTTCCCATCTGAAGTCAGAGGACTATGCCTTATTCATTCACTAAGCACATGACAGATTAACAGATTAAGTTAACGGATTAACTTAAACCAAGAAAATAAGAAAACTGAGCTATGAAATAATCAAGTACATTTCCAGTAGTCACACAGAGGAGACTCAAGACTAGAAATTACATTTTCTAGTTCCTGGTTCTCAAACCATTGTTATTCCATTGTAATACTTTCCATTCATTCATTCACTCATCTGTTGTACATTTGCACCCACTCTGTACTAAATACTCTGCTAGACACTGTACATTTAAATAAGTAAAAGAGACTTACCCTCAACTAGCTTACAGTCTATAAGGCTACAAAAAAGGAGAACAATTATATTACCCTGTAATAAAGCTTATAACAGAGGATTTGGTAAGAGATCAAGGAGAAAAGAATTAAAGTGATTTTGAGAAAATACCTGTGTCCATGGTTCTCTTTCTGAAAACTTCTTATAAACCTCTAGTTCTGTTGGGACCTGGCTGTTAATAAATGACACATCTTTCAAAAAGGTTAAACTGACAATTGTCTGAAAGAGTATTTTGTATGTTAAATCTATAGCAGTAAGTTTAAGACAAAATTAGAATGAATGGAACATTAAAAATTTGATATTTCCCATTAACTGGAATCTTCGATAAGAAAAAGATATTGTCATGCCAAATCTGTAGACACTGTCGCTACTTTAACTGTTGTCTCCCTTCTACCTTCCCCAATCCCACCGCCCCTTCAGCTGACCTCTGCCCACTTATTCTTGATGGCTAAATTTAGGTGTAACCTCTTCTAGCTCTTGTGGGACGTTAATTATCTATTTGGCTATGTTCAAAGATGTTTTGCCTCTGAAATAATTGTAATCAAGTATACCATGTACAGTTGTTTAGACTTCGTACTACACATTGTAATCTATGTGAATGGCAACCCCTGATGTTGTGAAGCATCCAACCTACACAGCTATACCAGGTGTCCCTAAATGAAATCAAGCAGAGAAATTTCCTCTTCTCTCAAGTGCCTCTCTAATTTTATCAAACTGTTTTCAAAAAGTAATTATTGAGATGTTTGAAAATAGAAGTACAGTTAATTTACAATATGTTGTGTTAGTTTCAAGTGTACAGTGAAGTGATTCAGTCACATATACATATATATTCTTTTTAAGATTCTTTTCCATTATAGGCTATTACAAGATACTGAGTATAGTTCCCTGTGCTACACAGTAGGTCCTTGTAGGTTATCTATTTTATATATAGTAGTGTGTATATGTTAATCCCAAACTCCTAATTTATCCCTGTGCTACACAGTAGGTCCTTGTAAGTTATCTATTTTATATATAGTAGTGTGTATATGTTAATCCCAAACTCCTAATTTATCCCCCCCACCCCCTGCTACCCCCTTTGGCAGCCATAAGTTTGTTTTCTATGTCTGTGAGTCTATTCTGTTTTGTAAATAAGTTCATTTGTATCACATTTTTAGGTTCCACATATAAATTATATCATAAGATATTTGTCTTTCTCTGCCAGACTTACTTCACTTAATATGACAATCTCTAGATACATCCATAGAGATGTACTGTGTATATATACCACATCTTCTTTATCCATTCATCTGTTGATGGTCATTTAGGTTGCTTCCATGTCCTGGCTATTGTAAATGGTGCTGCAATGAAAATTGGGGTGCATGTATCTTTTCAAATTAGAGTTTTCTTCAGATATATGTTCAGGAGTGGGACTGCAGGATCATATGGTAACTCTATTTTTTATTTTTTGAACTACTGAAAATGCACACTGTAAGAAATAAATTCATGCAAAATAAACAAGTGTACATCTCTCTCATCCTCTACTTTTCTAAGCTCCTCCCCAGAGGTAATCACTATTAACTATTTCTTATTTCTCTTTCTCCCCTGTACAGTGATAAGTTTCAGTAGTAATTAACCTTTGAAATATCCTCACTTTCATGTCATTTACAAGTTACTTATTACATCCCCATTAAGACCACTCTCCTGACTCCAGACACACCTATCCACCTTCCACATTTCTCGTGTCTCAAAGCACTTAAAACTTACATCCAAAAACAAATCCATGGTCTTTCCCTGCAAGCTTTTATCCTCTTCTAGTGCTCCCTAACTCAGTGAATTCACTACCATCTACCCAATTAAACAAGTCAGAAACCTAGGAGCCATCTCAGACACTTTTTTTTTTTTTTTTGCGGTACGCGGGCCTCTCACCGCTGTGGCCTCTCCCGTTGCGGAGCACAGGCTCCGGACGCGCTGGCTCAGCGGCCATGGCTCACGGGCCCAGCCTCTCCGCGGCATGTGGGATCTTCCCGGACCGGGGCACGAGCCCGTGTCCCCTGCATCGGCAGGCGGACTCTCAACCACTGTGCCACCAGGGAAGCCCTCACACACTTTTTTCTTCCTCACCCTGACATCCTTCCCATCCTCCAAGTTCTGTCAGTTTTACCTCTTCCCTTTCTCCTCAACTTATCTCCCTTTCTACTTACACCACCACCAACAATCCAGCTACCATTATTTCTTATCTGAACTATTGTTATAACTTTGTTACTCATACACTGATATCCAATATCTTACCCTGATTCATTAAACGCACTGCAGTCTGAAAGATCTTCTGGAAATACAAATTCAATATGTCACCTCCCTTCTTAAAAACCTTTGCATGTCCTCCCATTGTTTGTAGCACAGCCTAGGAGACCCTGTGTGACCTGACCCCTTCTAAACCTCCTAACCACATCTTCCCAACACTCACTGTTTCAATCTTCTCATTTTAGTTACTCTGTTCCTCTTTCAATTTGCTGCTTCTTATTAAAATTATGTACCAGATTATTAGTCTTCATAACACGTTTCAATGAAGACTGATAAGCAAGACTTTCTGTCTCGCCTCTCATCCAGGGATTCCCACTTGGTCTCCTCAGGAGTTCATTCCATTCCAGTCGTTCAATGCATCAGTGTGGGCACTTGGGGATGGCCCAATCTGGAAAACTTTATGGAATGTGCACCTTATGCTATAATTGTCTATAGCATAATATAATAGAGGAACAAATGTTATGCAGCAGGTTTGTGAAAATAACATTCAGTTCCTTCTCACTACGGAGGAAGGCCTTTAACTAGGTAAGACTAATGGAACAATTTCTGTTTTGTTCTGGTCTTAAGTCATCACTACATCACTCAAATTCTTCTGATCTCCTTCTGGGTCTTTCCCCCATTGTACCTAAGACAACCTCATTCTGAGGTACTGATGATTTCCATCAGAGCTCTTCACACTATTTTACAGAATATTCTTAACCTTTGCTTATGCTGTTTTTTAGTGTTTACTTCAAACATTGAAGTTTCTTTAAAGAATTGATAAGGAGGCTTTGCTTCCAAGACACTAACAGGTGATAGGTAGAAAGTTACTAATCAGCACGTCTTGATTCTGAATATAGGATCCAACAGAGTTTTTTGTAGTCTGGGTACTCAGCCCAGCTGCCTCATTATTTTTCTCTTAGGATTTAGTATGTGGTTGTCTGTCTCCCTGTCTTAAAAACATTTCTTTTGGTACGGCATTAAAAAGTACTGTAAGACTCCTTGAGTTAGGAAGGTAAGTTCCTGACTGAAGTCCAAGATTAAAACAGAGTCCTTCATTGGGGAGATACCTGGACAACATTATATTTCCCATACAGCATCATTAAACATCCTCTTTGTTGCCCTAGTTCATGATTTTTTTTTATTGTTTAACCAGTACGTGCTGACAGACTTGTGGGTTGCAGGTCTGTCTGACTGCCAAGTGCACATTATTTCCATCAAGGTACATTCCATTATATTCTCTAGGAGGAAAAGTTTTAAGTGATGCCAAGTGAGAGATTACTAGTTACATTTCTACGTGAATCTGCCATTATTTTAAGGATTAATTTCTTTCCCTTCAGTTAGCTAATTGTTGTTATTCACCTCCGGTTTGGTATACCACATTTTCTGTCTTTCCAAATCTTACAGAATTTTCAAGATCTAATTTCTTTTTTCCAGCTAATATGCACTCCTTGATGTTTTGAAATTTCATTGACTTTGGAGTTTGTTTATTTTTAATTTATTTTGTTTAGAAGAGTAGTTAGTGTCACTTGACAACAACCCTATAATTATCTAGTTTCTTGGATGGTTCTTTATTTTTATTTAAATTGTTAATAACCTGCCAGATTAAAATGATTTTCCCTGAGGGCAGAAGCTAGTTCCTTCTCACAATGGGAGGACATGCAAAGGTGTTTAAGAAGGGAGGTGACATATTGAATTTTCTTCTGTTGGATCCTCAGGATATAGCCAAAAACCTGAGCACAGATTTGGCATTTTATAAATAGTTGTTGCTTTCTCTAACTTCAAGTGAAAAAATACCCATCAAGTTATAGTCCTAAAGCATGCAAGGTGATGAAAGCTGGAAGAAGGCAGAGTGGTTTGTGATAAGCAATATAGTATATAAAATGTACAGAGGTGTTAAGAACATGGATTTTAGAGCCATACAGACCCCAGTGCAAACCCTGGCTATGCCACTAGATAATTATGTGACCTGGGTAGGGACCTCCCTGGTGGCACAGTGGTTGAGAATCTGCCTGCCAATTCAGGGGACACGGGTTTGATCCCTGGTCTGGGAGGATCCCACATGTTATGGAGCAACTAAGCCCGTGTGCCACAACTACTGAGCACAAGTGCTACAACTACTGAAGCCCATGAACTCTGGGGCCTGTGCCCCACAATAAGAGAGGCCACTGCAATGAGAAACCCACACACTGCAATGAAGTGTAGCCCCTGCTCAAGGCAACTAGAGAAAGCCCGCACACAGCAACGAAGACCCAATGCAGCAAAAAAAAAAAAAAAAAAAAAAAAAAAAAAAAAAAAAAAAAAAAAAAAAAAAAAAAAAAAAAAAAAAAAAAAAAAAAAAAAAAAAAAAAAAAAAAAAAAAAAAAAAAAAAAAAAAAAAAAAAAAAAAAATTATGTGACCTGTGTAAATTAATTGACATCTCTAAGCCTTTGTCTTCTCATCTGTAAAATGCAGATAATAACATCTATCATATGGAGTTGTTATGAAAACTGAGTGAGATAACGCATGAAAGTCTAAGCGTAATATCTAGTTCTTAGTAAACACTTAACAAACTGTATATGTCTTAATGTTACTTATCATTAGTAGTATCAATATTAGTACTATTAGTATTAATGTCAATATTGAAAGAGTGATACCTTTGCATTTGCCTCTTATTCTGACAGTTATTATTTATGTGACCTTTGTCAGGTAAGGTCCTTTGAGATGCAGATGACAAGACGGGATATACAAGAGACTTATTGCGGGAATGATTATGAAGGATAAAGATGGGGGGAATAGGAGAGGGTAGGTGATATAGGTCTGACAGCTTTAAAAGAAGAGTAGGAATGAAGGAGCATCAGATAGAATCTCTGACTGCAGTTCTGAGTATGGCCAGGCCAATGCCGAGCCTCAGAGCAAAAGTTGGAGGAATTCCACATGGGGCAGGAGTGGACTGGCTTTAGTGCCACTGCTGTGCTCAGTCATGGCCTGGGAGCAGCCTGAGTGAAGTGTGGCCTTGGCATGAATGTCAGTGTAGCTCTGAAGATGCAGCAACAGCATCATCTACACTACGTGCAGCAGATTTTCTTAAAAGGAGATCTGAACAATGTACCTCCATGCCAACCACTTGGTCTTAGATTCATTATTCTGTCTGTTAGAATCTTACTCTGTCATCTGTGACATGAGGAACACAATAAGTATTCTATGGAGACAGTGCAATAGTTCACTTAGATGATCTACATGGAGTATCTGAAACATAGTCAAGTGCACAGAAAATGTCCATTCCTTTCCTTTCCCCCAGTTGCATCTTCTGTCTTTAACTTCTCATCCCTTAAAGATAGACTCCCAATCTTTTCTGAATACCTCCAGTGTGAAGTTTCCACCTAATAGATAAATATCTTAAAATCTTCACTTTTGCTTTGGGCATCCAATCTTTTGGCCAAACATACTAGAATCAAATTATTCATATAATGGCTCTGCCCATCTTGTTCCTTTATCTAGACAGAAACAGTCTCACCAAAATAAACAAAAAACAATAAAAAACAGAGAAATGAAAAGCAATTCATATTGTGGCATTAGGTCTCTCTTTACTTGAGGGAATAAAGCTTGCTTCTCTTTGAGATTAAATACTTCATGAGAATGCTATGTTTTGAATGCTTTGTCCTATTCAAATCATTGGGGCACACTCAAGAAATAAAACTATTTAGGTCAGAGAATATGAGTTGAGGGGAAAGATCACTATCTTGAGTCTATTGGAGTTCTTAGAAAAAAACTATTCTGAATTCTAGCCCACCAATAGACCACACAAAGGGGCAGAGGTTGAAATAATTACATATTACACAGAGAAATTGAAAAAGAAAACATCAATAATGGGCTTACAATTCTACAGGAGAATTTTTTACAAGCTATGGCAAGCAAAGACAGTTTTTAAATGATTCTTCCTATATACAATCTTATAAACATTGCTCTTCAGAGAAATACATTTGGCTTTTGCTTCTGCTTGATTTATAACCTTGTGATAACAAAGGTGTTGTGTAGCCTCAAAACCTTTTCATGGAGAAGCTTTCCCTCTCCCAGCTCCAAACACCACCAGTTTAAATTGGTTATTTTCCAAAAGTTTCACAATGTTGTGTGGTTGCCTTTGGGTGCCTTGACAAATAAACAGAAGAAATAGTTTAATATTATTCTCTTGAGAAAGTTTCTCAATAAAGGATCTTTGTTCCATGGCTGACTTAGCAAGGCCAATCCTGACTGTACCAATTCATTCTGGATATTTATTTGAATTGGGTGTTATTGAGTTCCATTCTATGACATGGAAGATACAGCACTCAGTTTCCTCTGATGGCCTGTTGACGCTCTAAGTGGTCAGATTTCCTGCTAAAGATATTCTAAAGTTCCTTGCCACTTACAGAAAAACGACAGATTATTTGGCCTAAGCTTCTCTTATATTTAGAAAATAATCTTTTTTCTTAATGTCACTACTTAGTAAACATATTGAAAAATACAATGAACAGCATAATAAGCACACATGTATCCAAAACCCAGCCTTGCCAAATCCTAACATTTAGCTGTGACTGCATCAAGTCTTTTCAAAAATGACACTAATAATTAGAGCTAGAGTTGTAGGTTTCTGTGATACCCTTCTTCATCCCACTCCCTTTCTGCCCTTCCCAGAAGTAAACCATGTCCTGATTTTCTTTTCCCTTGTCACTGAAAATTTATATCTTATAATTATTTTTTGAATTTTATTTTTTTATACAGCAGGTTCTTATTGGTCATCAATTTTATACACATCAGTGTATACATGTCAATCCCAATCTCCCAATTCATCCCACCACCACCCCCGCCCCCCACCGCTTTCTCCCCTTGGTGTCCATACGTTTGTTCTCTACATCTGTGTCTCTAATTCTGCCCTGCAGACTGGCTCATCTGTACTGTTTTTCTAGGTTCCACATATATGCGTTAATATACGATATTTGTTTTTCTCTTTCTGACTTACTTCACTCTGTATGACAGTCTCTAGATCCATCCACGTCTCTACAAATGACCCAATTTCATTCCTTTTTATGGCTGAGTAATATTCCATTGTATATATGTACCACATCTTCTTTATCCATTTGTCTGTCGATGGGCATTTAAGTTGCTTCCGTGATCTGACTATTGTAAATAGTGCTGCAATGAACATTGGGGTGCATGAGTCTTTTTGAATTATGGTTTTCTCTGGGTATATGCCCAGTAGTAGGATTGCTGGATGATATGGCAATTCTATTTGTAGTTTTTTAAGGAACCTCCATATTGTTCTTCATACTGACTGCATAAATATACATTCCCACGAACAGTGCAAGAGGGTGCCCTTTTCTCCACACCCTCTCCAGCATTTGTTGTTTGTACATTTTCTGATGATGCCCATTCTAACAGGTGTGAGGTGATACCTCATTGTAATTTTGATTTTCATTTCTCTAATAATTAGTGATGTTGAGCAGCTTTTCATGTGCTTTTTGGCCATCTGTATGTCTTCTTTGGAGAAATGTCTATTAAGGTCTTCTGCCCATTTTTGGATTGGGTTGTTTGTTTTATTAATATTGAGCTACATGAGCTGTTTATATATTTTGGAGATTAATCCTTTGTCCATTGATTTGTTTGCAAATAGTTTCTCCCATTCTGAGGGTTTTCTTTTCATCTTGTTTATGGTTTCCTTTGCTGTGCAAAAGCTTTGAAGTTTCATTAGGTCCCATTTGTTTATTTTTGTTTTTATTTCCATTACTCTAGGAGGTGGATCAAAAAAGATCTTGCTGTGATTAATGTCAAGGAGTGCTCTTCCTATGTTTTCCTCTAAGAGTTTTATAGTGTCCAGTCTTACATTTAGGTCTCAAATCCATTTTGAGTTTATTTTTGTGTATGTTGTTAGGGAGTGTTCTAATTTCATACTTTTACATGTAGCTGTCCAGTTTTCCCAGCACCACTTATTGAAGAGACTGTCTTTTCTCCATTGTGTATCCTTGCCTCCTTTGTCATAGATTAGCTGACCACAGGTGCATGGGTTTATCTCCAGGCTTTCTATCTTGTTCCATTGATCTATATTTC
>NW_006798890.1:186272-197699 GCF_000442215.2 Lipotes vexillifer | reverse complement strand
TTTTTTGAATTTTATTTTTTTATACAGCAGGTTCTTATTGGTCATCAATTTTATACACATCAGTGTATACATGTCAATCCCAATCTCCCAATTCATCCCCCCACCACCCCCGCCCCCCACCGCTTTCTCCCCTTGGTGTCCATACGTTTGTTCTCTACATCTGTGTCTCTAATTCTGCCCTGCAGACTGGCTCATCTGTACTGTTTTTCTAGGTTCCACATATATGCGTTAATATACGATATTTGTTTTTCTCTTTCTGACTTACTTCACTCTGTATGACAGTCTCTAGATCCATCCACGTCTCTACAAATGACCCAATTTCATTCCTTTTTATGGCTGAGTAATATTCCATTGTATATATGTACCACATCTTCTTTATCCATTTGTCTGTCGATGGGCATTTAAGTTGCTTCCGTGATCTGACTATTGTAAATAGTGCTGCAATGAACATTGGGGTGCATGAGTCTTTTTGAATTATGGTTTTCTCTGGGTATATGCCCAGTAGTAGGATTGCTGGATGATATGGCAATTCTATTTGTAGTTTTTTAAGGAACCTCCATATTGTTCTTCATACTGACTGCATAAATATACATTCCCACGAACAGTGCAAGAGGGTGCCCTTTTCTCCACACCCTCTCCAGCATTTGTTGTTTGTACATTTTCTGATGATGCCCATTCTAACAGGTGTGAGGTGATACCTCATTGTAATTTTGATTTTCATTTCTCTAATAATTAGTGATGTTGAGCAGCTTTTCATGTGCTTTTTGGCCATCTGTATGTCTTCTTTGGAGAAATGTCTATTAAGGTCTTCTGCCCATTTTTGGATTGGGTTGTTTGTTTTATTAATATTGAGCTACATGAGCTGTTTATATATTTTGGAGATTAATCCTTTGTCCATTGATTTGTTTGCAAATAGTTTCTCCCATTCTGAGGGTTTTCTTTTCATCTTGTTTATGGTTTCCTTTGCTGTGCAAAAGCTTTGAAGTTTCATTAGGTCCCATTTGTTTATTTTTGTTTTTATTTCCATTACTCTAGGAGGTGGATCAAAAAAGATCTTGCTGTGATTAATGTCAAGGAGTGCTCTTCCTATGTTTTCCTCTAAGAGTTTTATAGTGTCCAGTCTTACATTTAGGTCTCAAATCCATTTTGAGTTTATTTTTGTGTATGTTGTTAGGGAGTGTTCTAATTTCATACTTTTACATGTAGCTGTCCAGTTTTCCCAGCACCACTTATTGAAGAGACTGTCTTTTCTCCATTGTGTATCCTTGCCTCCTTTGTCATAGATTAGCTGACCACAGGTGCATGGGTTTATCTCCAGGCTTTCTATCTTGTTCCATTGATCTATATTTCTATTTTGGTGCCAGTACTATATTGCCTTGATTACTGTAGCTTTGTTGTGTAGTCTGAAGTCAGAGAGTCTGATTCCTCCAGCTCTGCTTTTTTTCCCCAAGACTGCTTTGGCTATTCGGGGTCTTTTGTGTCTCCATACAAATTTTAAGACATTTTGTTCTAGTTCTGTAAAAAATGCCATTGGTAATTAGATAGGGATTGCACTGAATCTTTAGGTTGCTTTGGGTAGTATAGTCATTTTCACAATATTGATTCTTCCAAGAATCCAAGAACATGGTATATCTCTCCATCTGTTGGTATTATCTTTAATTTCTTTCACCAGTGTCTTATAGTTTTCTGCATACAAGTCTTTTGTCTCCCTAGGTAGGTTTATTCCTAGGTATTTTATATTTTTTGTTGCAAAGGTAAATGGAAGTGTTTCCTTAATTCCACTTTCAGAATTTTCACCATTAGTGTATAAGAATGCAAGAGATTTCTGTGCATTAATTTTGTATCCTGCAACTTTACCAAATTCATTGATTAACTCTAGTAGTTTTCTGGTGGCATCTTTAGGATTCTCTATGTAGAGTATCATGTCATCTGCAAACAGTGACAGTTTTTCTTCTTCTTTTCCAATTTGTATTCCTTCTATTTCTTTTTCTTTTCTGATTGCAGTGGCTAGGACTTCCAAAACTTTGTTGAATAATAGTGGTGAGAGCAGACACCCTTATCTTGTTCCTGATCTTAGAGGAAATGCTTTCAGTTTTCCACCATTGAGAATGAGGTTTGCTGTAGGTTTGTCATATATGGGCTTTATGATGTTGAGGTAGGTTCCCCCTAGGTCCACTTTCTGGAGAGTTTTTATCATAAATGGGTGTTGAATTTTGTCAAAAGTTTTTCTGCATCTGAGATAATCATATGGTTTTTATTCTTCAATTTATTAATATGGTGTATCACATTGATTGATTTGTTTATATTGAAGAATTCTTGCATCCCTTGGATAAATCCCACTTGATCATGGTGTATGATCCTTTTAATGCATTGTTGGATTCTGTTTGTTAGTATTTTGTTGAGGATTTTTTCATCTATATTCATCAGTGATATTGGTCTGTAATTTCCTTTTTTTGTAGTATCTTTGTCTGCTTTTGGTATCAGGTTGATGGTGGCTTCATAGAATGAGTTTTGGAGTGTTCCTTTCCCCTCAGTTTTTTGGAAGGGTTTGAGAAGGATGGGTGTTAACTCTTCTCTAAATGTTTGATAGAATTCACCTGTGAAGCCATCTCTTCCTGGACTTTTGTTTGTTGGAAGATTTTTAATCACAGTTTCAATTTCATGTCTTGTGATTGGTCTGTTCATATTTTCTATTTCTTCCTGGTTCAGTCTTGGAAGGTTATACTTTTCTAAGAATTTGTCCATTTCTTTCAGGTTGTCCATTTTATTGGCATAGAGTTGCTTGTAGTAGTCTCTTAGGATGCTTTGTATTTCTGCAGTGTCTGTTGTAACTTCTCCTTTTTAATTTTTAATTTTATTGAGATGAGTCTTGCTAATGGTTTATCAATTTTGTTTATCTTCTCAAAGAACCAGCTTTTAGTTTTATTGATTTTTTCTTTTTTTTTTTTGTTTCTATTTCATTTATTTCTGCTCCGATCTTTATGATTTCTTTCCTTCTGCTAACTTTGGGTTTTGTTTGTTCTCCTTTCTCTAGTTCCTTTAGGTGTAAGATTAGATTGTTTATTTGACATTTTTCTTGTTTCTTGAGGTAGGCTTGTATAGCTATAAACCTCCCTCTTAGAACTGCCTTTGCTGCATCCCATAGGTTTAGGATTGTTGTGTTTTCATTGTCATTTGTCTCTAGGTATTTTTTGATTTCCTGTTTGATTTCTTAAGTGATCTCTTGGTTATTTAGTAATGTATTGTTTAATCACCATGTGTTTGAGTTTTTCACGTTTTTTTCCCTGTAATTCATTTCTAATCTCATAGCATTGTGGTCAGAAAAGATGCTTGATATGATTTCAATTTTCTTAAATTTACTGAGGCTTGATTTGTGACCCAAGATGTGATCTATCCTAGAGAATGTTCCATGCACACTTGAGAAGAAAGTGAAATCTGCTGTTTTTGGATGGAATGTCCTATAAATATCAACTAAATCTACCTGGTCCATTGTGTCATTTAAAGCTTGTGTTTCCTTATTTATTTTCATTTTGGATGATCTGTCCATTGGTGTAAGTGAGGTGTTAAAGTCCCCCACTATTTTTGTGTTACTGTTGATTTCCTCTTTTATAGCTGTTAGCAGTTGCCTTATGTATTGAGGTGCTCCTATGTTGGGTGCATATATATTTATAATTGTTATCTCTTCCTCTTGGATTGATCCCTTGATCATTATGTAGTGTCCTTCCTTGTCTCTTGTAACATTCTTTAAAGTCTATTTTATCTTATATGAGTATTGTTACTCCAACTTTCTTTTGATTTGCATTTGCATGGAATATCTTTTTCCATCCTCTCACTTTCAGTCTGTATGTGTCCCTAAGTGTGAAGTGGGTCTCATGTAGACACCATATATATGAGTCTTGGTTTTGTATCTATTCAGCAAGCCTGTGTCTTTTGGTTGGAGCATTTAATCCATTCACATTTAAGATACTTATCAATATGTATATTCCTATGACCATTTTCTTAACTGTTTTGGGTATGTTTTTTAGGTCCTTTTCTACTCTTGTGTTTCCTACTTAGAGAAGTTCCTTTAGAATTTGTTGTAGAGCTGGTTTTGTGGTGCTGAACTCTTTTAGCTTTTGCTTGTCTGTAAAGCTTTTGATTTCTCCATCGAATCTGAATGAGATCCTTGCCAGGTAGAGTAATCTTGTTTGTAGGTTCTTCCTTTTCATCACTTTAAGTATATCATGCCACTCCCTTCTGGCTTGTAGAGTTTCTGCTGAGAAACCAGCTGTTAACCTTATACAAGTTCCCTTGTATGTTATTTGTCATTTTTCCCTTGCTGTTTTCAATAATTTTTCTTTGTCTTAATTTTTGCCAATTTGATTACTGTGTGTCTCAGCATGTTTCTCCTTGGGTTTTTCCTGTATGGTACTCTCCACACTTCCTGGACTTGGGTGGATATTTCCTTTCCCATGTAAGGGAAGTTGCTGACTATAATCTCTTCAAATATTTTCTTGGGTCCTTTCTCTCTCTCTTCTCCTTCTGGGACACCTATTATGCAAATGGTGTTGCGTTTAATGTTGTCCCAGATGTCTCTTAGGCTGCCTTCATTTCTTTTCATTCTTTTTTCTTTATTCTGTTCAGCAGCAGTGAATTCCACCATTCTGTCTTCCAGGTCACTTATCCATTCTTCTGCCTCAGTTATTCTGCTATTGATTCCTTCTAGTGTAGTTTTCATTTCAGTTATTGTATTGCTCATCTCTTTGTTTGTTCTTTAACTCTTCTAGGTCTTTGTTAAACATTTCTTGCATCTTCTCGATCTTTGCCTCCATTCTTTATCTGAGGTCCTGGATCATCTTCACTATTATTATTTTGAATTATTTTTCTGGAAGGTTGCCCATCTCCACTTCATTTAGTTGTTTTTCTGGGGTTTTATCTTGTTCCTTCATCTGGTGCATAGCTCTCTGCCTCTTCATCTTGTCTATCTTTCTGTGAATGTGGTTTTTGTCCCACAGGCTGCAGGATTGTAGTTCTTCTTGCTTCTGCTCTCTGCCCTCTGGTGGATGAGGCTATGTAAGAGGCTTGTCTATCTTATAATTTTTCAAAACATTTTTTTTATTATAAGAATTTTGTTTAAGCCCTCAAACTACCACCCTTTATTTTATTTTTTATTGAAGTATCATTGATTTATAACATTATATTAGCTTCATGTGAAGACACTCTTCTAAACTTATACAAATGTGGATATTTATCTTCAATCACTCTTATGATCACAAGAGATGGAAAGTATAAGCAAAATGTACTGCAAAGGTATTCCTAAAATTTCTATCATTCAGAGTCAACTTTTCAACTCTTGTCCTGATTTTGATGTGCATCATTCCTGCACATGTGTTTATATTTCTGCTATGTATAAAATATATCCAAAAACAATTCATGGCATTTTCCAGGTTTTAAAAGGTACATAAATATTATATGCTATGTATTCAACTAAAATTTATGTTTGCATGTGGTGTGAGAGATATATTTTTATTTTTATTTCCTAATAAGTAATTTTTACATCCTTTCTCCATATGTAGGCTATAATGCATTCTCTCTCTTTTATCAATTTGTTCAAGTTGTTGAATTTTATCAGAAGTTTTGTCTTCATCTATTGAGGTGAACATCTGATTTTACATTTTCTTCTTGGGTCATTTGTGATAGCTATATTTTTCTAGGATATGGTCCATTTATTCTAAGTTTTTGAATTATTAAGCAAGGCCTCACACATAAGATGATATTTGTGCAAAGACCTGAAAAACAATATCTGAGGAAAAATTATACAACCAGAGGAAACTGCAAGATCAAAAGTTCTGAGGTGGAAACATGGTTAGTGCTTGAGGAACAGTCAAGACGGAGGTATGGCTGGAGCAGAGTGACAAGGTAGAGAGTTGAAGGGGATGTGTTCAGAGAGTTAACAGGTGCAAATCACATAGGGCTGTATCAGTCATTGTAAGTACTTTAATCATTAATGGGAAGCCATTGGTTGGCTAAGCAGAGGGTTGACATGACATAAACTGACTTGCACCTTTTAAAGTTCAGATGTTGAGAGCAAACTGTAGAGCCAAGGGCAGAAGCAGGAAGGTCTGGTAGGAGGTTACTGAAATAATCCTGGTGAAAGACAATGGTGGGTTGGATTATAGTCACAGTGGTGAGTGACGTTAGTGAGAAAAATTTGGACAATTTTAGCTATCATCTTTCAAATATTAATTCCCCTGCCATTTTTATTTATCATTTTGAATCTCATCTTCCATGTCTTCTAAATTTTTTTAATGTTTATCTCTCTGTAGTATATTCTTGGCAATTTCTTCAGGTCTATTTTCCAGTTCACTAATTTTTCTTCAGCTTATTGCAGGCTACTATTTATATTATGCATTTTTTTAATATCAATGACCATATTTTTCATTTATATATTCTTTCTCAGATACATATTTTTAATGGTTTGTTACTCCTATCTCATATATGTGATTTCTCTTTTTTTAATGTCTTTAATCATTTTTAAAGTACTTATTTCATAGTTTCTATTATCTGAGGTTTTAGGAGGTCTACCTCTTTTTTACTGATCATCTACCTCTCTCTAATGATTGTTCCCTCATAATTATGTGATTTTTCTTTGTGAGCTATTCTTCAGTGGGGCGTTAGCTTGAAAAACATTTTATAACTATTTTTGATGGTGTGTCTGGCCAGAATAATTTTGCACTCACTTCTTCCTGGAGCTACCAAAATAACACATGTCTGGAATCCCTTTTCTGTTAATTTCTCAGCTTGCAGCTTTCCAAGTCACTCATGTAGCATTTATTCAAATTCCAAATTCAGGTGCAACCAAGACTTTGGTAACAAATAATCAGAGAAGACAATTTTGTTTTTATCTCCAGGCTGACAAACAGATTTTATTTGTGAATGTCTATAACAGCAGATGAATATTTTTAAGCCTTATACTCTATTTTCATAGCCTTTGGATGGCTCTTACTTTGGGGGATAGATATCAACGATCTATCTCCAACACTCCACATCTAATGTCTCATTCATTGTCCCCTTAGGTACATAAAAGTCAAGATCTTTGTTAGTCCCAGGGTCAGCTCGTGAGCTTACTAGTGAAGTTTGCAGAATTTTTGTTTTTTTGGTTCCTGTGGATTTTCCTTTCTAGTCGATTCAGCTATGCATTTAAAGGATGTTTGTTGTGTTTTATGGAGATGTCTAATGTAACATATTGATAAAAATGGACAGTGAACTGTCTGTTACTAACTTATATTTCCGGTTTCATCTTCCATTTGTCACCCACAGTAGCTTCATAAGTTGGCCAAATTGATCAATTATAACCTTGCTCCTTCTGTTGTCTTCTCCTGGATTTCTTCCCTTGCTAATCTCTTATGTCCATATATTCCTCATATATTATGGCCCTGCTTAAATGTCACTTCTCTCAGGAAGTCTTTCCTCATCTAGCAAAGAGAAGTGATATTCTCTCCTATAGTGTCTTATCTTTACTTCTTATGTATTGGCTTCCACATCTATTGTGCCCATTGTTATGCTCTTACTTTCTCTAACTCCACCCCACTCCTACATTAAACTGGAAACTTTTGATCCAGGACAAAATCTGTGGTCAATTAATTTTGTACATATCCCATATGTAGCACTATGCCTTTTAGAGTCTGAGAGCTTATTAAACAAAATTGAATTGAAGCAGAGTTTCAAATAGAAGCTTTAATATGAACGCATTATAGAATGGGATTAGTATATATCTAGCGAATGCTTAGATTAGATATCTTAAATGCATTCCAATCTTAAAACCTAATAAAAATAATAATTGTCCAAATGGTTAAACTTATTTTTTTTTTGGGCACTCTGCTAGTGCTTTACTTATATCATCTCTAATTCTCATGACAATTCTGAAGAACAGAAGAGGTTAAGGTAGTTGGTCAAGATCAGAGCGGTAGGAAGAGGCAGAGCTGAGACTTGGATCTAGATCTATGTGGCTTCCAAAGACAACAAAAAGCAAATGTACATAAAAACCAAAATAGAAAACCTATATGCTTTATTGAAGATAAAGTTGTTTGCTCCACGTAGATGATCGGAAATGGTGGACCAAGGTAGAAGGAGCTGGAATGATGCCACTCGTAAAGGCTCAGCTCCAGTGTCACCTCCTCCAGAAAGGACTGACTCCACCTCCCTGGTTAGTTCCCTCCTACTGGACTTCCACAGTCCTCTTTGTATTTACCTTAATTGTTGCACTTTTATCACTTGATTTTAAAAGTCTGTTTATGGGATTGTCTTTACACTAGGCACTGACTGACTTGTAAACAGGAACTTTATTTTTCTACTCTGTTTTACCATTTTATTCCCATGATAAGGATAAGTCTTCTTATTAAAATGTTTACATATGATATCCTCGTTTTGATGTTTCACAATGCAAATTAGTAACTAAACGTTCTAAGAAGTTATTCAGAAAAGATATTTGTTTGGCCTTAACTAAAGTAACATTTCCCAATCTTACTTGACCACAGAATCTTTTTTCTCAGAACACTTATTAACATGTTTTGTGAATTGGATGTTCCAGAAAATAAAACTTAGGAAATAGTGTTCTTACATGACTTTCTTGAATGTTCCCTTTCTCCTCATTTTTGGGGTGACAGGTACATAGTGATAGTGATAGGTGAATAATGGAACTCTCTAATTTTATAATATAAAAGGGATTGTCCTCATACCAATTGCTAAAAGAAATCATGCTGTGTAGCAAGAGGTAAACTCAAAGTTATTAAAGAAAACTGCTGTCTTGGCAAGAGAACGTACTTGTTATTTCTGTTTTTGAGGTAACCACACCTGTTCTAGGGATTCGGGAGGGCAGAATCCCTAAACCCAAATTTGCTCTTTGCTTTGATTTCTCCTTTAGAATGTGATTCTGTTCCTTCAAAAGCATGGGCTTCTTTGTCCACTCTTTCTGTTGAAGCACATAAATCCAAGTTTATGGCAGCTGTAGTATTTAGAAATACAAAATCCAGGGGAAGGAGTTCAATAGTTTTCTCAGTGCTAATGGCAGCCAAGGGCTGAGCCCTGTGTGTTGTAAATGATAGGACTGTCCAGAGGAAAAAAATCCTTTGTAGGCATTTTTTATCCCCTTTTAAATTTTTTGGTTTTAAAGAGTGGAATCTTTCAGTAGCAGAAACAGTTGCAATCAAATCCCACCTGTTTTTTATATCTCACAGCTCCTCAGGGAAAAAAGAAAATGAAGATGACCTGGGGAAGAAGAGGGGTAGTGATGCCAAGTTCCTAGCAGCACTGTTTTCCAGAAGACTTACTATGCAGAGGTGCTTTTCTTTTTATAACCATTTTGGTGTCTCTTGCCCCATGAAATGACTCTTGAAAAGTCCCCTTTTCTGCAGCCATAAATGCCTCTACTATGACCCTCAGGAAAATAATCGTAAAACACTCATGTCAGGAATTCAATGTTATTTGTCTCATGGGTCCCTGGTACACTATGTACACAGGCACAGGCCTACATTTAATACCAAGACACTTGAAAGTAGTGCACCCCAAGATTTTCAGTGCTGAATGTAATTATAAAGCACTTACGGAAGCAGAGTTACAAAGATGTTTTTATCCCCAAAGTTGTTGTTTTTGTTTTATTAACTGTTCATGGTAAGGAGGCAGTAACTGCATGGTAAGGAGGCAGATGTCTAAATCAAAAGCAAAAGTCAATTTAAAAATAATGCTGGTAATATTTTGATAAGGGAATAGTAGCATTATTCAGTATCTATCATGAATCAGCATTCTGTATTTTACTCCATTAAATTCTCACATCATCCCTATAAGGATAATTGCTATTCTCATTTTACAAATGAGGAAAATACATCTTGGAGTTAAGAGGTCACAGAGCTACAAAATAGTGGAGCCAACCTTTGAAACCAGGTCTGAAAGATCTCCAAGGGTGCAATGGGAGGTGTTGGTGGGTGGGGCAGTTTTAGGTCAAGTTACCTAGTGAGGTAACATCTGCATAAAGACCTTAAGGGCATGAGCTCAGCGTCTGTGTGCAAAGCCATTACCAAAGGACATGGGAACACTGGGCACGAAATCGTGGGACACTTAATGCAATCCATCTAACACACCAAGCTAGTTGGCAAGGGGTGAAGTGGCATAAAAAGAGACTGGGGGTGTAGGCAGGGTCCGGACAACACAGGGCCTTGTGGGGTGTGCTCAGGGGGTCTGTTTTTTTTAAGGCTGAGAAGGAAATCCTGGTGGTGGCTAGGACTAGCTAATACCAACAGAAGCACAGACCAGAGGGCAGAGTTGAGATATATTGTGTCCATTGAATGGATGGAATTGTTGACATTTTAGTTTTGGGGGCTGAAGAACTCAAGGATGATAGTTGGGTCTCTAACTTGAGTAAATGTTGGATAATGGCTCCTTGTCTGAGCTAGAGAAGAGCAGGGAAAGACAGGGAATTTCAGGGTAGGAATCAAGAGTTCTGTTTAGGGCACTGACTTAGCCAGTGTCCTGATAAGAAAAGCAGAAACTACTAGATATTTGACCCAAAGAGGAATTTGTTGCTGGGAAATGGTCACAGAGGTCTGGTTTGCATTGTAACTTTCATGGCCCTAGGCACTGTTGCTTTCATGGGCCCCTTCCTCCATACATTTTTTCCTTCCAATTAAAAAAAATAAAAATAAAACATTTCTAAGGCCCTAAACTGTTATGGGCCTGAGGCACTGTGCCTGCTGTGACTAATGGGTAAGTCAGCTCTGACAAAGGTGTTGAAAGGATTTGAAAGCAAAGGGGGATGGGACATTACACGGAGGTCAGGAAGCTGCTGCCACCAGTGAGCTAGGGCTCAGGAGCCACACTTAACCACTTGGTGCTGGAAACGCCAACTCCTGCTGCTAAGTAGGAGACTTCATTGCTCCCTCTAGTGCTGTGGTCACTTGTACTGCTGATATTACCATCACAGAAACTGCTGAAATCATGGCAGCTGTCACTGAGCAGAAAACACCAGGGTTGCCATTGCCAGAGATACTGCCAGGAGCTCAGTGGTTTTTCGTTTCTTCCCCTTTCTCATCTCCATGTAATACCTTTAATTGGCAGAACCTGACATGAAGTCTGCAGGTTTGGGAGTCTGAGAGTTGTCATTTGCAGGGTTCCAGTCCTAGCAGGGGTTAATAATCAACCAATAAATATCTGGCACATGCATGTTAAGTTTGAGATGTCTGTGAAACATGCTAATGGAAATGTTGAGTGAGATCACTTTTAAGGCAGTGTAGAGAAAGAAGAGTTGGTCAACCAAGACTAAGGACTAAGATCACCAACGTCTTCATCAGATAAAGGAGGAGAAAATGGCAAAGGAGATTGAGAAGTCAGAAAGGAAAAGCAGACAACTGTGGAAGCTAGAAAGGGTGGATGATCAGCTGTGTTAAATCCTGCTGA
>NW_006798890.1:166352-186212 GCF_000442215.2 Lipotes vexillifer | reverse complement strand
CCTGCTGAAAGGTTGAATAAGACAAAAACATGAAGGTGCCATTGGATTTCACATCATGGATGTCATTGGTAACTTTGACAAAGGCCATTTCAATCAAGTGCTATGCATGGAAGCCAAAGTGGCTTCATGTTTTCTGATTTATTTTATGAAAAACCCTGTGATATGTAGATCATATTTACAGAGTGGTGGAATAAAATTTCCCACCCAGGTTTCTGATAAATCCAGTTTTCTTTCTAGTCTTAAAAATTCTTAAAATAATCACTGTCCTTCCTTCACAAGCAATGACATTGAAAAATAAAAGGTTCCAATCCTTTCTTGCAGAACTTCTGGCCACGTGAAACTTGGTCCACATTGAATTGCAAATTTAAAAAATATACTTAGATACAAAATTCCACAGCCTCTAGGATTTCTCATCAAGAGGCACTTTGAGTGTGTACAGATGGAAACCAGGAGTGGGTATGGTCTTCCCATTACCACCTCCCCCAACACTTATTTTATCATCCTTCCCTTAAAGAGCAGGGAATATTTTGTGTTCTGATTCCTTTATTTTAAGGCAACAGCAGGGAACTTTAGATCATATCTGTCAGCTAAAAATTCCAAGGAAGCTGTCTGCATGCTAGTCAGGCTCAGAAGATGAAAGGTCAAGTAATAACTGGTGAGGTGATAGGAACTGCAAAAGAGGAAAATGAAAATCTATTGAAAAATGGGGAGTTACTGTGGAAGGCTAAGTAGCTAAGAAGGGCCCTAAGGGAATATTCCCAGCTGTTTCCAGAAAGTCCATGGAATCACAGCCTGGAATGAGTGGCACCCACAGAAATATTAAGACAGAGAGGAAGATTCCAGGAAGAATGATGCTTGATCATCTCTGAGGCTTTAAATCATCTGGAGAAAACCAGGCACATTCCTTCTGCCAGTTCCTAAATTTGTCTCTTGCCTGGATTGTTGCAACAGCTTTCTTATTGGTCTCTCCACCTTTGATATAGCTCCCCAGGGTGACTCTCTCCACAATAACTAAGGTGATCTTCCAAAAGCACAAATCTAACCACCTCTTTAAACTCTCCAATGCTACCCATTGCTCTCAGGATAAAACGCAAATTCCTTAACATAGCTTACTTCTCTTACCTTCTCCATCCCTCTCCCAGCACACACACACACACCCCTCTAATATTCCAACTATAATATAATATCCTATTGGTTCTATTTCATGTAGAGATAAGGATATAGAAGTTTTTTTTTAAAAAAAAGCAATGACTTACTTTGGGACATAGCTGATGAGTGACATGGCTAGCACTAGAACAGTAGTTTTCTGCATCTGATGCAAAGCAGCAGTATCGAGTAGGCAATTCTGATGCCTGCTTGAGCTTTGATTTCTTCAGTTTGTCTTATTCCTCTTCTCACTTCTCCAAACTTCACTTTTGGCTCCTTCATTTCATCTCTCACTGAGCAGTTGATCCTTTTCCTTCTAGGTTGTGATAAAGGCAAGATGAAAATTTTCAGGCTGAGATCAAAATATCAGCAGGTTTGGTTTCTTCTGAGGCCTCTGTCCTTGGCTTGCAGATGGCTGCCTTCTTGCTGTGTCCTCACATGGCCTTTCCTCCATGCACATGCATCCCTAGTTTCTCTTTGTGAGTCCAGATTTTCTCTTTTTATAAAGAGACCAGTTAGATATAAGGACACCAGTCAGATTGGGTTGGAATTCACCCTACTGCCTCTTTAAAGACTGTATTTCCAAATATGGGGGTGGGGTGGGGGTGGGTGGGGGACACAATTCAGTCCATAATATCTACTAATGGGGTTTGTGTACCTGTTGGATATTGTACCATTTCTCAGACCTTGGATCATACTGGACATTGCCACCTTTCACATCAGAATTTGTGCATAACAAGCTTGACTCCAAAATAACTGATAAAAGCATATTTTCAAAAAGATCTGACATCATCAAAAGGAATGTAGCACAATCTAATGTTGAGACTGAGAATTACCTCAAACTAGTACTTTGCGTGGACTGCAAGACATGTCAAGCATCACTGTGTTTCTTTGAAAACAAGATATCCTGAGTTGCTCCTCTGACTGCTGTGGTGTCCCAGGGTACCTTAGCACACAGTTTGAGAACCCTTGTAATAAGTGACTTACATATCTATCACATTTGATCTTACCAATAATTCAGAGTTAAGTATAGTTCATTGTACTATTTATGAAAGGAGGAAACTGAGGCTAAAACTAGATATGTCAGTTCACTAAGGCAATACAGTTAATAAATAGTGAAATTAGGTCTATTTGCCTCCAATGCTGAGTTGTCTCACTCTACAGCTGGGACAGATAGAGTTGATTAATATTCTGCATCCAGTCCCCCCTCCTTTCAAAGTACCTTCCTATACTCCTAGAAGCTAAGTTACAAACCATTTTTTCATACTCCTTTGCAGCTAGGGTTCAGGATGCAAATTAATTGTGCTCACATGAGATTTTAAGATAGGATTAGAATAGAGGTCATCATCATGCTTGACTCTTGGGCAGTGCCATTCCTACAACCTGTCTCTAGGCTTGAGTGTCAAGATAGTTACAGCACTGAGCAGATTCAGTGCTCCGTTGCCTAGTCGCCAAATTTATGGAGGTCAAGAGCAGCTGTGATGACAGCAATGGGAGCTTCCTGATCTGGCTTACTGACTCTTGCATTGCAGTCATTGAGGTAAGTTCTGGAACTCAATAGTTTCAGTAGCTACCCCCAAATTCCTTACTTTTCGACTGCAACAAAACTAACAGCTCTGGGGTGTGGTGGGGGAGGGTAATTCTTGTGAGGTACTGGAACATTCCTGGATATACAACTATTGTCCACACTTCCAGCCTTTTTAACATTTTAGAAAGCCCTAAATTCCCTGTGAAGAGATCTTTACAAATCCTTAATATATGTTTCTAACACCTAAGTCTGAGTGATATCATTATATTGCACATAATATAATATGACTTATGAGAAAATAGCTGCAATATTTGTTTTAAAGAAATAAAAAGCATAAAAGAGCATTCCAGCCATCATGGCCTGTGTGTTTAGAAGGCTCAGACAGGATGAAATTCATGACCAACTCAAAAAGACATAATTAAATTCTATGTAAAGTCCAGTGGCTATAAAAGCAAATTGTGGGGAGCTCCAAGATGGCAGAGGAGTAAGACGTGGAGATCACCTTCCTCCCCACAAATACAACAAAAATACATCTACAGGTGGAACAATTCCTACAGAACACCTACTGAACACTGGCAGATGGCCTCAGATTTCCAAAAAGGCAAGAAAATATCCATGTACTTGGGTAGGGCAAAAGAGAAAACAAAAAAACAGAAACAGAAGAAGAGGGACAGGACCTGCACCTCTGGGAGGGAGCTGTGAAGGAGGAAATGTTTCCACACACTAGGAAGCCCCTTCACTGGCGGAGATGGGGGGTGGGTGTGGGGGAAGCTCTGGAGCCACGGAGGAGAGCACAGCAACAGGTGTGTGGAGGGCAAAGAGGAGAGATTCCCGCACAGATGATCAGTGTCCACCAGCCCTCACCAGCCTGAGAGGCTTCTCTGCTCACCCACTGGCCGGGACAGGTGGGAGCTGGGAGCTGAGGCTCGGTCTTCAGAGGTCAGACCCCAGGGAGAGGACTGGGGTTTGTTGCATGAACACAGCCTGAAGGGGGCTAGTGTGCCACAGCTAGCAGGGAGGGAGTCCAGGAAAAAGTCTGGACCTTCCTAAGTGGCAAGAGACCATTGTTTCAGGATGAACGAGGAGATTCGGAGCACTGCCTAAACGAGCTTCAGAGACAGGAGTGAGCCACGGCTATCAGCACGGACACAAGAAACGGGCATGAAATGCTAAGGCTGTTGCTGCAGTCACCAAGAATCCTGTGTGCAAGCACAGGTCACTATCCACACGTCCTCTCCTGGGAGACTGTGCAGCCTGCCACTGCCAGGGTCCCGTGATCCAGGGACAACTTCCCCAGGAGAACACACGGCATGCCTCAGGCTGTTGCAAAGTCATGCCAGCCTCTGCCTCCACAGGCTCATCCAGCATTCCGTACCCATCCCTCCCCCCAGCCTGAGTAGGCCAGAGCCCCCTAATCAGCCTCTCCTTTAACTCCCTCCTCTCTGGGTGGGAACAGATGCCAGAGGGCAACCTACATGCAGAGGCAGGGCCAAATCCAAACCTGAAAGCCAGGAGCTGTTCGAACAAAGAAGAGAAAGGGAAATTTTTCTCTGCAGCCTTAGGAGCAGCAGATTAAATCCCCACAATCAGTTTGATGTACCCCGCATCAGTGGAAACCAGAATAGACAAAGAAACATAACAAAATTGAGGTGGTGGATTTTGGGAGCAACTGTAGACTTGGGGTTTGCTGCATGCGACTGACTAGATTCTGATTTTTATCTTTATTTTAGTATAGTTTTTAGCACTTGTTATGATTGGTGGATTTGTTTACTGGTTTGGTTGCTCTCTTTTTTTTTTAATTACTATTTTTAATTTTAATAATATATATTTTAGTTTAGTAACCTTACTTTATTTTTCTTATTTATTTATTTTTCTTTTTTTTCTCCTTTTTCTTCTGAGCCATGTGTCTGACAGGGTCTTGGTGCTCCAGCCACATGTCAGGCCTGAGTATCTGAGGTTAGAAAGCTGAGTTCAGGAAACTGGACAACCAGAAACTTCCTGGTCCCATGTAATATCAATCATCGAGAGATCTACTAGAGATCTCCATCTCAATGCAAAGACCCATGTCCACTCAATGACCAGCAAGCTCCAGTGCTGGACACCTTATGCCAAAGAGCTAGCAAGATGGGAATACAACCTCACCTATTACCAGAGAGGCTGACTAAAATCATAATAAGTTCACAGACACCCCCAAAAACACCACTGGACATGGTCCTGCCCAATAGAAAGAAAAGATCCAGCCTCATCCAACAGAACACAGACACTGACCCTTCTATCAGAAAGCTTACACAACCCACTGAACCAACTTTACCCACTGCGGGTAGACACCAAAACCAATGGGAACTACAAACCTGCAGGCTGGGAAAAGGAGATCCCAAACAGAGGAAGTTAAGTAAAATGAGAAGACACAGAAATACACAGCAGATGAAGGAGCAAGGTAAAAACCCACCAGACCAAACAAATGAAGAGGAAATATGCAGTCTACCTGAAAAAGAATTCAGAGTAATGATAGTAAAGATGATCCAAAATCTTGGAAATAGATTGGAGGAAATATAAGAAACATCTAACAAAGACCTGGAAGAACAAAAGAGCAAACAAACAATGAGGAACAACACAATAAATGAAATTAAAAATTCTCTAGAAGAAATCAATAGCAGAATAACTGAGTCAGAAGAATGGATAAGTGACCTGGAAGATAAAATAGTAGAAATAACTGCTGCAGAGCAGAATAAAGAAAAAAGAATGAAAAGAATTGAAGACACAGTCAGAGACCTCTGGGACAACATTAAACACACCAACATTCGAATTATAGGGGTCCCAGAAGAAGAAGAGAAAAAGAAAGGGACTGAGAAAATATTTGAAGAGATTATAGTTGAAAACTTCCCTAATATGGGAAATGAAAAATTCAATGAAGTCCAGGAAACACAGAGAATCCCATACAGGATAAATCCAAGGGAACACTCGCCAAGACACATACTAATCAAACTATCAAAAATTAAATACAAAGAAAATATATTAAAAGCAGCAAGAGAAAAGCAACAATAACATACAAGGGAATCCCCATAAGGTTAACAGCTGATTTTTCAGCCAAAACTCCTCAAACCAGAAAGGAGTGGCAGGACATATTGAAAGTGATGAAAGGGAAAAACCTACAGCCAAGATTACTCTACCCAGCAAGGATCTCATTCAGATTCAACGGAGAAATTAAAAACTTTACAGACAAGCAAAAGCAAAGAGGATTCAGCACCACCGATCCAGCTTTACAAAAAATGCTAAGGGAACTTCTCTAGGCAGTAAACACAAGAGAAGGAAAAGACCTACAATAACAAACCCAAAACAATTAAGAAAATGGTAATAGGAACATACACATCAATAATTTAAATGGAAATGGATTAAATGCTCCAACCAAAAGACATAGACTTGCTGAATGGTTACAAAAAAAAGACCTGTATATATGCTGTCTACAAGAGACACACTACAGACCTAGGGACACATACACCCTGAAAGTGAGTATATGGAAAAAGATACTCCATGCAAATGGAAATCAAAAGAAAGCTGGAGTAGCAATTCTCATATCAGACAAAATAGAGTTTAAAATAAAGACTGTTACAAGAGACAAAGAAGGACACTACATAACGATCAAGGGATCAATCCAAGAAGAAGATATAACAATTGTAAATATTTATGCACCTAAAATAGGAGCACCTCAATACTTAAGGCAAATGGTAACAGCCATAAAAGGGCAAATTGACAGTAACACAATCATAGTAGGGGACTTTAACACCCCACTTTCACCAATGGACAGATCACCCAAAATGAAAATAAATAAGGAAACACAACCTTTAAATGGCACGTTAAACAAGATGGACTTAATTGATATTCATAGGACATTCCATCGAAAAACAACAGAATATACTTTCTGCTCAAGTCCTCATGGAGCATTCTCCAGGATAGATCATATCTTGGGTCACCAATCAAGCCCTGGTAAATTTAAGAAAATTGAAATCATATCAAGTATCTTTTCAGCCACAGCGCTATGAGACTAGATGTCAATTACATGAAAAGATCTTGAAAACATACATACACATGGAGGCTAAACAATATGCTACTAAATAACCAAGAGATCACTTAAGAAATCAAAGAGGAAATCAAAAAATACCTAGAAACAAATGACAAAGAAATCACGATGACCCAAAATCTATGGAATGCAGCAAAAGCAGTTCTGAAAGGGAAGTTTATAGCAATACAATCCTACCTCAAGAAACAAGAAACATCTCAAATAAACAACCTAACCTTACCCCTAAAGCAATTAGAGAAAAAAGAACAAAAAAACCCCCACAAAGTTAGCAGAAGGAAAGAAATCATAAACATCAGATCAGAAATAAACAGAAATGATAACAAAGATCAATAAAACTAAAAGCTGGTTCTTTGAAAAGATAAACAAAATTGATAAACCTTTAGCCAGAACATCAAGAAAAAAAGGGAAAAGACTCAAATCAACAGAATTAGAAATGAAAATGGAGAAGTAATACATGACCCTGTAGAAATACAAAGGATCAGGAGAGATTACTACAAGCAACTCTATGCCAAGAAAATGGACAACCTGGAAGAAATGGACAAATTCTTAGAAAAGCACAACCTTCCGAGACTGAACCCGGAAGAAATAGAAAATATAAACAGACCAATCACAAGCACTGAAATTGAAACTATGATTAAAAATCTTCCAACAAACAAAAGCCCAGGATCAGATGGCTTCACAGGAGAATTGTATCAAACATTAAGAGAAGAGCTAACATCTATCCTTCTCAAACTCTTCCAAATATAGCAGAGGGAGGAACACTCCCAAACTCATTCTATGAGGCCACCATCACCCTGATACAAAAACCAGACAAAGATGACACAAAGAAAGAAAACTACAGGCCAATATCACTGATGAACATAGATGCAAAAATCCTCAACAAAATACTAGCAAACCGAATCGAACAGCACATTAAACAGATCATACACCATGGTCAAGTGGAGTTTATCCCAGGAATGCAAGGATTCTTCAATATATGCAAATCAATGAATGTGATACACCATATTAACAAATTGAAGGATATAAACCATATGATAATCTCGATAGATGCAGGAAAATCTTTTGAAAAAATTCAACACCCATTTATGATGAAAACTCTCCAGAAAGTAGGCATAGAGGGAACTTGCCTCAACATAATAAAGGCTCAGTGGTTCTCCATCATTCCTGACTTCTGCCTGGAGCTCCAAGGGGGGCTGCACCTAGAGTCCCAGCCTTACCCAGATCCTCATACTCCCTTAGTGGACCCTATGCCTCATTTGAGTTTTAACCTTCTCCTGTCCAAGAAAGAGAGAGAAAGCCAAAGATAGACTGGCCCTGCCCTTCCAGTTTAGCTTGGAAAAACAGCAGGCTCTACTGCGTCCTGGGCTGTGCCAGGCTACCAGCCACATTTTCTATGAGCCAGATGCTTATGATGGCCTGGACCAAGAAGACCCAGATGATGACCTAGATGTTTATCTGGCCAGGAGATTTGACTAGACTGTAATTGGCAGAAGAGGGAGACCATGGGCCCATAAACATCCTTCCATTGTTTGCATTGGCCTTAGCCTGTCTCTGCCCCATCTTTCTTCCCTGTGTCTGTGGAGGCCCTGCCCTGCGACCCATGATCCAGGGAGCAGCTTAAAGTTAGGAGAGAAAGTGAGATGTGGGCATAAGGGAAGATGACAACACCAACCCCCAAGCCTAATAAAATCTTTATTTTTTATTAAAAAAAATAATGACAAAAATATGACAAACCCACAGCCAACATTGTTCTCAATGGTGAAAAAGTGAAACCATTTCCATTAAGATCAGGAACAAGACAAGGGTGCCCACTCTCACCACTATTATTCAACAGAGTTTTGGAAGTTTTACCCACAACAATCAGAGACAAAAAGAAATAAAAGGAATCCAAACTGGAAAAGAAGAAGTAAAACTGTCACTGTTTGCAGATGACATGATGCTATACATAGAGAATCCTAAAGATGCTACCAGAAAACTACTAGAGCTAATCAATGAATTTTGTAAAGTAGCAGGATAAAAAATTAATATGCAGAAATCTCTTGCATTCCCATACACTAATGATATTAAATCTGAAAGAGAATTAAGGAAACACTCCCATTTACCAAAGCAACAAAAAGAATAAAATACCTAGGAATAAACCTACCTAAGGAAACAAAAGACCTGTATGCAAAAAACTATAATACACTGATGAAAGAAATTAAAGATGATACAAACAGATGGAAAGATATACCATGTTCTTGGATTAGAAGAAACAACATTGTGAAAATGACTATACTACCCAAAGCAATCTACAGATTCAATGCAATCCCTATCAACCTACCAATGGCACTTTTCACAAAACTAGAACAAAAAATCTTCACAATTTTTATGGAAACACAAGACCCTGAATAGCCAAAGCAATCTTGAGAAAGAAAAACGGAGCTGGAAGAATCTGACTCCCTGACTTCAAATTATACCACAAAGCTACAATAATGAAGACAGTATGGTCCTGGCACAAAAACAGAAATATAGACCAGTGGAACAGGATAGAAAGCCCAGAGATAAACCCATGAATATATGGTCACCTTATCTTTGATAAAGGAGGGAAGAGAAAAGACAGCCTCTTCAATAAGTGGTGCTGGGAAAACTGGACAGCTACATGTAAAAGAATGAAATTAGAACACTCCCTAACACCATACACAAAAATAAACTCAAAATGGATCAAAGACCTAAATATAAGGCCAGACACTATAAAACTCTTAGAGGAAAACATAGGCAGAACACTCTATGACATAAATCACAGCAAGATCCTTTTTGACCCACCGCCTAGAGAAATGGAAATAACAATAAAAATAAACAAATGAGACCTAATGAAACTTCAAAGCTTTTGCACAGCAAAGGAAACCATAAACAAGATGAAAAGATAACCCTCAAAGTGGGAGAAAATATTTACAAACGAAGCAACTGACAAAGGATTAATCTCCAAAATTTACAAGCAGCTCATACAGCTCAATATCAAAGTAACAACTCAATCCAAAAATGGACAGAAGACCTAAATAGACATTTCCCCAAAGAAGATATACAGATTGCCAACAAACACATGAAAGGATGCTCAACATCCCTAATCATTAGAGTAATGTAAATCAAAACTACAGTGAGGTATTACCTCACACTGGTCAGAATGGCCATCATCAAAAAACCTTTAAGCCATAAATGCTGGAGAGGGTGTGGAGAAAAGGGAACCCTCTTGCACTGTTGGTGGAAATGTAAATTGATACAGCTGCTATGAAGAACAGTATCAAGGTTCCTTAAAAACCTAAAATTAGAACTACCATATGACCCAGCCATCCCACTGCTGGGCATATACCCTGAGGAAACCATAATTTAAAAAGTATCCTGTACCACAATGTTCATTGCAACTCTATTTACAATAGCCAGGACGTGGAAGCAACCTAAGTGTCCACTGACAGATGAATGGATAAAGAAGATGTGGCATATATATATGCAAAGGAATATTATTCAGCCATAAAAAGAAATGAAATTGAGTTATTTGTAGTGAGGTGGATGGAACTAGAATCTGTCATACAGAGTGAGGTAAGTCAGAAAGAGAAAAACAAATACCATATGCTAACTCATATATATGGAATCTAAAAAGAAAAATTGGTTCTGATGAACCTAGGGGCAGGACAGGAATAAAGACGCAGACGTAGAGAATGGACTTGAGGACACGGGGAGGGGGAAGGTTTAGCTGGGGCGAAGTGAGAGAGCGGCATTGACATATATACACTACCAAATGTAAAATAGATAGCTAGTGGGAAGCAGCCACATAGCACATGGAGATTAGCTGGTGCTTTGTGAACACCTAGAGGAGTGGGATAGGAAGGGTGGCAGGGAGACACAAGAGGGAGGGGATACAGGATATACGTATATGTATAGCGGATTCACTTTGTTAAACAGTAGAAACTAACACAACAATGTAAAGCAAGTATACTCCAATAAAGATGTTAAAACTAAATGTAAAAAAAAAAACAAATAAAATAAAATAGAACAGGTACTGCAATCATGGGATGGATAGCAATTACAAAGGTTATAATGCAGGAATTCTGCAACATGTATGTGAGAAGCTGGAAAAATCACTTAGAATAAAAGACTTGTTGTGTGAAAGCCATAGTTAAGGGTCTTGAATAAATGCAAGCTCGTATAATTTGGTGGAAAAAAAGAATGAGCCAGTGACCTCAGAATCTATATCCTATATATTGATGAAAAGAACCTAATTAGGGCACAGTATATAAATAAGACCTGATTGAAGGGACATCTGTTGCTCAAGGTGGTCCAATTTTTAATATGGATTCCTGCATTTGTTCAAAGTCATTGGTCGTAGCTTAGTGGCATTTTTTAGCTCATTGCCCTGATTTCATTTAACCTTTCCTGAGAACAATTATTATACTCATGTATTCAGTTCTATATACCAATTCATAGATAATTCCACTTTTACCTACCTTCTTAGGGAGAGTGTGCATATGCTATTGACCTTACTTTTTTTTTTTTTTTTCGGTACCTGGGCCTCTCACTGTTGTGGCCTCTCCCGTTGTGGAGCACAGGCTCTGGACACGCAGGCTCAGTGGCTATGGCTCACAGGCCTAGCCACTCCGTGGCATGTGGGATAGCTAAAATAGATAGCTAGTGGGAAGCAGAGGCATAGCTCAAGGAGATCACCTCAGTGCTTTGTGACCACTTAGAGGGGTGGGATAGGGAGGGTGGGAGGGAGATGCAAGAGGGAGGAGATATGGGGATATATGTATACATATAGCTGATTCACTTTGTTACACAGCAGAAACTAACACAACATTGTAAAGCAATTATACTCCAATAAAGATGTTAAAAAAAAAAAAAGACATTGCTAGGAAAGTATTGGGCTACTTCCCATTTATGATTTTAGGATTCATTAAACAGTTTAGATGGATGATTTCAAAAAAATAAAAAACTTTTCCATGTTTACATCACTAGCTTTATTTGTTGGTAAACACACACACACACACACATATACATATATACACCTAGATGGTGAACTTTTTAATTGAAAATAATAATTATTATAATTAAAATAATTACCTTATTTTACTAAAAACATGAGGAAGGAAAGAGAGTCTATTTTAACACAAAATAGATTAATAAATCAAACTTGGCTGAGTATCAAAAGAGCAAATTCCTCTTGATAAACCTAAATTTAAAAAACTCCCCAAGCTTGTATAGTGTCCTGATTTTGGGAAATTATCTTTCCCAAAGGACTAATCCCAACAAAAATAACTGGGTTGTGCCTCCGTAACTGCTTCCATCAAGGAATGGGGCAGACTCTGTTTAATATCCTGTCTTAATGTCATTCAGACACAAGTTTGCCTTATAAATCAGAAAAGGCAGCAGAGATGTTTCTGTCCTGAGGTCAGCGGTATTAGTTAGAGCCCTGGCAAGAAAATGAAAGGCACACTTAAAAAGATAATTGAAGAGGGTTTAATGAAATGTCTATTTACACTTAAGGTCAGGGATAAGGGAACCAACATGTGGTGGTGAAAGACTCAGGGACTAGCAATAGTGATTTGCTGCAGCTTCTGCCAGGCATACCCTCTTTTCCCTGTCTATTCAGAACTAGAGGCCATGGCTGCCTATAAGTTCTTAATGGGCAGACAAGAGTGATGTTACTGGAACATGGTGAGATCTTTAGCCATGGGAGAGAGTAAGCCTGGCAGGAGCTGTAGCCATAGGTAGAGAAAGGCAGCTACTGATAATCTAGCAGAGCAGTGGAGCTGGCAAAGACATACAAAAATAAAAGTCCCAAAGCCCATTCTACATGGGGAAAGTTCCAGATTTTGCAGTAAAACCAACAACAAAACTTAATTCAATACGACATACTGATCAAATTTTCTTGGGCTTGTTACTTATGTGTTCTGAAATTGTCCTCTCGACTTTAAAATAGGAATAATAGTGCCAAGGATGTCAGAGGGATCAACGGGAAAACTATATCTAAGAGTGATATGAAAACTATGAAACTCAAGAGAATGCCATCTATTTTAATCATTATTTCTATGTGTTGTCTTCATTATCATCATTGTTATTATTATCTTCAGAGACACTCATTAACTTCAAAAGAATACTTGAATAAGGCATCTTATGACCAAATATGATATTTTTTTTACATGCCAGAATATTTCATAGCTTAGCCCCTGCTGGCTACCAATATTTAAATATCAGGGATCCATGAACTAAGTACTAAAACTAAGTAAAGTTTTCAGAGATTAATAGAATAATCTAGTCTTAAAAGAACTTACAGAAACACAAGTGAAAAGTCTCCTCAACCTTTGTCTATGTGAAAACTTGGAGAGATGTTCATTCAGTGGATCCCTAAATCTAAGGTAGCAAATATGGCACAACCATTGCCACTCCCACCTCATTCACCCATGGTAGGCATTGCAGAGCCCAGAGATAACATTAGAACCCAGATAACATTAGAGCTAGAGATAACATTAGGATCTTCCTTAATACAGCATTCCAGGAAACCATTAGTGAGTTATTGATTGGAGGTGGCACATGAGATGAGTCATATCCACTATCACTGGACATTCAACTGATAGGCAGTGTGTTGAAACTGACTGAACACTAGGGTATTGGTTTGAGCTTCACAGTTGATAAAGGATTCCAATAAATTAGAGAAAGTCCAGAAAAGAGCAATCGATTTAGTTGAAGGTTTTCCTGAAAATGGAAACCTTAGGAAGGATAAGCGTAAACTCTTCAAGTATCTGCAAGGCTGTGTGCTAAAGAGGGGACAGCCAGATTCATTGTGACCTCAGAGAAAAGAACTAAAGCCAATAGGCAGAACTGTCTGAGTGCCATCTATCAGCTCTTTAGCATCCAGAGCTAACCATCATGGTGTAACTTTTAAAAATACTAAGTTCAGTTGAGCCTGGCTGAACATCTACCAGGGGTGTTTTGAAATAAAATAATTCTTGATTTAGGAGAGTGAGGAAGCTAGATAACTAGTAACCTCCATTCCAGCTGTAAATGTTCACAGTTCTAGGTCATTCTAGATGTTCAGTGGTGCACACCAGTTCTCAGAGAACAGCTGTAAAGGAAAGCCATACCGGTTCACTAGGAAATCTTCAGATGGGTATAGAAATGGCAAAGTCCCATTCAATCCATTTGCCAACTTTATTTTATAATGTGTCAGCCAGAATGCCTGTAGCCAATATTTTGTGCCCCAGAAAGGAAAGCCCACAATGCAGTAAATTATCAATGATGCTGCCAAAAAGGAATTTCACTCTCAGATCAAATTTGGATTAAATGTAGTAAATCCAGGGCATTAGTTGTTTTTTTTTTGGGTTTTTTTGTTTTTGTTTTTAAAGATGTTGGGGGTAGGAGTTTATTAATTAATTAATTTATTTTTGCTGTGTTGCGTCTTCATTTCTGTGCGAGGGCTTTCTCTAGTTGTGGCAAGCGGGGGCCACTCTTTATCGCAGTGCACGGGCCTCTCGCTATGGCAGCCTCTCTTGTTGTGGAGCACAGGCTCCAGACAGGCAGGCTCAGTAGTTGTGGCTCACAGGCCTAGCTGCTCCTCAGCATGTGGGATTCTTCCAGACCAGGGCTCGAACCCGTGTCCCCTGCATTAGCAGGCAGATTCTCAACCACTGCACCACCAGGGAAGCCCCCAGGGCATTAGTTTTTACTAATCAAAAAGATCTGTTGATGTGCTAAGAATCAAATTCCCCCCTTTAAAGGTCTGCCTGATATAACACTTGAAAGTTGAGATGAAATCAATCATTAACAGTGTTTAATATTCTCTAACTTCTAGAAATACAATACTGCCAAGAGGCTCAGGTGTGAAAACTGGCCCAAGGTCAATTCTCATATTAGATGAAACCACTTTGAAGTATCATTTTCTTCTCCCTATTCAGTTTAGCCATTTCTTCAATATATCACTTTATCCATCACTACTTATTTAAATTAAAAACCACCTGATACTTGGGTCTCTAGGTGCATGTAGGGACAAAAGGGGACATAGTGTAACATACACATGAAGAACAAAGATTCTAGTTCCCAATTTCTGTATAAAATGACCCAGCAGGAAAAGAGGATTTAGATATCTCCATCTGTAATGCCTGGGTATCTCTTTAAATGCGAGCAAACAAATTTCTACAATGCTGACTCAATTGCGGACAACCTTGAGGACATCCATTCTGTCTTTTTTTTCTAACATCTTTATTGGAGTATAATTGCTTTACAATGGTGTGTTAGTTTCTGCTATATAACAAAATGAATCAGCTATACATAAACATATATCCCTATATCTCCGGAGGGTGGGAGGGAGACACATCCATTGTGTCTTATTTCTATTTCCTTAACTCTCAGTGCAATGCTTGGAACACAGCAGGAAGCAATAGTCATGTAGTGACTTGAATAAAATACAAACTACCAAGTTCTCCCTTCCCTGTCCTCCTCAGAGTGTTCCACACCTGCAATTCTCTCGTTTGTTTTTTTTTCCCCCTTCTTTCTTATATGTGTGTCTTCCACACTAGCCTGTAAGCCCCTTGACAGCCCAAAGGATGACACCGTATGTCACTGATTCCAGCGTCTAATGCAGTGCCTGGCAGGCACTCGTTTAATGTTTGTTGAAGGAATGCTTTCTGCAGTGAGATCACACTCACAACACTCAAACAGGCTTTACGGAAGCCTGGATCGTAAAGAATAATGGCTTTCAGAGTGGCTGGAGTCTTCAATCAACCATTTACTAACCATATAACCTATGGAAATATATTTATCCCTCATGATTTCAACATCCTCATTCGTAAAATGGAAGAATAGTAATTTAAATATATGATGCCTATCATTTACACAGCACTTTGATACATATATTCATTCCATTCAGTTTTCATCTTCCCAGTTACAGTGGAGGTACTCTAGGAAAGACAGTCGTGTGACAAGTAACAGTAAAGACTTTAGAGTTGGGTTTTGTGGTTTGAAACACAGATTTGATTCATTATATATTTGATTCATTAGATTTGGTTCATGAGATATTGGGAAACTTACTCCTACTTCCGTGCCTCAAGTTCTTCTTCTATAAAATAGGAATAGTGATAGTACCTAATTCACAGATTGTCACACGTAGAGCATGTAGAATGGTATCTGGTGCATTTGTACAGAAAATTTAGCTATTAATATTATGGTTATTTCTACATCTCTCCCTTCCTTTAAATAGAACCTGAACATTTTTATATATCAATTAACCCAACATCTAGCTGCTCAAACTGGAAATCATCATCTTCCTCTTCTATTCTAATGACATTTTCTTGATAAAGTGATATTGGCTCATATTATCTTTTTATTAATTTGATGAGCTCCACAGCTAAATTTCCAACACCTCTAGTACTAGACCACTTTGCAAGATCACTTAGGTCCAATATTAGCCCTGAAATCTAACCTCTCTACAGTGAGACCCATCTCAATTAATTTCTCCTCTATCTTTCCAGTCACTCTGATTAAATATTTCAAAATTGTCTTCACCTCTTTCCTCTCCCTAACCAATGTTTATCTCAGCTTCTTAACCTTTCTCCACAGTGTCTCCCAAATCCATCCTTACTTTGTCCCACTACTGGAAGCCTAGTTTAGATCACATCATCTTTCACCTGGGCAATTGCATCAGCCTCCTAACTGATCCTTCAGCTTGTTGCCCCCCAGTTTCATCCTCTGCTCCACAGCCAGACCAATCTTTCCAAAGTACTGCTTAAATATCATGAACCCCTCCTCAACACCATTCAATAAGGCTCCAGATTGCTGGCCATGTAAAGGTGAAACTCTTCCCGTTAACATCCATAGTCCCCTTAACCTGGACCCCTTTGTCTCTCTAGGTTTTAACTTCCAATAAAAGATGGGAGGGGAAAATACTAATGTTTATTTTAGAGCCTATCAAAGCTAGGATGATGCTAATCCTTTCTGCTCCATCTTGATTCCCATATATTCACCAGCATGTCTCTTCTAACAGACGTAAGAACTGCAGCAGGTCACTTTTCCTTTCAGAAGAGACGTGATGCCAGACTTAATCCCCATTGCCCTTTGTAGATCTCCTCTTTCACTGGTTGTCATTTTTATCTGTCATATCTGCCTTCACGGTCTGCCTCCATTTCCTTGCCATGACCCACTGGATCAGTGACAGAATTTCATACTACTCAGATGGGCCATGATCTAACATTCCTTTAAGGTACCTCTTTCATGAACTGCTTATGGACTCTCAACATAGAAATTATTGGCAAAATGTGCCTCTTCGAACTTCTGGGACATCACTAGAGCTAGATGCATGTTGAGATTTCTACAAAAGCACTGAAAGGTGGGTGTCATCACCCTGTTCTTAATGGAAACTCGGGCTTGGGACAGTAAAGTACCTTGTTCAAAGACACACAGCTAGTAAGTAGCACATCCAGAACTGGAGTCCAAGTGGTTTGAGGTGAAATCCTATGCTATTTTCCAAGTACGTGCTTCTTGCTCAGTTAGTGAACTAGGTCACTTTGTTCTACATACTTACATACTTCAGTAGTAAACACAATATATCATAATAGGTGTGGTGGTGAAAATTCTTTTCTGTACTACTCTCCCCATTCCTAGTACCTCCAGAATAAAGTGAACTCTGACTTCTCAGAAGAAAAGAGCAGAAATCATCCCCTTACACTATGGAGGCAGCGTGACGTACAGAAAGAGAAAAGGCTTAAGAACCAGACCAGACAAATCACAGTGTACTAGCTTGATGACCCTGAGCAAGTTATTAACTCCCCGGAGGCATTTTCTTATGTAGAAAGTGAGAATAATATTTCTTACTTCACTGGGTGGTAGGGAGTGAAAACTATATTTTTAAACACCTTGACAAATCATCAAATGTTAACTCACCATGTCTTCTATTTCCTAAATGACTATCTCCTACTGCTGCCAATAAAGACTTTATTTTTTATTTTTCTTTTTTGCAGTACGTGGGCCTCCCACTGCCGTGGCCTCTCCCGTTGCGGAGCACAGGCTCCGGACGCGCAGGCTCAGCGGCCATGGCTCACGGGCCCAGCCGCTCTGTGGCATGTGGGATCCTCCTGGACCGGGGCACAAACCTGTGTCCCCTGCATTGGCAGGCAGACTCTCAACCACTGCGCCACCAGGGAAGCCCAATAAAGAATATTTTTAAAGAAAGAACCTATTCTTCCCATAAAATTCTAAATTTTTCCATTATAGTCTTCCAAAGAAGACTGAATTCAGCTTTGTTTTGAGGGTTAACACCTTCATATAAAATGGCATCTATTGAGAAGAGCCATGATCAAATCAGGGACCTTGATTCCTTTTTGTGGATTTGTTATTCAAGGAAGGCTAGAACCCACTAGCTGCCAAAGCCATGAGTAAAGCAACATTTCAAAAACTAAACCGTCTTACCACATAAGGAGCAATACAATTCCAACCTCAGAGTTATCCAACCTCAGATGGAGAGAAATGAAATAGAAATATGAGTTATTTAAGTGAGGAGCCCAGAGCCAGTTTGCAATATTTTCCAAGAATTTCTTTATATAAGCCATGGAAAAAACTGAACAGTTATTTTGGGCTTAACAGTGTGTGTGGCAGAGCACCTCACAAAGTTTTCTGATTAGTTTTTACTGCTATTTTATTATACAATCTGTGTTGTATAAATTTCTCAAAGTCAATTAGATTCAGAAGGTCTCTTACACGTGATCTCAAACAATATCCCACTCAGGGCAGGCCTCTCATCCTCGGTCTCCAAGGGCTGAATATTTGCCCCTTGCATGAGGGAAGAGAAATAGTGGGAAGAAAGACAAGAATGGCAATAGATGGTTATGAAACAGTGTACCTCACAGGGTATTAGTAATATTATATGAGTTTACAGCACTCTTTATTCATCTAAATATTAGCTTCTTTGAGAAAACTGGCATTGAATTTAGTTCTAATAATACTTTGCCAGGTTACACTCCTTTGTAAGTTATTTTTCCTCTGCCTCACTGCTAGTCAGTGTCTTTGAACAGGTTGCCACCCTACACCCTCTTCTTCTCTGATGCTTCTTTACAAGGTATTCGTATTTATTAATTTAGCCTTTAACTTTTCGCTGGTAATTCTTAAATCTCTGTCTGCAGTTCAGAACTCTCTCAAGCACCAGAAGTCATAGATTCTATTGATTTCTGAATATCTTCACCTGTCATTAAACAGAAAACTTCAATAATTAGTCCAAATTGAACTCATCAGATTTACCTCCAAACCTCTTTCTCCTCTTGAATATTAGTCAAATAAAAGTATAATAAATCTCATGGGCTTCCCTGGTGGTGCAGTGGTTGGGAGTCCACCTGCTGATGCAGGGTACACGGGTTCGTGCCCCGGTCTGGGAGGATCCCGCATGCCACGGAGCGGCTGGGCCCGTGAGCCACGGCCGCTGAGCCTGCGCATCCAGAGCCTGTGCTCCGCAACGGGAGAGGCCACAACAGCGAGAGACCCGCATACCGCAAAAAATAATAATAATAATAATAATAAACCTCTAATGTTTTTACTTAGTTGTTTGTTTGTTTTTAACATACCTAAGTTCTGGAGTCAAAGCAGAAATCTAAACCATAATTAAAGGGAGTAAGAATTCCCCAAAAGTATCTGTAACTAGCAAACACCCAGAATCTGATTAATTTACAGCAACATGTTTTTCTTCTTTTTTAATAAACTTTTTGAAGTATAACTGATGTTCAAGTGGCCTCCTTTTCCAGAACATAGTGGAATAACAAGGGACATATTTGCGTTACTCCTTTAAACAACTTGAAATCCATGAAAAAATAAATATGAAAAACATTTCAGACATTGGACAATAGGTAGCACAAGACTGAGATAAGGGAAACAAACAAGGTGAGCTTTATGACTGTCCAGCCTAGAGTGGCAGAACAGGTAGGGAACACTTAGATAGGTCAGAGCTTGGCAGGCAAAGGTGGTTCGAATTTGAGAGATACAATACCAGAGTGTGGGGAGCTCCAGAGATTTTCAGAGGGGTCCTTCAAATTCTTGGCTGAATACCATTCTATGCTTGCATAAAAGGAAATTACTCCAAGCCAGGAAAGAGCCATACAGAGGA
>NW_006798890.1:165067-166342 GCF_000442215.2 Lipotes vexillifer | reverse complement strand
AAGAGTGTGTGAGCCAACCAACCAGAATAGAAATACACTGTAACAGTTAGGGCATCAGGTCAAGTTCTCAGAAGAGTATCATCATAATAGTGGGGCTAAGCTAGCTCTAGACATAAAGGTACTCTGGACATGCCTTAGGAAAGCTTAAAAGCAAACAATTGATTCCAAATAACTCAACTGCATGCCAGAACAAAATCCTACATTATATAAAGGAATATAACAAAACTCAGCACTGAACAATGTAAAATGACAATGTCTGGCATCCAATATAAAATTAACAGGTATTCAGAGGAGCAGAATAATATAGAAAATAATCAGGGGGGAAATTAATCAATAGAAACAGACACTTAAAAGACAGACATGATGAAACTAGCAGACAAGTATGTTAAAACACATGTTCTACATATTCAAGAAGATGGCAGAAAACACAAAGAGGATAAGAAGGAAAATGCAAGAGATAAAAATAAGACTCAAATGAAATGTATAGAAATAAGAAAAGCAATATCTGAAATAAAAAATATATGGATCATATCCTGAAGAAGAAGAATGAACTTGAAGATCTAACAGTTGAAACTGACCAAACTGAAGCACATAGAGAAAAAGAAACAGAGCATATGAGGACAGAAAAAAAGAAAACATTCTTCAAAATGAAAGACATTATCTAAAAAAATTCAGACCAGCAAAGCAGTATGAAATTCACATACAGCAGATGTGTACTGTAAGATTTGTAAAAGGAAATTCTTTAAGCAGAAGAAAATGTTACCAATTGGAAATTTAGATCTAAACAAGGGACTTAACCTCCAGAATGGTAAATATATGTTTTCTCATTGTTAATATTTTTTAAACAATTAACTTAAAAAAAACAATAATGATAACATTAAATTGCAGAGTTTAAAGCATAGATAGAGGTAAAATTAATGACAATACTAGCACAAAGTATAAGAGAGGGAAATTGAACTACGCTGTTGTACAGTTCTTAAACAGTATATAAAGTGGCATAATATAATTTGAAGGTGGACTGTAATAAGTTAGAGAAGTATATTGTAAACCTTAAAACAACCACTAAAAAATGTGGGGCAAAGAGATTAAGCCAATAGTGGAGAAGAATAAAATACTAAAAATTTCATTCCCAAAGAAGGCAGAAGGGCTTCCCTGGTGGGGCAGTGGTTGAGAGCCCCCCTGCCGATGCAGGGGACACAGGTTCGTGCCCCCATCCGGGAAGATCCCACATGCCGCGGAGCGGCTGGGCCCGTGAGCCATGGCCGCTGAGCCTGC
>NW_006798890.1:163824-165006 GCF_000442215.2 Lipotes vexillifer | reverse complement strand
CCCCAAAAAAAAAAAAAAAAAAAAAGGCAGAAAAGAGGATAGAAAGGAATAAAGGATAGAAAGGACGAATAGAAAACAAATTGCAAGATGGCCATTTAAGCTCACCAAGTTGATAGTTACATTAAATTTAGATGGTCAAAATGCTACAACTAAAAGAGGGTGATTTTCAGACTGAATGCAAGAAATCCACTTTCAATATAACTACATAGATACTCTAAAAGTAGAAGGATGTAAAAGACATGCCATGTTTACACCAAACAAAGGAATACTGAAATGATTATATTAATATCAGGCCAAGTAGATTTCAGAAGAAGGAATATTACTAGAGTTAGAGAAGAGTATTTTATAAAGTGATAAAAAAGATTACTTCATCAAGAAGGTATATCAATCTTAAAAAAAAATGTATGCAGGTAAGAACAGAGTTTCAAGAAAATATGAAGCAAAACCAAACAGAATTGAAGGTAGAAACATAAACATCCACAATTGCAGTTGGGAGTTTCAAAACTTTGTTCTCAGCAACCGAGAGAAGAAACTCACCAGGATCTACAAATCTTTAACGATACTCTCAACCCACTTGACCTAAATGAAATTTTTTGGACACTCCAACAGCAGAACACAAATTTAGCAATGAGACAGATCATAGTCTGGGCTACATATCAAGTCTCAATAAATTTAATCATACAGAATTTATCTGACCACAAGGAATTTAAACTGGAAATGGATGTCAAGAAGATATCTGAAAAATCTTCAAATCTTTGGAAATTAAATAACACACTTCTAAATAACCCATGACTGAAAGTAGAAGTAAGAAGAGAAATTAGAAACTATTTTCAACTGAATGAAAATGAAAACACAGCACATCAACACTTATGGAATATGGATAAAGCAGTTCTTAGTGGGAAATTTATAACACTAAATGCTCACATTATAAGGCTCTTGAAATGATCTAAGATTCTATTTAAGAAACTAGGGGAAAACCAAATTTACATACAAATAAATACATTCATTTTAAATGCACAGCTTAGTAAGTTATGATAAATGTACACAATCTATGTATATATCACCATAATCATCCCCAAAACATCCTTTGAAGTCAGACTGTCACTACCACCACTGTCACTAATACAAGCTGAGGGTGACAACTGATCTGTTCTTAGTCATTATAGATTACTTCATTCCTGC
>NW_006798890.1:141635-163791 GCF_000442215.2 Lipotes vexillifer | reverse complement strand
ATTCCTGCTCCAAGAGGAAATAGCTTCTTGTTCCTAACATTCACAGAATCATGGGGGCATATGTAAGACTGGGTCTTGAAGTGTGGGATCTAAGGAGGTAGAATACAAGGCTGGATAGGTGATCATTTATTGACTCAAGATTCAACATTCTTGCAAGTATATCTGTAGCTAGTTCTAATTCAAGATCTCGGGTCTGCAAAGGACAATAGTGAGACAGAGATGCAAGAAAATGATAAGAAAGCAAGGGAAGTGAGAATACTAAAATGGATTTATTAGGTGAGAACAGAAATTCTACCATCTGACTGTGTTCCCAAGGAAGGTCGAGAGGATATTTATTTTATTAAGGCAACATACACTAGCAAAAATGCTATTGGTATCTTTGAGAAATTCAGTGGTGTCTATCTTTTATAGGCCAGGGTACACAGGGGAGTTGCTTCTGGAATTGCAGAGGCCAGAAAACAATATCCAAACATCGCAGATAAGGTGGACATAATTGTCAAAATGGGCAGCAATCTTGGAGTGGCATTAAGGAGGCTTTGGCTTGCAGGGATCTGTGGCAATAGCTAATACATCATGGAATTCCTAGGGGTGAAATAGGTGGACAACATACTAGGATGATGTTCAACTTGTACAAGATAAAAAACATTTGAAAGCAAAAATCTGATTTCATCTTCTGCCATGTAGAACTATGGTCCTTCACCTAGTTTTCAGATCTAAGGCTGTTCACAGAACTAGGCTCCGTTGACAGAAGAGGCTGGGTCCCCTTGATAAAGATCATTAACAATATCACAGCAAGAGTATATGGCAAATACTCTGCTGATTTGTCCATAAACATGTGCCATTTGCCTGGCAATGGGGCATTGGGAAAAAGAGAATACCTAGAATTTCCAAGGCATATTGAATAATAGGTCAAAGCCGACACACAGATACAAGGCAGCTTAGGTTTTGCCCCCAAAGCAGAGCCTGAGACAAGAGATTTCTTGTAGGTAGTTTATTTAGAGGAAGAAAGGCCAAAGCATCAGAGTGGGGACAATGGGAATGGTGAAGCAAAGAAGGAGGGAAAACCAATGTAAAGTTGTATTATCAAGCTGGTCCTGAGTGTGGGCAACTGTGGCTTGATCCCGTTAGGGACCCTCTGAAGAATAATTTAGAATGCGTCTCCAAATTGTCTACCAAGGAATAAAAGAGGAATATTTACCTGCCAATAAGTGAGGCAAAGTTAACGCCCCTTGGGGGTGAAACTTTAACAAATGATGGATAGAGAAAATGGATAAATTCTTCTTCTTGTCTTCCTGATCATGGATAATCTGGAAACGTATCACATATGATACTCAATCAGTCCTGCGGGATCAGACAGCTAGTAACCTCTAGCTCTAACCCGCTCGATAACACATGCTTTTGTTGTCTTTCTCTGCTTTGCTTCCCAGTGTGAAAGAGCTGTTATATGCTATTGTATGGGATAGACTACAATCCCATAGAAGGATTCTATTGCTTGCATTTCCTACCAAGTCACTCATATATAAACCAAATCTCAAGCTCTGAATTCTGGGGAATTCAGATTAAGCAAGGAGGGTGACAAAATTATTATTATTTCAAGATGATGATTGTCTGTCCAGAAAGTCAAAGAGACAAAGCAACAGCAACAATGAAGCTCTAGGACTAGGACTCAGTACATTGACTCATGATAAAAATACACAAAAATTAATAGGTGTTTTATATGCCAGTAATAACTTAATAAAAATTGAGTTAATAGAAAAGGTACTCAACCTAAGGAGGACAAAATGACTATATTCTGGGCCATAAAAGACATGAATATTGGGAAGACATACCATTTTCCAATATGGAAAGCTTAATGTTATAAATATGCAAGTTCTCCACAAATTAATCTGTAAATTTAATAAAATCCTAATTAAAATTCTAATTCTTTAGCCTAACGACTTAATTCCAAAAGATATTTGAGAGAATAAACTCATGAAAATAGCCAGGGATATTTTTAGAAAGAGTAATAAGAGATGATTAACCCTAACAGATAGGCAAGTTTGATATAAAGCTATAGTTTAAAAATTGTACGTTACAGCTGTAGACAGTCCAGGAACCCAGACCAAGTAGAGACAGATGTAATATATGTTAAAAGTGGCATACCATATCAGAGGGGAACTAGTGGATAGTTTTTAATAATAATAGCACAATTGGCTAGTCACTTGGGAAAAAATGCATTTCCTATCACCCTTCACAGAGAAATAAGTTCCAGATGTAGTAACAGCATCTTAGTTTGTTGTGTGTTCTTCCATAACTTTATTTTGGCATTTGCTTTTTTTTTTAACATTAAGGATTGCTTGGATATAATGTTCTCTGACTTGCTTTCTTCATTTATTGATAGTTACCTCTGGGGAGTAGAACGGAACTGAGTTTGAGAGTGATAATAAAAGGGAGTTTATCATAAATTAATTAGTTCATTCAACAAGCAATTACTGAGTGCCTGATGTGTGCTGGACACTATTCTTAGTGCTGGGGATACAGCTGTGAAAAACAACAATAACTCTGCCCTCATGATGCTTGCATTCTGGTGGGGAGGAGAGAGACCATTAACAAAATAAACAAGTAAAATATACCATGTGCTAAGTGGTGAAAAATGCTGCAGAGAAAAATAAAGCAGAAAAAAGGATAAGAAGGCCAGGCTTCACTGAGAAAGAGGCATGTGAGTAAAGACATGAGAGAGGTGAGGGAGAGAGCCAGGTGGATAGGGGCTATATGCCCAGGCAGAGGGAACAGTGAGCACAAAGGCCTGAGGAGGGAGTGAGCCTGGCACATTCATTACCCTGGCATGGGCGCTGCTCCTTGACATTGTCTGGAGAGAGACTAGTAAGAAATGAGATCAGGAAGATAAGGCATAGCTTGCAGGGTCTTAGAGGTATTTGAGGACTTGGTGTTTCCTCTGAATGAGAGAGAAAGTGGGAAGGTTTTAAACCAAGGACAGGCATGATCTAACTTAGTTTTCCTTAACAGGATTACTATGTGATTGCTATGGGGAGAAGAGGGTGAAGGGAAACCAGATAAGACACCACTGCAAACCTAGAGGAGAGAGATGACAGTGGTTGGGATCAGGGTAGTGGCAGGGCAGGTGAGGTATGGTAGTTGGGATATATTCTGAATGTAGAGCTGGCAGGATTTGTTGACTAGCTGGATGAAGGCTGCAAAAGAAAGAGTCAGCAAGACTTTATTATGAGCAACCAGGAAGGCGGATTTTCTGTTAACTGAGATGGGAAAGATGGTGGCAAGGTTAGGTTGTGAAGGAGATATCAGGGCTTAGTTTTGGGTCTGTTAAATTTGAGATGTTTATTATATGTCCAGGTGGAGATATCAAATAGCCAGGTAGATATATTACCGGAATTCAGGTGACACGCCAGGAATGGACATGTACATTTGAGAGTCATCTGGTCACATTTTAAGCCATGAGCGTGAATGAGATAATGAAGGGAATGAGGGAAGATTTCAGTGATTCTTGTCATAAATATTAAAATTTTTAAATAAAATTATATTTGTATACTATTTGTACAATTTTAAAGGCTAGTAAAGAACTAGAAGAAAATATATGAAAAATTTATATAATCATCTATAGAGTAAAACAGTCTAGGCTTGATACCAAAGATAGAATTATAAAAGAAGTCACTAACAGACATGATTACATAATAATGTTTTATGTCCTGTGAATCACATAGGGCATATATAAAAATCAACCAGTAAATTATGCAAAATTAATGCCAATGTGTATGATATAAAAATGACTAACCTTAATATGCAAACATTTTTTGCAAATCAGTAATATTTCAGAAAAAAAAGTAAGTAAAGATCTGAACTCAAAATTTATAAAAGGAAAAATAGAAACTATCATTAAGTATACAGGAAATGTACAAACTAAGATAATAACATTTTCGCCTAAGTTGAAAAAAATCTATCTTTATGTGATACCACCTAGTTTGGTCAGGGGTGCTAAGAAATTATACTTTCACGGTAAGTTTATATTAAAGTTCCTGAGTGGCAAAGTCTAACAGAGCCTTACATGGCCCATATTCTTTGACTAGAAAGACCACCTCTTATAATTTATCTGAAAGAAATGCTTTTGTTTATGGTTTATGATTCATTCAAAAGGAAGAGAATTATAATATTTTAAAATAGTAAAATAGGAGACATTAACTCAAGGGAGAGAAGCTTAAATAACTAATATTACAGAACTGACTAAATGAATTTTGCTACATCCATGTGGTATGCCAACATAAGCATGAAGATCATATTGTACAGTGATAATTATAAAAATATTTGTGGGTGCATGTTTTACTTGTAAAATGAACAAAGTTGATAACAAAACAAAGGGTAGCATAGCTTTCCATCTTAAAATAATTATAACCCTATAATCTGCATAGAAAAATCTGAAAGAACAAATATCAAACTTGGTTTTGTCTGGGTAGTGGAATCACAAGTGATTTTATTTTTCCTTTCCTGCTTAATTATATTTTCTCAGTCTTTTACAAAAAAAGAGCGTTTTTCTAATTTTGTGTGGTTGAAAGATGAAATCAAAATAATAAGGAGCAAAAGAAGAAGATCCAACAATCCTGGTTTCCATCCAGTATTATATAATCCTGGAGTGCTTCAAAACCACTCAGCTGTGTGCTGACAGCTTGTGCAATGTCTGGGATGAGAGTTACAGAACATCTTTGTCCCAGCGAATTGGATGGCTGGGCACACAAACAACCCGCCCTTTATTTTATTTATCTGCACTCTGACAATGTTATTTTCCCTGCCATCATCATTTTGCTTTTCTGTTATGAATTCAAAGCACTTTACTATGTACTTAGCATACTTTATGGCATCCATGCAAATATCCTTGAGTGTTAATATTTCGTTTGACCAATGAGGAAACTGAGGCACAAAGACAGAGTAACTTGTTCAGTGTAATTGACAAGTAAGAAGTAGAGCTAAATTTCAAAAGCTTGTCTTTCTATCTCCAAAACTTTGCTTTTTCTTTTACAGTTTTTCCCTAAAGAGTGGGAAAATATGATTTAAATGATAGAGGGACATCAATTAAATGGCAATAAATCTTAGTGTGAAACACTTTGTCCCTTTTCAATTATATTTCAAATCTGACTACATGGAGGGAAATGTCTCAGTTTTGTAAGAGTCTATCTATAAAACCTTTTCAGTGTTTGCTGATTGTCCTTTTTTAATAATAAAAGAGCAGATCTAATGTTCAGAGCCTATTTAGAATTTAATAATGTTGCTTGGTCTCACTGTATTCAGATTTATCTATTTAGAGCAAGAGATATTTTTTTCTGTGTATAGTTGTAATACAAATTTTGTCTTTAAATAAATTTAAATTTTTCATAAACAGATTTAAAGAAAATATTCTAGCGTTAAGAGTACAAGTAAGCACACCAACTATTTTATTTTATTTTTTAAATGTATGTATTTATTTATTTATTTTTGGGTGTGTTGGGTCTTAGTTGCAGCATGTGGGATCTATCGTTGTGGTGCGCGGGCTCTCTAGTTGCAGTGCATGAACTCAGTAGTTGTGGCGTGCGGGCTTAGTTGCCCCGCAGCATGTGGGATCTTAGTTCGACCAGGGATCGAACCCATTTCCTCTGCATTGGGAGGCGGACTCTCATCCACTGGCCCACCAGGGAAGTCCCCCAACTATTTTAAAAATTGCAAAGGTTAAATGCAAATGGTTGGAGCTTGGAAAATATCTGAATTATTACATGCTGCCTCTTCTCACCATTTTAGGAATTTGAAATAGGACACAGTTAACTTTTATTAAACGCTTTTTGTGTCTCGGTAGTTTCTCTGTGTGATCCCACTTAATTCTCACAGTTGTTCTGTGAGATTGGTATTAATACACCCAGTTTGCAAATTTGGAAATGGAGGTTCTGCATGGATATGCAACCTAAGGGCATCCAGCTAATAAATGGTGAACTTGAGATTTGAACTTAAAGTCCCAGGTCTCTGAGGACTCAGTTTTAGACCATGCCATTCAAAGAGGGATAGCTAATTTGTTTGCTTTTTGTAATTCTATTCAAGTGCAACGTCATGAACATGTAGTAAATCCAAGAGAAGTTCAATGTTGGGGAGACTAGTGTGGGCCAGGGTTGACAGTGACGGCTTTGCAAAGTGGATGTGGCTGATTTAGGCTTCTCTGAAGAACAGGTTAGGCCCTGGAAGGAGATTCAAGTGCACTTCCCATGAAAAAATTGAGGTGACTTCCATACCACTAAGGCCAGCTTCTGAAACACAGCATCTTACAACCCTTCTGCTTTATCTCTGCAAATGCCCAGGGAGGGGCAACATTCTAAGTTTCTATCAACACTTCACACCTTATTGTGAATTAAATTTTAGTACTTTGATGACAGCAAGTTGGAAATGGAAAGCATTCCAAGATCCAAGAGGTCATCAAAACACAAACACTACCAAACAGGCAGTGTGAAAGTAGTGAAGCTGAGTCTCAAGTTTGTGCCCATTTTGATAATTGCCAAGTCAATACCTGCTTGGCTGTGTAAAGGGTTTTTTACCACAGTTGCCCAAATATCAGTAGTATTCTCTACAAAATATCAGGATAGCTGTCTGGCTCTCATAAATTTTCTAATATATTTCTTACTGGGATAATATCAAAAAAGAGTCTGAAGACTTTTAGGATCTTACAAAACACATGGCTAAAATTTCTGACCAAGCTTTCTACCCTGTGTGCCTATAAAATTCTGGTCATGGAAACAACCCTCATGGGCCTCTGTTGGCCAAGGCTTTGTGTGTATTATTGGGAAGATCACTTTCAGCCCCAGGGAGGTCACAGTGTTGACCTGACATGTTTCCTATCCTTTCCGCTCTTTAGCTGGTCATTTAAGACATTTAAACTTGACACCTCAGATCCTTTCATCCTGAAAACCAGATGCGCTCAGCTGGAGAGAGGAAAGGGCGCAATAGAATTCAAACTCTTCATAGTGAAGAGGGCCAAATTGACAAGTAGGCCAGGGTTTGTCTTTTCTGCCCCCTTCCTGATCTCTGCCTCCTTCCTATTCCCAAATTGGCTTTTCAGCCTTCCACCTAAAAAGAGGACCATGTTTTCTCAAATCCCCAGGTTTTAGTGTCCCACAAGACCCATCTATTTTATATCTGAGGTGTTTGTTTAATATGCTCCTATCTCTATACCACCATGGCCCCTGACCTCATCCCCTCTTCCTCCATTACTGCCCTAGATTATGAAATAATCTCCTATTTCTCCCCCTCGAAGACAATTCTCTTCATTCTAATAATGTTTATCAAAAAGGTCACCATCATGAAGATCATGGCTCCCATTGCTTGAGGGGCTGCCGTCAATGTGATTCATGTGAACATTTTACACACATGGTTTCTTCTCTCCACTTTTTCCCCACTTCTGCAGTGTGCCCTTCACCATAGCTACCATGAACTGCCTTCAGTTCCTCGGGGTACCTTACATAGTCTACCTTGTGACCTGCCGCAAATCACTGTTACAGCTCAGGACTCTGTTTCCTCAATTGTATAATGAAGAGATTCTATCATATCTAATGTTTATTAAGCCCTGTGGGTTAAAATTGCTGAAACGGTTTTCTCCTTCTCTACCTTATAGGGCTCTGTGTGCTCCTGAAATGAGAGAGGGGAACAGTGAGTCAGATGTTTCCCCTGTTCACTACTTAGCCGGCTCCTGGCACATCTCCTTTTCCAAACTTTCTCAGATGTTCACCATTTTCTCTGAAATCTCAGGCTCTGACTGCATTGGATGGAAAAGTGTGATACACCATTGGGGTCCATATGGTTTTATACTTGTTCCAGTGACCTCATGTAGCTGAGTTGTGTGTCCCTATGTCCTTCAATGTTAGTGATATGCCTTATACTTTTTGTATATCTACTCACAGCATCTATCATAGAGGTAGGGGAAGACAAATGGGAAGTAAGATTTACAACATCACAGTTAAGAGAATTAACTCTGCAGCCTGTCAGCTTAGGTTCAATTTAAATCCTGACTTTGCCATTTACTAGCCATGTGACCTTGGGCAAGTTACTTAATCTCTCTGGTCTCAGTTCTACTTAATAGGTTATTATGAGGATTAAGTTAGCTAATACAAGTAAAGTGCTTAAAATAGTGCCCAGAACATAGTTAAGTGTTATTGAGGTATTTACTATTATTATTTATTAAGAATTTATTCCATTCCAAGAATTATGCTAGAAGCACTAGATAATAATTATAATAAAAATCATAATAGATACTAATTATTGAGTACTTGCTAGATGCTTTCATTCTTTTTATGATGATTCCCAATTCTTAACAGCAATGTGTCTCATTTTACAGATGATAAAACTGGGGCTGAGAGTATTTCAGTACCTTGTTCAAATATGAGAATTAATAATATGTTTTTGAAATAGACTCGCGGACATAGAAAACAAACTTACGGTTACCAAAGGGGATAGTGGGGTGGGGAGAGATAAATTAGGAGTTTGGGATTAACATATACACACTACTGTATATAAAATAGGTAAACAACAAAGACCTACTGTATAGTACAGGGAGCTATAACATATAACCTACAATGGAAAAGGATCTGAAAAAGAACATATATCTATATATATGTGTGTGTGTGTGTGTGTGTGTATATATATATATATATATATATATATATATATATATATATATCAATAACACAGTGGGAACTATATTCAATATCTTATAATAACTTATAAGGGGAAAGAATCTGAAAAGAAATATATATATATATATATATATATAACTAAATCACTGTGCTGTATACTTGAAACTGAAACATTGTAATAAATTAACTATACCTCAAAAAATAAAATAAATAGTATGTTTTTGAAGCCAAGACTAAGACCTAGATCAATCTGAGTCCAAACTCATATTGTTTCTATCATATGTACAATACCGTGACTATTTCTCATCTAATTGTTTTCAATTATTATTATTATTTTCTGCTGAGACATGCATAGAAGATGAAGGTCACAGCCTGGCATTCTCCCTTGTGCTGAGTAGCCACAGAAAGAATGTTGTCTGTGGGTTATGACCAATTCAACATCCCTCTCTCCCTCCCTCCCCTTCACACACCATAGCTGTAATGCCATCCCTTTTCCTCCCACTCAAAAAAGCATTCTGTTAAGGTAAGTAGAGTGGTATTTTTACAGGGTTAACCTGACTCCACCATTGTTATGTATGTGATAGCCTCCCAGACTTTTCCCACTTCAAGGGTCACCTTCTTCAGAGTACCACTTTGTTTACCACTCAGGGTGATCTCCCACCATTGGAAGTCCCTGCTTGTTCTGAAGTTGTCTCCACCTGAAACTCCTGGACCACACTCCCCATTGAGATAGTGCTGTCCCCCCTACATTAGCAGCAGTGGATTCAGGTAGGGTCCCCAGTGCAGTCCCTTACCTCTGTTCTCCATTACACCACCTTAAAGGACTCACTAAAAGTTGAGCAGTTCTCTGAATGAAATTCAGAATATGGCAGCATGAAGCAGGGAGGGTAGGCAAAGGACAACAACAGCAAACACCACCATGTCCCAACACGATTATCAGAATATGCCTGATAGATCTCTAACAAGTGAGACATTTCTACAGTCCATCTCTCCTTTAGTGAGTCCTGCTTACTGGTGGAAACTTCTTTACTCTTAGGTCTAATTCTAAGTCTCAGACAGGACTGCAAGGAAGGTATGATGAGCATCTAAAATCCTCAGGCTGAACTAACACCCTGGGGCAGAAGATTAGAGGTTGTCCTTCCAGTAGCATCACTTTTAAAAATAAATTACTCACACTCTTTTGTACTTAGGTATCAGTAGCCAACCTCTTGTGGTACGCCTCTGAATTGACTGAATTACACCAGGGCGCTGCGACATGGTGGCTGAGATCTGATTTCTCAGACACAAGCTAGGGATTCAGGCACTGCTTTCTTCTCCAGCTCTTGTTATCTACGTTTGCATGTCTTTCTGGAAGGATGAAGTGTTTTTTTTTCTCATATTTTTATTTAAGTTTTATTCTAGATAAAAAAAAAATTGGCGCTTTTTGGAAAAATTGGTGCTTTTTCTTGGTATTTTCACATAGTCTCCATGGGAACAATTTTAAGGGCTGTATGGAAAGTTACCTGAACAAGTTTCCTTCATCATAGGCTTCCAGTCTAAGACTTAGAGACCTTTCATTCTTTTATTTATCTTTGCGACTCTAAGGAAGAAAGATAATCATCTTCATGCTGTTTCCTTAGAGCTATACTTTGAAGACCTGCTAACTGAAAACAATGTTTCACTTAGATTTGCCTTGGAAAATGTTAAAGCAGAATATTTCCATCACTGCCGTCCTATGGAGCAACACTCAGGGAGCAAACCTCCCTTCTGGGTTTCATGAGCAAACTTGTGGGTTCTTTCGCTTGCTTTGTCCTTGTTGCTGCTCTATATAATTAGAGAATCCCTGAGTTTGCAAATGGCGTATGCGTTGTCTAGTCTAGTTTTTATACATTAGCAATATCCTCTAGTATTGGAGAACTTACTGTCAATACTTTGGTGTCAATATATTCTATTGTTGGATGGTACTTAACATTTTAATAGTTCTTAGTATACAGTGATAAGAAGACTGCTTTTGTAGAACTTCCATTCCTGGATCCTATTTCTGACCTTGAGGCAACATCAAAGAAATCTACTTAATCAAACCATAGTAGTTTTTCTCAAAGGTGTGAGATACTGATTTTATTTATCTCATTAGAGTACCTTATACTTATATAGAGTCATACATTAACTCATCTAATTCTCAAAGGCTTGTAAGGTAAATATGACTGTTTCCATTTTACAGGTGAGCAAACAAATTGAGATATAGTTATCCTATTAACATGTGTTTAATGTGAAGGCATGGTGATAAGAGGGTGTAGAATGTTGTATGGAACAAACATGGTCTCTTATCTGGGTGAAGACTGCAGTCTAGTCAAAACTCAAAAGAAATATGTCTACATACACAGACAAGTGCTAGGCAAAAAAAAAAAAAAAGAAAGAAAGAGCAAGGTGCCCTAAGAGAATTTCCAGGGTTTGGGAGCAATGGCTGAAAACTGAGTGTTAAGGGACAGGTCTTTCTGAAATTACATTTAAATATGACATGGAAGACACAGGAAGAATTAGTCAAAGACTGACCTAGAGAGTTAGGCCAGCAAGTAGGAAGATCTAAGGTGTTAAAGAGTTTGACATGGTGAAGAAACTTCAGGAAGGCAAAAATGATGGAGGCCAGTGATCAAACGGGAGAGTTGGACAAGAAGAGGTTAGAGAAATAGGCATGTAGGGTGTCACTGGGTATTGAAAAGTCGATGTTTATTTTCAGACCAATGGAAGCATAATTTTATGCAGGGGAGTGACAAGATCTGATTTATATTTTGAAAAGTTCCATCTTGCTACACTGTGGGCAGTGGATTAGGGCGGGGTGTAAGCAGTGAGTGGAAGGAGAAAACTTATGAGACAAGTGCAGCAATTCAGAAAAGAGATAATGGCAGATGTAATTACAGTGACAGTGGAGACACAGAAAAGCTGATGAATTAAAGGGCTATTTGCAATGTAATTTGTATGGGGTTTGATAATGAATTGGCAAAGAGTAAATGAGAAATAAGGGATGAATCCTGTTTCTGGCCTAAGCAGCTTCTGAGTTGTCATTTACTGTAAGGGAGGAAGACCAGAGGAGGAACAAATGTTAGGGATAAAGGAGGCAAGAGTTTAGTTTTTCACGAAACATAACTTTTTTTTTGAAGTATAGTTAATTTACAATATTATGTTAGTTTCAGATGTACAGCAAAGTGGTTCAGTTATATATATTTGCTTATCAGATTCTTTTCATTATAGGTTATTATAAGATATTGAGTACTATTCCCTGTGCTACACAGTACATCCTTATTTTATATATAAGAATGTATATCTATTAATCCCATGCTCCTAATTTATCCCCCAACTTTTCCCCTTTGGTAACCATAAGTTTGTTTTCTACAGAATACATAACTTTTTAATGAAATCCATTCTTCCTAGATCTAGATGGATTTGCAATTCATTGATTTGTTCATTCTGACAAATATTTTTGAGGATCTCCCTAGTTCCAGAAACTATGTTAGCCAATGGAAACGAGTGTATAAGATAGGATCCTTGTATGTAAGAAGCTCACTATCCACTTTCAGGAAAAAATGATAAATCAATGATTAGAGTATAACATGTTAAATGTTGTGATCAAGATATACAGAAGGTGCTATGGACACTGAGAACATAGGTAACTCTAACACAGAAGTCAGGGAATATGTATTTGTTACCATTGTGACAACTCAGCTTGGGGCCATCATGAATGTCTTCACAGAAGAGGCCTGGAAACATGGATAGGAGCTTTCCAAAAAGACTAGGGGTATAGGATGATTCCAGAAAACCCAAATGCAAGAAAGCACAAAGGGCTTCTTCAGGAAGCTATCTGGTTCACTGTGCTGGAATGTAGGCTGCAATGGGGAAAATGGGAGAAGAAAGGTAGAATGGCATCAAATCATGGAGGAAGTTATGAAGCATATGACGAAGTTTGAACTTTGTCTTTTAGGCAATGAGGAATCATGAAAGGATTTTATGAAGGAAAGTGTCATTGTCAGGTTTTGTTTTTTTTAAGTTATCAACCTTAGTGTGTATGGAAGATGGGTAAGTAGAGGAAAACATTGAAGGTTGTTGCAGAGAAAGAAATGATGAAAAATAAACTAGGGATCACTGGCAGTGAAAAATTGAGAGAATTAAATTAGGAGGTTTTCAATTTGAAAACATTTGTTAATTCCTGAGATATAAGAATTCAAAGGATAATGAAAAAGGTATATCCGGAGACACCTTCAAGATGACAGAGGAGTAAGACATTGAGATCACCTTCCTCTTCAAAAATACATCAGAAATACAACTACATGTGGAACAAATCCTACAGAACACTGACTGAATGCTGGTAGAAGACCTCAGACTTCTCAAAAGGCAAGAAACTCCCCACGTACCTGCACAGGGCAAAAGAGAAAACAGAGACAAAAGAATAGGGACAGGACCTGCACCTCTGGGAGGGAGCTGTGAAGAGGAAAAGATTCCACACACTAGGAAGCCCCTTCAATGGCAGAGATGGGGGTGGCGGGGGGGGAAGTTTTGGGGAGCCATGGAGGAGAGCGCAGCAACAGGGGTGCAGAGGGCAAAGCAGAGAGATTCCCACACAGGGGATCAGTGCCCACCAGCACTCACCAGCCTGAAAGGCTTGTCTGCTCACCTGCTGGGATGGGTGGGGGCTGGGAGATGAGGCTCCGCTTTCGAGGTCAGATCCCAGAGAGAGGACTGGGGCTGGCTGTGTGAACACAGCATGAAGGGGATTAGTGCACCACAGCTAGCCAGGAGGGAGTCTGGGAAAAAGTCTGGAGCTGCCAAAGAGGCAAGAGACCATTGTTTCAGGGTGTGTGAGGTGAGGGGATTTAGAGCACCACCTAAATGAGCTCCAGAGGTGGGTGCAAGCCGAAGCTATCAGCGTGGACACGAGACGGGCATGAGATGCTAAGGTTGCTGCTACAGCCACCAAGAATCCTGTGCACAAGCACAGGTCACTATCCACACGTCCCTTCCCAGGAGCCTGTGCAGCCCACCACTGCCAGGGTCCCGTGATCCAGGGACAACTTCCCCGGGAGAACACACAGCGTGCCTCAGGCTATTGCAAAGTCACAACAGCCCCTGCAGCTGCAGGCTTACCCCACAGTCTGTACCCCACTCTACCCCTGGCCTGAGTGAGCCAGAGCCCCCTAATCAGCTGCTACTTTAACACTGTCCTGTCTGAGTGAAGAACATATGCCCTTAGGCAATCTACACGCAAAGGCGGGGCCAAATCCAAAGCTGAACCCCAGGAGCTGTGCGAACAAAGAAGAGAAAGGCAAGTCTCTCTCAGCAGCCTCAGGAGCAGCAGATTGTATCTCCACAATCAACGTGATGTACCCTGCATCTGTGAAATACCTGAATGGACAATGAATCTCCCCCAAATTGAGGCAGTGGATGTGGGGAGAAACTGTAGACTTGGGGTTTGCTTTCTGCATCGAAATTGTTTCTGGTTTTATGTTTATCTTAGTTTAGTATTTAGAGTTGATTTGTCTATTGATTTGCTTGCTCCTTTCCTTTATATTTTTTAGTATATAGATATATATATTTTTTTTTCTTTTTCTCTTTTTGTGAGTGTGTTTGTGTATGCTTCTTTCTGTGATTTTGTCTGTAAAGCTTTGCTTTTACCATTTATCCTGGGTTCTGCCTCTCTTTTTTTTTTTTTTTTAGTATAGTTTTTAGCACTTGTTATAATTGGTGGATTTATTTCTTGATTTGGTTGCTTTCTTCTTTCTTTCCTCTTTTTTTATTACTTTTTAAATTTTTAATAATTTTTTATTTTTTTAATAACTTTATTTAATTTTTTTCTTTATTTCTTTTTTTCTCCCTTTTCATCTGAGCCATGTGGCTGACAAGGTCTTGGTGCTCTAGCCAGGTGTCAGGCCTGCGCCTCTGAGGTGAGAGAGCCAAGTTCAGAACATTGGGCCACCAGAGACCTCCTGGCTCCACATAATATCAAATGGTGAAAAATCTCCCAGAGATCTCCATCTCAACACTAAGACCCAGCTCCACTCAATGAGCAGCAAGCTACAGTGCTGGAAACGCTATGCCAAACAACTAGCAAGACAGGAAAACAACCCCACCCATTAGCAGAGAGGCTGTCTAAAATCATAATAAGGTCACAGACTCCCCAAAATACACCACCGGACGTGGTCCTGCACACCAGAAAGACAACATCCAGCCTCATCCACAACAACACAGGCACCAGTCCCCTCCACCAGGAAGCCTACACAACCCACTGAAATAACCTTAGCCACTGGGGACAGACAACAAAAAAACGGGAAACACGAACTTGCAGCTTGCAAAAAGGAGACTGCAAACAAAGTAAGTTAAGCAAAATGAAAAGACAGAGAAACACACAGCAGATGAAGGAGAAATGTAAAAACACACCAGACCAAACAAATGAAGAGGAAATAGGCAGTTTACGTGAAAAAGAATTCAGAGTAATGATAGCAAAGATGATCCAAAATCTTGGAAATAGAATGGAGAAAATAAAAGAAATGTTTTAACAAGGACCTAGAACAACTAAAGAGCAAACAAACAATGATGAACAATACAATAAATGAAATTAAAAATTCTCTAAAAGGAATTAATAGCATAATAACTGAGGCAGAAGAATGGATAAGTGACCTGGAAGATAAAATAGTGGAAATAACTGCTGCAGAGCAGAATAAAGAAAAAAGAGTGAAAAGAATTGAGGACATTCTTACAGACCTCTGGGACAACAATAAATGCAACAACATTCGAATTATAAGGGTCCCAGAAGAAGAATAGAAAAAAAAAGGAACTGAGAAAATATTTGAAGAGATTATAGATGAAAACTTCCCTAATATGGGAAAGGAAATAGTCAATCAAGTCCAGGAAGTACAGAGAGTCCCATACAGGATAAATCCAAGGAGAAACACAGCAAGATACATATTAATCAAAATATCAAAAATTAAATACATAGAAAAATTATTAAAAGAAGCAAGGGAAAAGCAACAAAAAATTACAAGGGAATCCCCATAAGGTTAACAGCTGACCTTTCAGCAGAAACTCTGCAAGCCAGAAGGGAGTGGCAGGGCTTCTGGTTTGCAGAAGTGATGAAAAAAAGTGATGAAAGGGAAAAACCTACAACCAAGATTACTCTATCCAGCAAGGATCTCATTTAGATTTGATGGAGAAATTAAAACCATTACAGACAAGCAAAAGCTAAGAGAATTCAGCACCACCAAAGCAGCTTTACAACAAATACTAAAGGAACATTTCTAGGCAGGAAACACAAGAGAAGGAAAAGAGCTGCAATAACAAACACCAAACAATTAAGAAAATGGTAATAGGAGCAACATATCAATAATTAACTTAAAAGTAAATGGATTAAATGATACAACCAAAAGACATACACTGGGTAAATGGATAAAGAAAGAAGACCAGGGCTTCCCTGGTGGCACAGTGGTTGAGAGTCCACCTGCCGATGCAGGGGGCACGGGTTGGTGCCCCGGTCTGGGAGAATCCCACATGTTGTGGAGTGGCTGGGCCCATGAGCCGTGGCCACTGGGCCTGCACATCCTGCGCTTGTGCTCTGCAACGAGAGAGGCCACAACAGTGAGAGGCCCGCGTACTGCAAAAAAAACACACACATACAAAAAAAAACAACAACAAGACCGTATACATGCTGTCTAGAAGAGACCCACTTCAGACCTAGGGACACATACACACTGAAAGTGAGGGGATGGAGAAAGATATACCATGCAAATGGAAATCAAACGAAAGGTGGGGACGAGGGGAAGATGGCGGAAGAGTAAGACGCAGAGATCAACTTCCTCCCCACAGATACACCAGAAATACATCTACACGTGGAACAACTCCTACAGAACACCTACTGAACGCTGGCAGGAGACCTCAGACCCCCAAAAGGCAAGAAAGTCCGCACGTACCTGGGTAGGGCAAAAGAAAAAAGAATAAACAGAGACAAAAGGATAGGGACGGGATCTGCACCAGTGGGAGGGAGCTGTGAAGGAGGAGAGGTTTCCACACACTAGGAAGCCCCTTCGCGGGCGGAGACTGTGGGTGGCGGAGCGGGGAGCTTCGGAGCCGCGGAGGAGAGCAGAGCACAGCAACAGCGGTGCGGAGGGCAAAGCGGAGAGATTCCAGCACAGAGGATCGCTGCCGACCGGCACACACCAGCCCAAGAGGCTTGTCTGCTCACCCGCAGGGGCAGGCGGGGCTGGGAGCTGAGGCTCAGGCTTCGGTTGGAGAGCAGGGAGAGAACTGGGGTTGGTGGCGTGAACACAGCCTGCAGGGGGTTAGTGCACCATGGTTAGCCGGGAGGAAGTCCGGGGAAAAGTCTGGACCTGCCCAAGAGGCAAGAGACTTTTTATTCCCTCTTTGTTTCCTGGTGCGCGAGGAGAGGGGATTAAGAGCGCTGCTTAAGGGAGCTCCAGAGACCGGCGCGAGCCGAGGCTAAAAGCACGGACCCCAGAGACGGGCATGAGATGCTAAGGCAGTGGCTGCTGCCACCAAGAAGCCTGTGTGCGAGCACAGGTCACTATCCACACCCCCCTTCCAGGGAGCCTGTGAAGCCCGCCACTGCCAGGGTCCCGGGATCCAGGGACAACTTCCCCGGGAGAATGCAGCATGGCACGCCTCAGGCTGGTACAACGTCACACCGGCCTCTGCTGCCACTGACTCAACCCAAACACCGTACCCCTCCCTGCACCCAGCCTGAGTTAACCAGAGTCCCCAAAGCAGCTGCTCCTTTAAGCCCATCCTGTCTGAGAGAAGAACAGAGGCCCTCCAGAGACCTATATGCAGAGGTGGGGCCAAATCCAAAGCTGAGCCCCTGGAGCTGTGAGAACAAAGAAGAGAAAGGGAAATCTCTCCCAGCAGCCTCAGAAGCAGTGGACTAAAGCTCCAGAATCAACTTGATGTACCCTACATCTGTGGAATACATGAATAGAAAACGAATCATCCCAAATTGAGGAGGTGACTTTGAGAGTAAGATTTATTATTTTTTCCCCTTTTCCTCTTTTTGTGAGTGTGTATGTGTATGCTTCTGTGTGAGATTTTGTCTGTATAGCTTTGCTTCCACCATTTGTCCTAGGGTTCTATCCGTCCAGTTATTTTTCGTTTTTTTCTTTAAAAAAATTATTTTTCTTAATAATTATTTTTTATTTTAACAACTTTATTTTATTTTACCTTACTTTATTTTATCTTCTTTCTTCCTTCCTTCCCACCTTTCTTCCTTCCTTCCTTCCTTCCTCTTTCTTTCTTTCTCTCTCTTTCTTTCTTTCTTCCTTCCTTCCTTCATCCCTCCTTCCCTCCCTCCCTCCCTCCCTCCCTCCCTCTCTCTCTCTCTCTCTTTCTTTCTTTCTTTCTTTCTTTCTTTCTTTCTTTCTTTCTTTCTTTCTTTCTTTCTTTCTTTCTACTTTTTCTCCCTTTTATTAAGAGCTGTGTGGATGAAAGTCTCTTGGTGTTGCAGCCAGGAGTCAGAGCTGTGCCTCTGAGGTGGGAGAGCCAACTTCAGGACACTGGTCCACAAGAGACCTCCCAGCTCCACATAATATCAAATGGCGAAAATCTCCCAATGATCTCCATCTCAACACCAGCAGCAGGTTCACAAAAAGACGAGCAAGCTTCAGTGCTGGACACCCTATGTCAAACAACTAGCAAGACAGGAACACAACACCACCCATTAGCAGAGAGGCTGCCTAAAATCATGATAAGTCCACAGACACCCCAAAAGACACCACCAGACGTGGACCTGCCCACCAGAAAGACAAGATCCAGCCTCATCCACCAGAATACAGGCACTAGCCCCCTCCACTAGGAAGTCTACACAACCCACTGAACCAACTCTAGCCACTGGAGACAGACACCAAAAACAACGGGAACTACGAACCTGCCACCTACAAAAAGGAGATGCCAAACACAGTAAGATAAGAAAAATGAGAAGACAGAAAAACACACAGCAGATGAAGGAGCAAGATAAAAACCTACCAGACCTAACAAATGAAGAGGAAATAGGCACTCTATCCAAAAAAGAATTCAGAATAATGATACTAAAGATAATCCAGAATCTTGGAAATAGAATAGACAAAATGCAAGAAACATTTAACAAAGACATAGAAGAACTAAAGATGAAACAAGCAATGATGAGCAACACAATAAATAAAATTAAAAATACTCTAGATGGGATCAATAGCAGAATAGCTGAGGCAGAAGAACGGATAAGTGACCTGAAAGATAAAATAGTGGAAATAACTACCACAGAGCAGAATAAAGAAAAAAGAATGAAAAGAACTGAGGACAGTCTCAGAGACCTCTGGGACAACAATAAATGCACCAACATTCGAATTATAGGGGTTCCAGAAGAAGAAGAGAAAAAGAAAGGGACTGAGAAAATATTTGAAGAGATTATAGCTGAAAACTTCCCTAATATGGGAAAGGAAATAGTTAATCAAGTCCAGGAAGCACAGAAAGTCCAATACAGAATAAATCCAAGGAGAAATACGCCAAGACACATATTAATCAAACTGTCAAAAATTAAATACAAAGAAAGCATATTAAAAGCAGCAAGGGAAAAACAACAAATAACACACAACGGAATCCCAAAAGGTTAACAGCTGATCTTTCAGCAGAAAATCTGCAAGCCAGAGGGACTGGCAGGACATATTTAAAGTGATGAAGGAGAAAAACCTGCAACCAAGATTACCAAGCAAGGATCTCATTCAGATTTGATGGAGAAATTAAAACCATTACAGACAAGCAAAAGCTGAGAGAGTTCAGCACCACCAAACCAGCTTTACAACAAATGCTAAAGAAACTTCTCTAGGCAAGAAACACAACAGGAACAAAAGACCTACAATAATGAGCCCAAAACAATTAAGAAAATGGGAATAGGAGCATACATATCAATAATTACCTTAAATGTAAATGGACTAAATGTTCCCACCAAAAGACACAGATTAGCTGAATGGATACAAAAACAACACATATATATGCTGTCTACAAGAGACCCACTTCAGACCTAGAGACACATACAGACTGAAAGTAAGGGGATGGAAAAAGATATTTCATGCAAATGGAAACCAAAAGAAAGCTGGAGTAGCAATTCTCATATCAAACAAAATAGACTTAAAAATAAAGACTATTACAAGAGACTAAGAAGGACACTACATAATGATCAAGGGATCAATCCAAGAAGAAGATATAACAATTTTAAATATTTATGCACCCAACATAGGAGCACCTCAATACATAAGGCAAATACTAACAGCCATAAAAGGGGAAATCGACAGTAACACATTCATAATAGGGGACTTTAACACCCCACTTTCACCAATGGACAGACCATCCAAAATGAAAATAAATAAGGAAACACAAGCTTTAAATGATACATTACACAAGATGGACTTAATTGATATTTATAGGACATTCCATTGAAAAACAACAGAATACACATTTTTCTCAAGTGCTCATGGAACATTCTCCAGGATAGATCATATCTTGGGTCACAAACCAAGTCTTGGTAAATTTAAGAAAACTGAAATTGTATCAAGTATCTTTTCTGACCACAACGCTATGAGACTAGATATCAATTACATGAAAAGATCTGTAAAAAATACAAACACATGGCAGCTAAACAACACACTACTTAATAAGGAAGTGATCACTGAAGAAATCAAAGAGGAAATTAAAAAGACACCTAGAAACAAATTACTATGGAGACACAATGACCCAAAACCTATGGGATGCAGCAAAAGCAGTTCTAAGAGGGAAGTTTATAGCAATATAATCCTACCTTAAGAAATAGAAAACATCTCGAATAAACAACCTAACATTGCACCTAAAGCAATTAGAGAAAGAAGAACAAAAAAAAAAACCCCAAAGTTAACAGAAGGAAAGAAATCATAAAAATCAGATCAGAAATAAAAAGAAATGAAGGAAACGATAGCAAAGATCAATAAAACTAAAAGCTGGTCCTTTAAGAAGATAAACAAAATTGATAAACCATTAGCCAGACTCATCAAGAAAAAAAGGGAGAAGACTCAAGTCAATAGAATTAGAAATGAAAAAGGAGAAGTAACAACTGACACTGCAGAAATACAAAGGATCATGAGGGATTACTACAAGCAACTTTATGCCAATAAAATGGACAACCTGGAAGAAATGGACAAATTCTTAGTAATGTACAACCTGCCAAGACTGAATCAGGAAGAAATAGAAATTACGAACAGACCAATCACAAGCACTGAAATTGAAACTGTGATTAAAAATCTTCCAACAAACAAAAGTCCAGGACCAGATGGCTTCACAGGCCAATTCTATCAAACATTTAGAGAAGAGCTAATACCTATCCTTCTCAAACTCTTCCAAAATATAACAGAGGGAGGAACACTCCCAAACTCATTCTACGAGGCCACCATCACCATGATACAAAAACCAGAAAATGATGTCACAAAGAAAGAAAACTACAGGCCAATATCACTAATGAACATAGATGCAAAAATCCTCAACAAAATACTAGCAAACAGAATCCAACAGCACATTAAAAGGATCATACACCATGATCAACTGGGGTTTATTCCAGCAATGCAAGGATTCTTCAATATACACAAATCAATCAATATGATACACCATATTAACAAAATGAAGGAGAAAAAAAACATATGATCATCTCAATAGATGCAGAGAAAGCTTTCAACAATATTCAACACCCATTTAGGATAAAAAGCCTGCAGAAAGTAGGCATAGAGGGAACTTTCCTCAACATAATAAAGGCCACATATGACAAACCCACAGCCAACATCATCCTCAATGGTGAAAAACTGAAAGCATTTCCACTAAGATCAGGAACAAGACAAGGTTGCCCACTCTCACCACTATTATTCTACATAGTCTTGGAAGTTTTAACTACAGCAATCAGAGAAGAAAAGGAAATAAAAGGAATCCAAATCAGAAAAGAAGTAAAGCTGTCACTGCAGATGACATGATACTATACATAGAGAATCCTAAAGATGCTACCAGAAAACTGCTAGAGCTAATCAATGAATTTGGTAAAGTAGCAGGATACAAAATTAATGCACAGAAATCTCTGGCATTCCTATACACTAATGATGAAAAATCTGAAAGAGAAATCAAGAAAACACTCCCATTTACCATTGCAACAAAAAGAATAAAATATCTAGGAATAAACCTACGTAAGGAGACAAAAGACCTGTATGCAGAAAATTATAAGACGCTGATGAAAGAAACTAAAGATGAAACAAATAGATGGAGAGATATACCAAGTTCTTGGATTGGAAGAATCAACATTGTGAAAATGACTCTACTACCCAAAGCAATCTACACATTCAATGCAATCCCTACCAAACTACCACTGGCACTTTTTAAAGAAGTAGAACCAAAAATTTCACAGTTTGTATGGAAACACAAATGACCCCGAATAGCCAAAGCAATCTTGAGAACAAAAAACGGAGCTGGAGGAATCAGGCTCCCTGACTTCAGAC
>NW_006798890.1:89161-141163 GCF_000442215.2 Lipotes vexillifer | reverse complement strand
CCAGCAGTCCCACTACTGGGCATACCCTGAGAAAACCATAATTCAAAAAGAGTCATGTACCAAAATGTTCATTGCAGCTCTATTTACAATAGCCCAGAGATGGAAACAACCTAAGTGTCCATCATCGGATGAATGGATAAAGAAGATGTGGCACATATATACAATGGAATATTACTCAGCCATAAAAAGAAACGAAATTGAGCTATTTGAAATGAGGTGGATAGACCTAGAGTCTGTCCTACAAAGTGAAGTAAGTCAGAAAGAGAAAGACAAATACCATATGCTAACACATATATATGGAATTTAAGAAAAAAAAATGTCATGAAGAACCTAGGCGTAAGACAGGAATAAAAACCCAGACCTACTAGAGAATGGACTTGAGGATATGGGGAGGGGGAACCGTAAGCTGTGACAAAGCTAGAGAGTGGCATGGACATATATACACTCCTAAACGTAAAACAGATAGCTAGTGGGAAGCAGCCGCATAGCACAGGGAGATCAGCTCAGTGCTTTGTGACCACCTAGAGGGTTGGGATAGGGAGAATGGGAGGGAGGGAGATGCAAGAGGGAAGAGATATGGGAAGGTATGTATATGTATAACTGATTCACTTTGTTATAAAGCAGAAACTAACACACCATTGTAAAGCAATTATACTCCAATAAAGATGTAAAAAAAAAAAAAAAAAGAAAGCTGGAGTAGCCATTATCATAACAGAGAAAATAGACTTTAAAATAAAGACTGTCATGAGAGCAAGAAAAGAGGCTTAATAATGATCAATGGATCAATCCAAGAAGAAGATATAACAATGGTAAATATTTATGCACCCAACACAGGAGCACCTCAATACATAAGGCAAATGCTAACAGCCATAAAAGGGGAAATCAACAGTGACACAATAATAGTGGGGACTTTAAAACCCCACTTTCACCAATGGACAGATCATGCAAAATGAATACAAATAACAAAACATAAGCTTTAAATGATACATTAAACACGATGGACTTAATTGATATTTATAGGTCATTCCATCCAAAAACAACAGAATACACTTTCTTCTCAAGTGCTCATGGAATATTCTCCAGGATAGATCATATCTTGGGTCACATATTAAGCCCTGGTAAATTTAAGAAAATTGAAATCATATCAAGTATCTTTTCTGACCACAACACTATGAGATTAATTACAGGATAAACACTGTAAAAAATACAAACATATGGAGGCTAAACAATATGCTACTGAATAACCAAGAGATCACTGAAGAAATAAAAGAGGAAATCAAAAAATACCTAGAAACAAATTACAATGAAAACACGACTATCCAAAACCTATGGGATGCAGCGAAAGTAGTTCTAAGAGGGAAGTTTATAGCAATACAATGAAACCTCAAGAAACAAGAAAAATCTCAAATAAACAACCCAACCTTACACCTAAAGCAATTAGAGAAATAAGAACAAAAAAAACCCCAAGATTAGCAGAAGGAAAAAATCATAAGGTTCAGATCAGAAATACATGAAAAAGAAATGAAGGAAACAATGTCAAAGATCAATAAAACTAAAAGCTTGTTCCTTGAGAAGGTAAACAAAATTGATAAACCGTTAGCCAGACTCATCCGGAAAAAAAGGGAAGAGACTCAAATCAACAGAATTAGAAATGAAAATGGAGAAGTAACACCTGACACTGCAGAAATACTAAGGACCAAGAGAGATTACTACAAGCAACTATATGCCAATAAAATGGACAGCCTGGTAGAAATGGACAAATTCTTAGAAAAGCACAACTTTCTGAGACTGAACCCAGAAGAAATAGAAAATATAAACAGACCAATCACAAGCACTGAAATTGAGACTGTGATTAAAAATCTTCTAACAAACAAAAGCCCAGGACCAGATAGCTTCATAGGCAATTCTATCAAACATTTAGAGAAGAGCTAACACCTATCCTTCTCAAACTCTTCCAAAATATAGCAGAGACAGGAACACTCACCAACTCAATCTACGAGGCCACCAAAACCAGACCAAGATGTCACAAAGAAAGAAAATTACAGGCCAATATCACTGATGAACATAGATGCAAAAATCCTCAACAAAATACTAACAAACAGAATCCAACAGCACATTAAAAGGATCATACATCATGATCAAGTGGGATTTATCCCAGGAATGCAAGGATTCTTCAATATACCCAAATCAATCAAAGTGATACACCATATTAACAAATTGAAGGAGAAAAACCATATGATTATCTCAAAAGATGCAAAAAAGGCTTCAACAAAATTCAACACCCAATTATGATAAAATATCACCAGAAAGTAGGCATAGAGGCAACGTACCTCAACATAATAAAGGCCATATATGACAAACCCACAGCCAACATCATTCTCAATGGTGAAAAACTGAAACCATTTCCATTAAGATCAGGAACAAGACAAGGTTGTCCAATATCACCAGTATTATTCAACAGAGTTCTGGAAGTTTTAGACACAGCAATCAGAGAAGAAAAAGAAATAAAAGTAATCAAAATTGGAAAAGAAGAAGTAAAGCTGTGACTGTTTTCAGATGACATGACACTACACATAGAGAATCCTAAAAATGCTACCAGAAAAACTACTAGAGCTAATCAACGAATTTGGTAGAGTAGTAGGATACAAAATTAAGGTGCAGAAATCTCTTGCATTCCTATACACTAATGATGAAAAATCTGAAAGGGAAATCAAAGAAACACTCCTATTTACCATTGCAACAAAAAGAATAAAATACCTAGGAATAAACCTACCTAAGAAGACAAAAGACCTGTATGCAGAAAATTATAAGACACTGATGAAAGAAACTAAGATGATACAAACAGATGGAGAGATATACCATGTTCTTGGATTGGAAGAATCAACATTGTGAAAATGACTATACTCCAAAGCAATCTACAGATTCAATGCAATCCCTATGAAACTACCAATGGGATTTTTCACAGAACTAGAAAAAAGTATTTCACAATTTGTATGGAAATGCAAAAGACCCCGAATAGCCAAAGCAATCTTGAGAAAGAAAAACGGAGCTGAAGGAATCAGGCTCCTGGACTTCAGACTATACTACAAAGCTACAGTAATAAAGACAGTATGGTACTGGCACAAAAACAGAAATATAGATCAATGGAACACGATAGAAAGCCCAGAGATAAACCCACACACGTATGGTCACCTTATTTTTGATAAAGGAGGCAAGAATATACAATGGAGAAAAGACAGCCTCTTCAATAAGTGGTGCTGGGAACCCTGGACAGCTACATGTAAAAAAATGAAATTAGAACACTCCCTAACAACATACACAAAAATAAACTCAAAATGGATTAACGACCTAAAGTTAAGACCAGACACTATAAAACTCTTAGAGGAAAACATAGGCAGAACTCTCTATGACATAAATCACAGCAAGATTCTTTTCCACCCACCTCCTAGAGAAATGGAAATAAAAACAAAAATAAACAAATGGGACCTAATGAAACTTAAAAGCTTTTGCACAGCAAAGGAAACCATAAACAAAACCAAAAGACAACCCTCAGAATGGGAGAAAATATTTGCAAATGAAGCAACTGACAAAGGATTAACCTCCAAAATTTACAAGCAGCTCATGCAACTCAATATCAAAAACCAAAAAACCCAATTCTAAAATGGGCAGAAGACCTAAATAGACATTTCTCCAAAGAGTATATACAGATTGCCAGCAAACACATGAAAGAATGCTAAACATCACTAATCATTAGAGAAATGCAAATCAAAACTACAAAACTACAACTACTACAAAAACTACCTCACCCCAGTCAGAATGGCCATCATCAAAAAATCTACAAAAAATAAATGCTGGAGAGGGTGTGGAGAAAAGGGAACCCTCTTACACTCTTGGTGGGAATGGAAAATTATTCCAGTATTACAGGTGAGCACTAATAAAATACATTTGATAATAATAATTCAAGCCATTTTTTGGCCATCCGGAGCCAAAAGTTATTGTGGTAGGAGGATACTACATGAGATTTGAAGTGGACGACCAGAATTGCCCCTTGCTAGGAATTATATGTCTGGGGCAAGACATATAATTGCCTGAGCTTTATTTTTGTCATCTGTAGGGTGGGTGGGACCACTGCATTGCTGCTCATAGAGTTTTGCAATGTCCTAAAACTGGTGGTCAAAATCACCATCATCTTTCCTCACACAGTTGTTTTGTGACTCCTTAAAATTTTTTTTTTTTTTTTTTGCAGTACGCGGGCCTCTCACTGTTGTGGCGTCTCCCGTTGCGGAGCACAGGCGCGGGACACGCAGGCTCAGCGGCCATGGCTCACGGGCCCAGCCGCTCTGCGGCATGTGAGTTGCCGCTCTGCGGCATGTGAGCTCTTCCCGGAGCGGGGCACGAACCCGTGTCCCCTGCATCGGCAGGCGGACTCTCAACCACTGCGCCACCAGGGAAACCCTGTGAATCCTTAAAATTTTAAATGTAATACTGGTAGCTCATGGGCCATTTCAATTGAAGTGGCATAAGTAGTTAGAGAAGGCTTAGGGGTTTGTTTAAAAGAGTAAAGGCCTTAGTTTCAAGCAGGTTTTAATCCTGATTTCAGAATCTTAAACTGTGTGTCTTCAGACAGGTACCTAATTTCTCTAGTCTCATTTCTATCACATGTTATAAAAATACTAATATTACTAGATTATGAAATTTTAAAAGTAGTCAGTATATGTTTATGGAACCGTCTTTCCTGATCAACTCCTCTTTCTGATCAATATCTCTTTTTCAACCTAATAAAGAAATCTAGGGAGTGTGTTTTCAGCAATTTTTATGAAAGACATTTATTAGGCTATAAAAAACAATGTTAACATTTTTACCCACTTGTTGGGACATGGTGTTCTATGTTTTTTTTTTTTATGGGTAAGCTTGTTTTCCTTCATCTTTTTTTCCTCTGCTACACTCGAAGTCAGCCCAAATATGGTAACAGTAAATCATTCAGATTGAGTTAATACATGTTGATATAGGTTTAGATACCTCTCAGTCCCCTTGCTCATCTCTGAGACAGAGAGGGAATTAGCCAGACCTTCATTAGAATCATTGCTTTGCACATTGAACCCTTGAGTACCATGTAATATGATCTCTATTTTCCTTACCTTTCAGAGCTCTGGCTCCAGAGAAACCATAGCTCTGTTGGTTTTTGTGCAACAGACCACAATGATGATTTTTAACTTTGCTTAATTTTCCTTCCATCTGTTTTATCCTCCAGAAGGCACTTGTTGCTTCTCCATCTCCTGTCACTGAATGCCAAGCTTTGTAGGTTTGTTTCTTTCCTTCTTCAGTTGGGCCAAAATGCCTCCTCTGCTTGTGGCTTTGACCTGTCTTGTGGACTCATCTTCCTGGACTCTAGGCCATGATTCTCTTGGGATTGCTGAAGTTTTATAATTTCATTTATGGTCCTGTGGTGGTTTCCCAAATGATGAAAACTTATTTTTTAAATCAGCTTTGAAAATGTTCCATCTTGAGGTAAATTTCATAAGATGCCATAAGAACTGAGATTTCAGTTGCCTAATCGTTCTCTTTTATGCTGCATAGCCAGTGATCTACCCAAAGCATGAGAGGCTATATTAGAACCTGTTCAGAATAATTCCTCTAAAGGAAGCAACTTTAATTGCTACAAGCTTTCTGGACACCATGATCTTGAATACAAATATGTGTTGTGTCAATATTGAGAGAAATTCCAATGTGTGGATATCTCAGTTAATAGAAGTAGCATGGTATAGTTCAGTGGTCTCCCAACCATGGCACATTTGATGCCAGGAGCATAAAAATTGCTTAAGGTGGTTCACAGCAGTAAATAACATTGAAGCACACAGTGAGAAAATCATTTCATTTCCTGTTCTCTGTAATAATTATCAGGGACCATCTCTCAGTATGTAACTGGTCTTGAACACCTTTCTGAAATTTCCTAATCCCTCTTTTTAACTTAGAGAGAAAAAAGGCATCAAACTCAGAACCTCAACAGAAAACAACAGCATATAGCTAGAATTTAGTAGTGTTGCTTAGTTTAATTGTAGCTTGTATGGTTGCCTTTTGCCTTTTATGATTGCCTTTGTGCTGTACTGATTTCCTATTCATAATAGTAATATAAAGTGTCCTTATAAAACATATTTATGTGAGTAAAACATGTGAGCCAATTCAAAGTAAAATGCATAAAGAATACTAGTATAAGTGGTACACATATAGAGTAAAGATATTGAAAGTGACACACAAATGACTGAAGTTAGGAAAATGTCATTACGGTTGAATGAATGTGAATTTTGGCACTCAACCAGAGACCTGATTTTAATCCTACCTCTCCTGCTTGTTACCCATATTTGTAATATGGTAATATTTGTAGTATTTGCAAATAACTTATTCATTTACTCGGGGCCTGTGTTTCACCTTTAAAACAGGGGGAAAGATCTACTCTATAAGATTATTTAAAAATAAAATATGATAATATATATAATATGTGCCCAGCCTAGTAACTGATACAGAGTAGAAACTCAATAACTGGTATCTTTCTTTTCCCTTTTATTATTGCTTTACACTTGTAACTAAAAAAAAAAATAAAGTATTGACTAAGGATAATAGAACTATGTACCCTTTCCTAGAGAGTTAATATATAGTTTAGTGAGTTACAAAAATATGTTGCTGTCATTGCAATATGGACCTACTGTTGACTGCTAATTACAACTCAAAAAGCGTAGGAAAAATTCTTAAGCAAGAATTGCTGAGGAAAAGGCAGTGTCAAAGTTCCCATTTGAGTCATGTGACCCACCTCCACTGTTAAGTGCTACCTTCTGCAACACCTCCCTTTACATCCAAAAGGTGCCTCTGAAGCACTTGCTGTCTCAGAGTGGCACAGTCACCCAGATCTGCAAACCAGAAAGCTGAGGGACAGGGTTGCCCCCCACTCTTCTCTCTCTCTCTTTCTCTCCCCCTCTCTCTCTCTGTCTCTCCACCTCTCTCTCCCTCTCTCCACCTGTTTCTACATCTCTCCCTCCCTCCATCCTCTACAATCCTAGGCATATTCCATCATCAAGTTCTGTCTCATTAACCTTCTAAATACCCTTCACACTGATTCTATATCCACCACTTTCTCCTAAATCTATGTCTTGCCCATGGCAGTAACTTCCTAGAAGATCTACCATATTCCAATCTCTCCACCTCATTCTACCTTTCCCCCTCTAGGTTCTCCCAATCCTTCAAATGTTATATAAGATATGTTCCCTGCCTTCTCAAGTCTTATCACAAACCACTTTCCCCTATTTCACTATCATCCATCCTTTAAGCACATTATGCTTCCTCTTGGCAAGCTCTATGTTCTTCCCATCTCTCTGCCCTAGTTCCCATTTAGCTACTATTCATCAGATCAGTGGTTCCTTCCTCTGCATAATCTTTCCTGATCTTTGTCCAAAACCTTCAATTAGGCCAATGTTTTTGGTTATACATTTTCTTTCCTTCATAACATTTATCTGTGGTTAAACTTTAAAAAAATTATTTGTTACTTTTCTCCCTACTAGACATAGTCCATGAGAGAATGATTATGACTGGCTTTGCTCAGCCTTTGGTCCTCAGTACCTAATACAGTGACTGACACATAGTAAGTATTCAGTAAATATTTGTTGAATGAATGAATCAATTACTTGACCTCACCAAACTGGAATTTTTGTTTGTTGTTTTCATATTTTTAAAAAAATTTATTGTAGTAAAATGCACATAACATAAAATTTACCATTAGTAACAGTTAGTATATTACACGGTTGTGCAACCATCACCACTATCTAGTTCCAGAATATTTTCATCACCCCAAAAGGAAACCCCATACCCATTAAGCAGTCAATTCCTATTCCCTCTATCCCCAGACCATGGCAACCACTAATCTGCTTTCTGTCTCTATGAATTTGCTGACACTGGATATTTCATATAATTGGGATCATCACCACATTGTTTTGCAGATGCCAATGGGAGTGTCTATCTCCCAATCTAGATTTACCTTTATCATTTCATAACCTATCAAGTAGCAAGATGCCTTGCATGTAGAAGATATGGAATAAATGCTTCTTGAAATGAGTGTTTTTTTCTTTTCTAACTTATCATACCAAATATATACACAAAATATATTTTTAGTTCTGAAAGTAAAGATTTTGCTGTATTTTCCTAGGAGGAAATTGAACTGAAGAAATATAGTACATTTAATGCTTTAGTTTTTATTATTGTATTGTATACCCAATTTACTTCCAAAAATAGTTTTGAAACCAAAAGACAATATGATTCTGGGAAATTTAATAAGATATTAAAACAGAAATAGAGTATCAAAAACTATTAAGGCAAAAGGGGAAACACATCTATTAACCACTTATGCCAATAGATAATTACCACAATTAAGGACATCACTGAGCTTTCTGCAAATGAATGCAAAAATTATTATTATATGATCTTGAAAAGAATCATATCTATTTTAAACAGTGATAATTTCCTTTAATGATTCCAAAAGAAATATGCAATTTATTTTTTCATTCCTAAGTATTTATAAGTTATGAACTTGGGTTAGCAACGACTTTGCAGAATGGATTTAAAGGTAAATAGCTTTTAGCCCTACTTTCTAGGGATTAAAGTTAGTATCTCTTTCATAAGGACATTCATGATGAGGTATCCACTAGTTCTAAAAGAGTCCATGCACGAACATGGTGGAGCTATTTACTTACTCAGATATCAAATCTCTATTCTATAAGCTTGTCAGACAAGCCACAATTCAAAGTAATTCCAGAGTAGCAAGTTTGCTAAGCTTAGCAATTTTGAAAATACCCACTTTCAATCACAGCAGTGGGCATAGTTTGGAAATGGGTTTCTACGAAGGTTGGTTTGAACTGCAGGTCAAGCAGAGTGACATGTGATCATTTATATATAGGCAAAATGATCATTTGTCATTATTTTGCATCACCTGGCAAAGACTGAGTCCAAAATAGTCCACCTGTCAGACATTATATTTTGATCAAAAATCAGATCACGTACACTGGTGCTTGATTGGAAAATTTACCCATGAGTCTGCAAAAATGGAGTACAGTTAAAGCTATTTTCTGTATTTGCAAAACACAGACCTTCCTTTTCTGTAGCTTGGCAGAATGCAAACTTAATGGAAGGTTCTCGTGGGAAACTTTCAGATTTGTTAAGCATTTGATGTTAACTAAAAGCACTCTGAGGCAATTGAGAGGAGCTGTAACTGACCAAATTAGAGTTTCTGGTGTACTTAGGAACAATTGCAAGGTTATTTTAGGGAAGCTGGTCTGTAAGGTTTCCTGATTTCTTTTGTCAACACATCACCCCAGCCTTAGGGTTGGATTAAATTAAGGCCCTCCATGCAAGCTTCCCCTCCCATCCTGAGAATGATGGTAAAGGTCATAGCCACTAAAGCCACAGGGGCCTCAATGACATCCTATTTTAGTGTTAGAATTCCAAGAAGGCTTTTGTTAAAATAAACATCAAGCACTTTTAAATAAACTAAACTGATTATTAGCCAACATGCTTTTTTTTTCCCTCTTGAGAATGATCCATTGAAATCCAAGTCAAATGCATCCATACATTCAACAAGTATTTACTGAGCAGACCCACTAAGTGGCAGGTACTTTATTAGGGACTAGCAATTCAATAATAAAGACTGACAAGGTCAGGACATTTAAGGAACTTACAACCTAGATGAGTCATGCATTCACTTAGTCATTGAAAATACATTCGCTGAGTATCTACTATGTTCTAGGCACTGCTCAGCCCATTAGAAAATATCACTGAACAAACTAGAACAAGCCTGCATTCCAGTAGGAAGGGTCAGATAATAAGTAATAAATATAATTAATAATTAAATATAATATGATGGAAGATGATAAGTGCTATGGAATCAAGAAAAAAATGGCAATCAGGAGAACAATATTAAATAAGGTGCTCAAGTTTGGGCTTACTGAGGAGGTGCTATTTGAACAAAGACTTAAAGGAGTTGGGGGAGTGGGCCATGCTGACAAGGAGCAAAGAGAATTCCAGGCAGTGGGAACTGCCAGTGGAAAGGCTCTATGACAGAGGCAAGCCTGGTACATTTGAGGAACGGCAAAAGAGGCCAGGGTGAGTGGAGTGGAGTGAACAAGGTGGAAAGTGGTAGTAAATGAGATTAGAAAATAAGCAGAGCCAGGTAGGAAACTGAAGGGGCAAGCGGTAATTCATACAAAGCCTTGTAAGCCATTGAAAGGACTTGGGCTTTTATTCTTTGTGAAACGCAAATCAGAGGAGGGTTTGATCTGATTTGCATTTTTCAAGGATAAGTCTAGCTTCTATGTTGGGAGTATACCTTAGGGACTATCAAGGCTCAAAGCACAGAGAACTATTAGGAAGCTACTGGAGGAATCTTGGCTAGGGGCCAGGATGGTTTAGACCAGAACGGTAGTGTTGAAGGTGGTAGGAAATAATCAAGTTCTGGAAATATTTTAAAGGTAGAGCCAACAGATTTCTTGATGGATTGAATGTGAGATGGGAAATAAAGACACATGCCTTCATTCATCCAACTACTCTTTCATTCCTTGACTCATTCCTTCACTCACCTATTAATTTACTCAGCAAGAAGTAGCTGAACCCTTTTGTGGCAGGCACTGACAGTATGGAGGTAATGCACTGTCTCAGCTCTCAAGATGTTCACAGTCTAATGGAGAAGACAGGCTTGAAAACAAAATGTGCTATAATAGATATATGGAACCAAAGAGAGAATGATCACTTCTGCTCAGAAAAATCAGGAATTTAGGCACAAAGGAAGAGACATTTGAGTTAGGTCTTAAAGGAGGAGTGGGCATTTGTCGGCTGGTTAAAGCTGGGGAAAACATCCCAGGCAGAGGGAACTACAGACAAAGAGGCAGGAGACAGTTTCACAAATTTGAAAAACCAAAAGTACTTTGGAGTGGCTGGTACACAGGGTACAAAGGTGAGGATGTAGAACAAAAAGGCTGGAGAGAGACATGGTATCCAATTTCAGATGAACTTAGACATCAGGCTAAACATGGTGGCCACTTTCCTTTTGGTGACGAGAGGTCATAGTAGAGGTTTAAGTGATGGAGTGGCATGGCCAGATTTGTGTTTTAGGAAAATCACTAATTCAATAGGACAAATGCATTGGAAATGTTTATAGAAAGTTATTAACAGCATAGAAGGGCTTAGTAATTTTGTGAGAACAAGTTTGGAAAAAATACAGAATCATAAAACTTTTTAACTCTGTGTATTAGTCAGAGTTCTCTAGAGTAATAGAACCAATAGGTTCTGTTACACACACACACACACACACACACACACACACACGTATATATGTAATATATGCATATACATATCTCTTTGTATGTCTCTTTATAGGTGATATATTTTTATATATCTTTATATTATATATACACATATACATATCTATAAGTAGCTCATGCTATTATGAGGCTGTGAAGTCCCATGATCTATCATTTACAAGCTAGAGATTCAGAGAATTGGTGGCATAAGTTGTAGTCTAAGTCTGAAGTCCTGAGAACCATCATCACCAATAATATAAATTCGAGTCTGAAGGCCAAAGAAGACTGATGTCCCAGCTCTGCAATTAGGCAGAGAGAGAGAACTCTCCCTTTCTCTTTTGGTTCTATTCAGGTCCTCAAAGGATTGGATGATGCCCACCCACATTGGAGAGGACAATCTGTTTTACTTAGTCTACCTATTCAAATGCTAATCTCATTGGAAACATACCTATAGGCACATCCAGAAATAATGTTTGACCAAATATGTGGGCACCCTGTGGCCCAGTAAGGTTGATACATAACATTAACTATAATACCCCATCACTAAGATACATATCAATTAGCAATAAAAGCAAAATTATTTCATCCTGAAATATAAAACTGCCTTCTCTCAAAAAAACTGGAAATGTCCACTTTAATCCTAGCAGTGAGCCATTTTTTGACATTTATAACATGAAAGGCTCTGTTGTAAGTTGACTTTGTAAGACACAACAGTAATGTGTTGCTCCCCTCCAAAGACATGAAAATGTAAAAACATATTCTGGAAGCTGACAGGTCTGGACATAAGTCCCAGAGTTTTCTCTTATGAGTTCAGTGTTCCTCCAAGTATGGTTTCCAATCAACTTGGAATAAAATGCACATAGGAGTCCCAGCTGAAACTTACTAAATCAGAATCTTTGCATGCAGAGTCCCAGAAACATTATTTATCAACACTCCATTCATGGTTATACACAGTAGAATAGCTATGCAACCTCAGGTGGTTTATTCCTCTGGCCTCAGTTTTCTCATCCACCTAATGAGTATGACACTACTGTGTATCTCACAGATTGTAGAGAGGAGTAAATGAGACAACTTTTTGCAAGATTTAGCACAATTCCTAGAATTTACTGGGCAGTTGATAAATAATCTATAATCAAGTAACTAAAATACAAAGTTGAATATTGTTAGTATAATAATGGTGCAACAGCAACAACAAAAAATATAATTATAGAAATGATGAGACAGAGTTCAGTTTGGAAATGCAGAGAGCTTGAAGAGGTGTCATAGAAGGTTCCAATCTTGGTCCATGTTCCTTATGCCTGCAATATCCTTCCTCACTTTCTGTACTGATGAATAACTTCTAATCTGACACCAAACCCATTCTGATCAATATGGTCAAATAAGATGTGGAGCTCACCTCTTCCCATGAACACATGAAAAATACGTCCACGTGTGGAACAATTCTCACTGTAAACCAACTGGAATCTGGCAGAAGGACTCCTAGAAAACAAAGGTAGTAAGAAAGATACATACATGATCAGGTAGGAAGAGAAGAAAAGTAATTGGGTCAGGACTTTGGCCCCTGAGAGGAGACTCAGAGGAAAAGGGAGATTATACAGGCAGACATCTGCCCTGGGGAGTGAGCAGGTTGAGCCACAGACTGGGTGTTCCACTCCTGAGGTCTTATGCAGAGGAGACAAGCTCTCTTGACTAGTTGGAGAACAGCTCCAACAAATAGAAGGGCTGTAAGAAGCCTGGAGGAATGATTGTATGCTTGTTTGCCCCCAAGGCAGGGTGGAGAGAGGTCTGCTCCCATGATTGCCTCACTGTGCACCCTAGTTGGACCTGAGTGAAAGCTCTGGCCTCACTCACTCCACAGCATAGTGAGGCACTAGATCTGGGGCTGCCAGGATCTGGGAAAAGAACTGAACTTGGGATGCAGCAATGACCCAGTCCTGGGGTGGAGCTTGGATGGGGCAGTTGTGGCCAATGTTGGCACTCACTCAAGCAGTGCCTTAGAAGCTATCCAGATCTCTGACAGCAGCCACTCTACCACAACTAAATTTCTAACACATGCCGAGAGTCCATGCAGGCCACCACCAGCCCAGCAGAGCAGCCCCACAACAGGGCTGGGGCAGTGGAGGCAGGGGGAAGTGATCAGCAAAGTTCCCAGTGTGGGGAGAGGGGAAAAAAAAAAAACACTTAAAGAAAACACAGCCAGCTTTAGCCAGACCCTCAGGGCTTCTGCTCTAGCAATTTGGGAACAGACGCTACCCATGACAGGGTGGTGACAGCCACTGAGCAGAGAGGAAGTCCTGCCTCACACTCAGTGCCAGCTCTAGCACCTCCTTCTGCCAATCACCCTTACCAAGGTGATAACTGCCAGCAAACCCTGAGAAAAGACATGAATAGAGTCCACATCAAATCCAGGCCTCCCACAAAAGGCATTGGGTACACACTGTCTGCATAGGGATGCTCCCACATGAGAACACTCCTTTAAGATCACTGTAGGTAAGTGTTTCACTTAACTTCATAGAATCAGAGAAAGTTAAGCAAAATTAAAAGGCAGAGGAACTACTCTCAACTGAAAGAGCAAGAGAAAATCACTGAAAAAATAATAAAACAGAAATAAATAATTTATCAGATGAAAAATTCAAAACATTAGTAATAAAAATGTTAACTTAATTAGGGAAAAGAATTAATCTAAACATGGATTATTTCAAAAGGGAACCAGAAAATATAGGAAAAGACCCAATCAGAAATGAACAATTCAATAGTTGAAATAAAAACCACACTAGAAAGAATGAATAATAGACTAAGTGATACAGAAAAACACATAAGTGATCTGGAATATAGAATAATGGAAATCACCAATTAGAACAGGCAGAAAGAAAAAAAAATTTAATGAAAGCAATTTAATAGATCTGTATGATAACATTAAACATTCCAATATTGACATTATAGGGGTTTCAGAAAGAGAAGAGAGAGAGAGGGGACCAAAAATGTATTTGAGGAAATTATGGATGAAAACGTCCTAAACCTGAAGAAGGAAACACATATCCAGCTACAGGAAGCACAGAAGGTCCCAAAGAAGATGAGTCCAAACAGACTTATACCAAGATATAGAATAATTAAAATGGCAAAAGTTAAAAAGAGGTTTCACCCTCCCAGACTATACTACAAAACTACAGTAATCAAAACAGCATGATACTGGCACAAAAACAGAGATCAATGTAACAGAATAGAGAGCACTGAAATAAACCCACACAACTGACCCTATGGTCAATTAATCTATGACAAAGGCGGTAAGAATATATACTGGAGAAAAGACAGTCTCTTCAGCAAGTGGTGTTGGCAAAACTAAACTGCTACATGTAAAACAATGAGATTAGAAAATTTTCTCACACCATATATAAAAATAAATTCAAAATGGATTAAAGACCTAAATGTAAGACCTGAAACCATAAAACCCCTAGGAAAGAACAGAGGCAGGACACACTTTGACATAAATCCTAGCAATATTTTCTTGGATCTATCTCCTAAGGTAAAAGAAATAAAAGCAAAAATAAACAAATGGGATCTAATTAAACTTAAAAACTTTTGCATAGCAAAGGAAACCAGCAACAAAATGAAAAGACAATCTATGGAATGGGAAAAAAATATTTGCAAATGATATGACCAATAAGGGATTAATATCTAAAATATATAAACAACTCATATAACTCAATATAAAAAAAATAACCCAAACAAAAAATGGTCAGAAGACATGTATAGACATTTTTCCAAAGAAGATATACAGACGGACAACAGACACATGAAAAGAGGCTTAACATTGTTAATTATTAGAGAAATGGAAATCAAAACCACCATAAGATATCACCTCACACCTGTCAAAATGGCTATCATCAAAAAGTCTGAAAGTAACAAATGTTGGAGAGGATGCAGATATAAGGGAACCCTTGTACACTACTGGTGAAAATGTAAATTGGTTCAAGCAACAATGGAAACCAGTATGGAGTGTCCTCAAAAAACTAAAAATAGAACTATCCTATGATCTAGCAATTCCACTCCTGGGTATATATCCAGAAAAAAACCAAAAATACTAATTCAAAAAGATCTGTGCACTCCAATGTTCATAGCAGCACTATTTACAATAGCCAAGACTAGGAAGCAACCCAAGTGCCCATCAACTTACCAATGGATAAAGAAGAAATGTTGTATATTTATAAAACACTATATATATATATATATATATATATATATATATATATATATATATAAAACTCAGCCATAAAAAATGAATGAGATTCTGCCATTTGTACCAATGTGGATGGACCTAGTTAACGTTATACTTAGTGAAATAAGTCAGACAAAAACAGATACTGTATGATATCACTTATATGTACAAGCTAAAATATAATACAGGGCTTCCCTGGTGGTGGCTGAGAGGAGAGTCCACCTGCCGATGCAGGGGACACAGGTTCATGCCCCGGTCTGGGAAGATCCCACATGCCGCGGAGCAGCTGGGCCCATGAGCCATGGCTGTTGAGCCTGTGCGTCCGGAACCTGTGCTCCGCAACAGGAGAGGCCACAACAGTGAGAGGCCAACATACCGCAAAAAAAAAAAAATAATAATAATAATAATAAATAAAATATAATACAAAAGAATATATATGAAAAACAGAAAAACAATCACAGATATAGGAAACAAACTAGTGGTTATCAAGTGGGAGAGGGAAGAGGGGAGAGGAGAATTAGGGGTATAGGATTAAGGGGATGGCAGGACAAGATGGCAAGAGTAGAAGGAAGTGAGTTCACCCCTTCTAACAGAAACACCAGAATCACAACTAACTGTTGAACAACCACCGACAATAAAATGCTGGAACCTACCAAAAAAGATAACCTAAATCCAAAGACAAAGAAGAAGCCACAACAAGATGGTAGGAGGGGTGCAATCCCAATGAAATCAAATCCCATACACACTTTGTAGGTGATCCACAAACTGGAAAACAACAATTATACCACAAAAGTTTTCCCAGAGGAGTGAAAGTCCTGAACCCCACATCAGGCTCCCCAGCCTGGGGGTCTGGCAATGGGAGGAGGAGCCCCTAGAGAATCTGACTTTGAAAGCCAGCAGGGTTTAATCGCAGGAATTCTGTAGGACTAGGGGAAACAGAAACTCCACTCTTGGAGGGCACACACAGGGTCTTGTGCACAGCAGGGAAAGAAAGCGGTGACCTCATAAGAGACTGGGCCAGACCTACCTGCTAGGGCTATAGGATTAAGAGATATAAACTACTACATATACAATAGATAAGCAACAAACATATTGTATAGCACAGGGAATTATAGTCATTATCTTGTAGTAACTTTTAATGAATTATAAGCTGTATAAATACTGAATCACTATGTTGTACACCTGAAACTAATATAATATTGTAAATCAACTATATTTCAATTAAAAAGCAAACAAACAAAAAAACAAACACATATACTTTCCTCCGGCAACATTTTCATCTAGGCTGAGCAAGTGGAGACCTCTCCTGAGCCACCACAGCACCCTGACATTGCATTACTCTGTGCTATGGATGGGATGGGGGTGGTCAGGATGGCACTTCATGGCCATGTGGACATGCTCTGCCCATATCTGTCACTCCTCTTAGACTGTGAGCTTCTTGAGAAAAGGACCTGATCTTCTATCTTCATTTTATATCCTCAGGGCCTCTGATACTATTTGATGCAAGCTTGAGTACTCCTTAATATCTGTTGACCTGAACTGAGGTCAAACTTCATTGTGGGCCTGATGATTACTTAGGGATCTGAAATAAAGAGATGGGGGATAGGATATTCCATATAGGCTATGGCAATGAACAAAGGCATGGCAGAGGAATAGGGACGTGTGTGTGTGGAGGAAATACAGCAAAAAGATGATGTCTGATAGTGTGTGGTCAGGGTACAGCACGTGTAACTGAATGGGCTATGAGATAAAGGTTGGCAGAAGTGTTGGTTAAGAAGTTATCCTCTATATACAATGATCATCTGTTGGTGGGTTGGATAAAGGGGTGGCATGATCAACGTTGTGTTTGGAGAAAAATCTGGAGGATTAGAGTGAGAGTGGAAGTAGGGAGATACATTTCAGAAAAACTGCTCAAGCAGAAATGAAACATCTGTTAAAGCTCAACATCACTAATCATTAGAGAAATGAAAATCAAAACTACAAAACTACAACTACTACAAAAACTACCTCACACCAGTCAGAATGGCAATCATCAAAAAATCTACAAAAAATAAATGCTGGAGAGGGTGTGGAGAAAAGGGAACCCTCTTGCATTTTTGGTGGGAATGTCAATTGATACAGCCACTATGGAGAACAGTAGGGAGGTTCCTTAAAACACTAAAAATAGAGATACCATACAACCCAGCAATCCCACTACTGGGCATATACCCTGAGAAAACCATAATTCAAAGAGTCATGTACCACAATGTTCATTGCAGCCCTATGTACAATAGCCAGGACATGGAAGCAAACTAAGTATCCATCGACAGACAAATGGATAAAGAAGATGTGGCACATATGTACAATGGAATATTACTTCAGCCATAAAAAGAAATGAAATTGAGTTATTTGTAGTAAGGTGGATGGAGTTAGTCTGTCATACAGAGTGAAGTAAGTCAGAAAGAGAAAAACAAATACCGTATGCTAACACATATATATGGAATCTTTAAAAAAAAAATGGTTCTGAAGAACCTAGGGGCAGGACAGGAATAAAGACGCAGATGTAGAGAATGGACTTGAGGACATGGGGAGGGGGAAGTGTAAGCTGGGACGAAGTGAGAGAGTGGCATTGACATATATACACTACCAAATGTAAAAATGTAAAATAGATAGCTAGTGGGAAGCAGCTGCATAGCACAGGGAGATCAGCTTGGTGTTTTGTGACCACCTAGAGGGGTGGGTGGGATAGGGAGGTTGAGAGGGAGACTCAAGAGGGAGGAGATATGGGGATATGTGTACACCTATGGCCGATTCACTGTAATGCAGCTGAAGCTAGCACACCATTGTGAAGCAATTATACTTCAATAAGGTTGTTAAAAAAACAAAAAAGTTTGGGCTTCCCTGGTGGCTCAGTGGTTGAGAATCTGCCTGCTAATGCAGGGGACACGGGTTCGAGCCCTGGTCTGGGATGATCCCACATGCCACGGAGCAACTAGGCCCGTGGGCCACAACTACTGAGACTGCGCGTCTGGAGCCTGAGTTCTGCAACAAGAGAGGCCGCGATAGTGAGAGGCCCGCGCACCGCAATGAAGAGTGGCCCCCACTTGCCACAACTAGAGAAAGCCCTCACACAGAAATGAAGACCCAACACAGCAAAAATAAATAAATTAATTAATAAACTCCTACCCCCAATATCTTCTTAAAAAAAAAAAAAGTTTGTCCACAACAGCTTGATAAAAACTAGCTGGCCCTGACTCAAAAACTGTTGCAAGACCAATAAATGAGGACTGAGAATGTTTCTTGGAGCCTCATTTGTTTTGTTCCATCATGTTTCATAATTGTTACTGTTGATTGTCCTCTTCTAAAAAGAACCAGGGCAGGTTGGATGAGACCACTGGATTTTTCTCATTCTGTTTAGTAATTTTTTGCTGTGTAATCTTGAGACTACATCTGAGAAGCTGGAAATTACTCAGGTGATTTTCTTATTCTTTTTTAAAAGAACAAAGATAATACTCTCTTTTTATTCATCAGAGAAAGCCCTGCTGCTATTAGTCTGTGCAAACAGTTTACTGAAGCTTGGAATTTAGCACTCAGGGAACTGTTTAAATTGTATTGGAGCATCACATCCTCTCCTGGTGTCTTGCCAAAGGAAAGAATTCAAGAAATATTTATTGAAATAATAAGTTAATAATTCACTACATACACGGGTTATTCAGTACAGACCCCAAAAGAGTTATGTCTTATTATTGGGACTAAACTAGCCATAGAGGAAAGGTAATCTAGGTTTGTCCTAAAATAAAACAAAATAAAACAGCAAAAAATTAAAAATAAGCTTCAAAGTTATCAAGTTATTTAGCAAGTAACACAACTCTCTGCCAGAATAAGTCCAATATTTTTTAAAGAAATATAGCAAAATCCAGCATTCGACAAGGTAAAATTCAGAATATCCAGCATCCACTCTAAGTAACTACATAGGCAATAAGGCAGAAAATTTTTTTTAAAAAGGCTTATATCCATAGAAAAATTTGTCAATAGAAATAAACCAAGAAATAACATAGGTGATGGAACCAGCAAACATGAATATTAAAAGAGCTCTTACAAATATGTTCAATATGTACAAAGCTTTAAAGAAAAATGTGAATACAATGAGGGAACATATTTTGAAAAGAACCAAATGTAATTTCTAGAGATTAAAAAATACAATATCCGAACTATAATTTTCACTGGATGGGCTTAGTAGAAAATTAAATTTTTTCTTCAGTGGAAGAAAAACATTGTTGATTCTCAACATTATTAGTCATCATGAGATAACACTACACAAGCTAAAATTAAAAAGATTAACAATACCAAGCATTGTTGAGTATGTGCAGTAACTAGAGCCTTCATAAATCACTGCTATTAATATAAAATCTACAACATTTTAGAGAAACTTTTGGTGGTTCCTTAAATAACTAAACACGCAGTTACTGTACAACCTAACAATTCAACCCTTGGGTGTTTATCCATGAAAAATGAATACATCTTCCACAAAGACTTGTACAAAATTATTTTTGGAAGCATTATTCTTAATAAACCAAAATCTGGAAACAACAAATAAGTTCATGAAAAGGCAAATAGATAAACAAATTGTGGTATATCTATAAAATGAAATACTACTTAGAAATAAAAAGCAATGAACTATGATATAGGTAACAACATGGATAAATCTCAAAAACATTATGCTGAACAAAAGAAGCCAGACACAATAGTATATGCTATATGATTACATTTATACAAAACTCTAGAAAAAACATATATTTTATAATGACAGAAAACAGATCAGTGATTTCACAGGGTCAGGTGAAGGTGGTAAATTGAATAGGAAGAGACACAAGAGGTGATGGAAATATTTTATATATCAATTGTTGTGGTAGTTACATAAGTATATAGATTTGTCAAAGCTTGTCAAATTGTACACTTTAAATGTGTGCATTTTTGTATGTAAATTATTCCTCAGTAAAGTTGATTTAAAACAATATAAAATTATGTTGTCATGTATCCAAGTTTGTTCAAGAAAACCCAATGTAATTATTAATAGTGTATCTCTTTACTGTCAGGATTATAGCCCTACATATAAGTGACAAAGGGCTTATAGTCTTAATAAATAAAGACAGACAACCAATAGAAAAATAGTCAGGACACTCAAAGAGGTACTTCACAAAAGAGGACATCCAAATGGCCACCATATGTACAAAAAATAATCAGGGAAATGCTAATTAGTATCTCAATTCCATCATACACCCATCAATATGATTAAAATTAAAAACACTGATTATGCCAAGTGTTGCCAAACTTGTGAAGCAAGTGGAATTCTCAATTACTGCCTATGAGTCTGTAAATTAACGTGACTGTTGAGAAAACCTGTAATTGCCTATAAAAATTGAATATAAACATATCCTATGATGCATCAGTTCCATACCTAATCATATATAAATCTGAAGTGCATGGGTGCATTAAAGTATCTGTATAAGAATGTTTAAAAAAAACATTATTCATAATTGTGTCAAATTGGAAACAACCAAAAGCCCATAAACTATATTAATTGATAAATGAGTTGTAATTGATTCACATAGTAGAATATTTTATTCAGTAATGGTATAGGAAGCCAGGATAGTGATTACTTTTAAAGGAGGGTGGAGTAGTAATTGGGAGAAGGGGACTTCTGAGATAGAGATAATATTCTGTTTCTTGACCTGGGTTGTGCTTACATGGATATGTTCAGTTTATGATAAATAGTTTAGCATTATACTTACGTTCATGTACTTTCTTCATGCATATTTTATGCTCACATATTTAAAAATTAGAGATTAAAGGATGGCAGATCATCATCAATATCTCTTATGTCTAGTTGACTTTTTTTACTTTCAGTGTCTGTTCTTCTATCAATAGATCATATCATAAACCACAAAAATAATTCTCTTCATAAAAATTCTTATCTTAATCAGTTTTTGTTTCTGACATTATGTAAGTCAGGTTACCTGGAACAATATTTCTGATAAAAACAATGTAGAAAGTTGAAGTAAATATGAATAAATATATTTTAAATGCATTCTTCATACATCTATGTATGTGTAGAATTATATTACTTGTAGCATACAAATGCTTTTACTAAGAACAATTATAAAAGCTAAATAAATTTTTAAAATAGCTTATGAAAAGGTATCAGAAAACCACTAAAGAAACGAAGACTTTGGCAGCCAAAATTATGAAAAAGGAGAACCACAGAGAGGTGGGATGATACACTGTATCTGATCTTTCTTTAGGGACAATTTCCACTTCTGGTTTGAGAGTATGAAAGGATGAGAATCTGGATAAAAGATCACTGTCAAGGGTCAAAGAAACCAGCAGAACTTTCATGGGAAAACACATGGCCAGTTTTCCTTTTTAGACATTTTCCAAGTTCTGAGACTACACAGAAAGCCCCTGAAAAGGAGACTGGAGTTTTTTGCAGTCTTTCCATGTTGAAAAGACCAATATCAGAATTTAGCACCCATTAGAAGGAGGGACATTGGTGAACACACTAGGATTTTAGTTGAAAGTCCTAAGGAGCTATGCCCTAGGAACAAAGGCCAAGCAGGGTAGATATGTACTTCCCAAATAGCAACCCACCTTTAACTCAGATAAATATTTGGTTGGACTCACATGCTCACTCCCCACTCTCTATGCCTAGCACACAAAAGGGTAAGCTATCTCTGGAGAAAAATGCCATCATTTGCATAGTTTGTTATACACAATGTCTGACATTCAGTGAAAACTTACTAGACATGTTTTCAAATAGGATACTACATCTGAAAACCAAGAGTGAAAACAAAACAAAACCAAATCAGATGCACAGGCGATCCAGATATTGGAGTTAATCAGGCAAGGATATTAACTGTGATCAACATCTCCCCAAATTACAGAAAAAGATAGGTAAAACAATGATGTGATAGAGAATTTCACCAAGAACCAAGCTCTAAAAATGGATTGCTGAGCTGCCCAAAATGAAGAAACTTGAAGAAGCCAAACATGAAGGTAAAGCTGAAATTGTGGGATATAATATGCACTCTATACATTTTCATCATGTATAAAATGTTTCTGCAACGTTTTGGTGGCTTTAAACTTGTTTGGTTTTGACAGTTGTGCAATGTATAGGAATCAAGAGATTGAAGTTTAGGGTGTAGTATGGTCTGAATTGTGACCCCACCTAAAATTCTTATGTTGAAGCCCTATCCCCCAATGTGACCTCATTTGGAGACAGGGCTTTTAGGAGGTAATTAAGGTTAAATGAGGCCATAAGGGTCCTAATTCAATAGGATTGGCAGCCTTGTAAGAGAAGAGAGAGTTTAATCTCTCTATTCACCTTGTGAGGACACCATGAGAAGGCAGACATCTCCAACCAGGAAGAGAATTCTCACCAGAAACGAACCATACTGGCACTCTGATCTGACTTCTAGCTCTAGAAATGTGAGGAAATGAATTTCTGTAGTTTAAGCCACCCTATCTGTGGTGTCTTGTTATGGCAGCTTGAGAAGACTAATACAGGGTATAGGCAAAGTTAGAAATTTAATAGGAGGTTGGGCCCACATATAAATCTAGACCATCAGAGAACTACACCCTCAGTGGAAGGGTAAATGAAGAAAAAATAAACTTCTTAGTAGAGGAGAGCAAGGAGACATGCCTGTGATTTGATTCATAATCCAAGGGAAAAAAGAAAGAGAATGTTAATACAAGTCAATTATCAGATGAATTTTTCAATCCAAATTTCTGCTACTTTGTAGGACAAAACGTCTAATGAAGATAATTTAGTTTGAAGTGGTCTTGAGTTATAGTGAACTAAAACAATTAGCAGAACCATACGCAAACCTTCTCAGAAAATATAAAAACTCAGTCCATGCTGCTAAATACTACCACACATAAAATTCCAAGAAAAGTATGCTCCAAGTAAAAGACAACAAAAACAAAAAGGAAACAGAGTACTGAGAATGAAAGTCAACATAAAAAGTAGATAGAAGAATCAGAACTATAATGACTTCACATATTAGAACTATTCAATATTTATATAAAATAAGAATGTTTAATATTTTTCAAAAAGTTTAAAGAGACTTAAATATAAGCAAGGAATAAGAAATGGGGGGAAATGACTAAGTATATTTGGAAAGGTACCAAAAATAACTTATGAAAATGGAAAATATAATTATTAAAATTAAAACTTTAATGAATGTTTTCTCTGCAGAAAAAATTAGTGGACTAGATGATTAAGCCAAAAATGTTACCCAAAATGAGCCTAGAGATATTAAATTAAAATAAAATAAAAAGGAAAAATATGAAAGAGAGATTAAGGTGCATAGAAGATATGTTGGAAAGGTCTAACATATGAATAATAAGAGTTCCAAATAGAAACAAGAGAAAGAAAGGAAATAAATATAATGGCTGAGCATTTTTCAGAATGTGGAAGAACAAACAATATACTACTTGTAGAAGTACGAATTTTGACACACATTTTGGTATAATCTAATAGAGTTAAATGTGATTATTCCTTACAACTCATTAATTTTACTCCAATGATCTATACCTTAGACAAATTCTTACACATGTACATTACAAGATATGTCCAATACTCTTCATAGGAGTGCTTGCTGTTCATAATAATTATGAGGTATATTCATACAGTGGAATACCACACAACAGCAAAAATAAATGCATTAGCATGGATTAAACTTGAAAACATTAGAAAGTAACTCAAAAGCATACCATACAATTTCATTTTATAAAATGCAAAACAATAATCTTTATAGAAATCTATATATCAGATGGCCCCACACACAAAGATCACTATTGTTATTATTGCATGCCTACCCAATCTTTGTTCTATAGTCCCATAAATAAATAAATAACACACACACACACACACACACACACACACACACACTCTCTCTCATTATACACCACATAGTACATCCACACACAATTTTTTAAAAGTGTGTGACCATACTATATATATTTTTATAACCTTCTTGATTCACTTAGAATAAATTATAAACAGTTTCTCATGTCAAAAAAAATCTGTAAATGATTTTATTGGCCATATAGAATTGTAGCATATGGATGTACCATACTTAACCAATCTTTTACTATTCAACATTTAATTGATTCAAACATTCTTCCATAATAAGTAACATTGAAATAATGCATATCCTTATACATAAATTTTTATGTTATGTCATTTTTTATTTCAATAGAACAAAGTCCTCTCAGTAGAATAGCTTGTTGAATGCTTATTACACTATACACTGCCACCAGCAATATGAAAGTAATCACATCCCTAATAGCTTTTCTAGATACTAATGCTTATTTAATTTTTATCAATTTGATAGGTGAAAAATAGCTGTTTTAATTTATTCTCCCTTTCGATCTCTAGTGAGATTGAAACTTTTCATATATAAATGGGTCTTTTTATTCTTTTATAAATAGCTTGCACATTTATTTTGCCTACTTGTATATTTAACTTACATATTTATCGTGTCTATTTTTCTTCTGGATAGGCAGCTTTGCAAAAACAATGTGAAACATATGTGTGTATGTGTATATGTTTATGTGCATTTGCTGAAACAATTTTGTAATAGACTATTGTTTTCTAGCATCAGATTTGGCCAGGCCTCCATGCCAGGTAAACCAAGAAATTGTCACTTGCCTTTTTTTTTTTTTTTTTTGTGGTACACAGGCCTCTCACTGTTGTGGCCTCTCCCGTTGCAGAGCACAGGCTCCGGACGCGCAGGCTCAGCGGCCATGGCTCACGGGCCCAGACGCTCGGAGGCATGTGGGATCTTCCTGGCCCGGGGCACGAGCCCGTGTCCCCTGCATCGGCAGGCGGACTCCCAACCACTGCGCCACCAGGGAAGCCCACTTGTCTTGTTCTTGATGCTGTTGCCCGCCATGCCCTTTTGGTGAACTTTTCCATATATCCTGGGGCCACTAGGCAGAACTTCTTTCTCATGCTGTAGGCCAGGGATTAACAAACCGAAATGGGGGGCAAAGTCTTGCCTGTCACCTATTTCTGTATGACTTTCAAGCTAAGAAAACATTTTAAATAGTTGTGGAGAAAAATGAAAAGAAGAATCATGTTTCATGACATGAAAATTATGTGAAATTCAAATCTCAGTAACCATAAATAAAATTGTATTGGAACACAGATATACTCTGTTCTATCATCCATGGCTGCTTTCATGCTACAATGGCAGAGGTGAATAACTGCTACAGACACCACTTAGTCAGCAAAGCCTAAGATACTTATTATTTGGCTCTTTACAGAAGAAGTTTGCTCGCCCTTGCTTTAGATTCATAGCTTCAAAAGGAATAATAAATAACATATTCCATTTCTAATATGTCTCTTCTTCATCATTAGCTCTCACCTATATTAGGGCTGTTAATGGGATTTTGCCATAAACTCTTTTACTTATTGCTATAATGCTGGATATCTTTATCAGAAAGAACAGATTTGAGCAATTTCTTATTTCAATCCAACTCCAGAAATTCCTTGAGGCATCTGCAATATAAAAGGCATCCTTCTTTATTTTGGCTTTGTGCATCTTTTTACCCATTTTAAATTCCTTTGACCGTTTTAATAACAGTTTGGTAGTAAGAAGAAACTGATCTTACTTAGCTCATGGCTATTTATGTAGTAATTTAAATGGAGGTTTTAACCAGGGATATCACACACTCTACGACTGGTATGGATCATCTCCCATCCCATGATAATCACTATTGTTTGAGAATGTGTTTGGGAATGGAAAACAATTTAGGAAGAAATGATCAAAGTTTAAGTGAAAGAGATACCTGATTCCTTACCTAAGTTTATCTCACTAATATTTTGCAAGGGAGAAAGAACAGTATTTCTGAATCACTGACTAGCAATTGTTTTCAGTTAATTGTTAAATCCAATGACTAGTCTGAGTAAGAAAGAAACATCATGTCCTTAGCCCATGGCAGTGGCCTCCACACTGTTTAGTAAAGTGCAAATCCCACAGATGTAATAATTGGTATAGACAGAACCAGATTGACGGTGTGCCAGACTGAGGTTACTTGGCTCACCAATATATAAGGCACACTAAAGCATCAGTTAAAAAAAAAAATAAGATTGAGAAAATGTTATCTACAAGAGCTTATCTCAAAGAAAGTACTAGATGTGCCTGAAAGGAATAAAGGAATACTTTGATAAGTCACCTGGATCATTCTTAAGTAACAAAACATGATTACTAAACTTCCTTCTAAGGATGGTGGGTCCATTTTGCAGCAGGGCTATTGTTTTGCTAAGGGAGTTATGTGAATAAATAGCTGTAATCCTCCTTCTCATCTTTCTCCCTTGCACCTTTAAGAGATGTTCTTAAAATAGATTTTTATATCAGTTTGAAGGGACATCAACTTTTCAGCCTCCAAGTCACCCACATAGCATACCAGTCTGGGGAAAGGGGATCTCCATACAAATCTATTGAAGTACCCATCCTGGCACTTTACCATTCAGTAAAGGAGTTTGATGTGCTATTGTTTCCCACAGAATCATAGTACAAAATACTTTAAAATAACATTGCTCCCAGGCTATATTTCACAGTGCTACATGAGAAAATCATGACATGGCCCAATGCGAAATCAATTTTCATTTGCATCCCTTTCTGCAAAATCAGTATCTTTTAATAGCAAGATCAATGGCAAGAAGGAAGGGTACACCAGACAGACACACAGTTAGAGAGACAGAAAATGGATCCCTGGAGTTAAATCATGCAGACAACATTTTGTAAAGCATGTTGAAGTAACATTAAAGACTACACTCAAAGTCAGTCAAATGCTACTATAGGGAGTAAAAACTGTCAATACATTCAAAGGCAGTTTTGTGTTAAGTGTTGATGCTGGAGCTGCTGCAGCCATTTTGCAACCCTGCAGAGACAAGCTTGAGGAAAAAAGTCAACTGAATTACAAAATAACAAATGAGTAGGGGTGCTCGCACAGGGCTGGTATGGTTCTGCTTGGGGCTGCGGGAACCTGGTAGTGCAGCTGCAGCCTTGGCAAGGCTGGGAGGAACCAAGTAGAGGGACGAGCCAAGGACTGAGGTGAAGAAACTGAGGCTAATAAAAGGTTATATAGACTAACTGCTGAACAATCATCGACAGGAAGACACTGGAACACACCAAAAAAGATACCCTACACCCAAAGACAAAGGAGAAGCTGCAGTGAGATGGTAGGAGGGGCGCAATCACAATAAAATCAAATCCCATAACTGCTGGGTGGGTGACTCACAAACTGAAGAACTTATACCACAGAAGTCCACCCACTGGAGTGAAGGTTCTGAGCCACTCGTTAGGCTTCCTAACCTGGGGTTCCAGCACTGGGAGGAGGAATTCCTAGAGAATCAGACTTTGAGGGGTAGCGAGATTTGATTGCAGGACTTTGACAGGACTGGTGGGAAAAGAGACTCCACTCTTGGAGGGCAGACACAAAGTAGTGTGTGCATCAGAACCCAGGGGAAGGAGCAGTGGCCCCATAGGAGACTGAACCAGACCTACCTGCTACTGTTGGAGGGTCCCCTGCAGAGGCGGTGGGGTGGGGGGAGCTGTGTCTCACTGTGAGCACAAGGACACTGGCAGCAGAAGTTCTGGGAAGTACTCCTTGGTGTGAGCCCTCCCAGAGTCTGCCATTAGCTCCACCAAAGAGCCCAAGTAGACTCCAGAGTTGGGTTGCCTCAGGCCAAACAATGGACAGGGAGGGAACCCAGCCCCACCCATCAGCAGACAAGTGGATTAAAGTTTTACTGAGCTCTGCCTACCAGAGCAACAGCCAGCTCTACCCACAACCAGTTCCCCCCCCCCATCAGGAAGCTTGCACAAGCCTCTTAGGTAGCCTCACCCACCAGAGGGCAGACAGCAGAAGTAAGAACTACAATCCTGCAGCCTGTGGAAGGAAAACCACATTAAGAGAAAGATAGACAAGATGAAGAGGCAGAGGGCTATGTACCAGATGAAGGAACAAGATAAAACCCCAGAAAAACAACTAAATGAAGTGTAGATAAGCAACCTTCCAGAAAAAGAATTCAGAACAATGATAGCGAAGATGGTCTAGGACCTTGGAAAAAGAATGGAGGCAAAGATCAAGAAGATGCAAGAAATCTTTAACAAAGATCTAAAAGAATTAAAGAACAAACAAACAGAGATAAACAACACAATAACTGAAATGAAAAATATACTAGAAGGAATCAATAGCAGAATAACTGAGACAGAAGAACGGATAAGTGACCTGAAAGACAGAATGGTGGAATTCACTACTGAAGAACAGAATAAAGAAAAAAAAAGAAAAGAAATGAAGACAGCTTAAGAGACCTCTGGGACAACATTAAACAAAACAAAAACATTCACATTATAGGGATCCCAGAAGAAGAAGAGAGAGAAAGGACCTGAGAAAATATTTGAAGAGATTATAGTCGAAAACGTCCTAACATGGGAAAGGAAATATCCACCTAAGTCCAGAGAAGAGAGTATAGCCACCCAAGTCCAGAAGCACAGAGAGTCCCATACAGGATAAACCCAAGGAGAAACCTGCCAAGACACACAGTAATCAAATTGGCAAAAAATAAAGACAAAGAAAAATTACTGAAAGCAACAAGGGAAAAACAACAAATAACATACAAGGGAACTCACATAAGGTTAACAGCTGATTTCTCAGCAGAAACTCTACAAGCCAGAAGGGAGTGACATGATATATTTAAAGTGATGGAAAGGAAGAACCTACAACCAAGATTACTCTACCTGTCAAGGATCTCATTCAGATTTGATGGAGAAATCAAAAGCTTTACAGACAAGCAAAAGCTAAGAGAATTCAGCACCACCAAACCAGCTCTACAACAAACACTAAAGGAAATTCTCTAAGTGGGAAACACAAGAGAAGAAAAGGATCTACAAAAACAAACCCCAAACAATTAAGAAAATTGTCATAGAAACATACATATCGATAACTACCTTAAACGTGAATGGATTAAATGCCCCAACAAAAAGACACAGGCTCACTGAATGAATATAAAAATAGGACCCATATATATGCTGTCTACAAGAGATCCACTTCTGAACTAGGGAAACATACACACTGAAAGTGAGGGGATGGAAAAAGGTATTCCATGCAAATGGAAATCAAAAGAAAGCTGGAGTAGCAATTCTCATATCAGACAAAATAGACTTTAAAATAAAGAATGTTACAAGAGAAAAGGAAGGACACTACATAGTGATCAAGGGATCAATCCAAGAAGAAGATATAACAACTATAAATACATATGCACCCAACATAGGAGCACCTCAATACATAAGGCAACTGCTAACAGCTATAAAAGGGGAAATCTACAGTAACACAATAATAGTAGGGGACTTTAACACCCCACTTACATCATGGACAGATCATTCAAAGAGAAAATTAATAAGGAAACACAAGCTTTAAATGACACAATAGAACAGATTGATTTAATTGATATTTATAGGACATTCCATCAAAAACAGCAGATTACACTTTTGTCTCAAATCTGCACAGAACATTCTCCAGGATAGATCACATCTTGGGTCACAAATCAAGCCTTGGTAAATTTAAGAAAACTGAACTCATATCAAGTATCTTTTCTGACCACAATGCTATGAGATTAGAAATCAGTTATAGGGAAAAAAACGTAAAAAGCACAAACACATGGAGGCTAAACAATACATTACTAAATAACCAAGAGATCACTGAATAAATCAAAGAGGAAATCAAAAAATACCTAGAGACAAATGACAATGAAACACAATGATCCAAAACCTATGGGATGCAGCAAAGGCAGTTCTAAGAGGGAACTTTATAGCAATATAATCCTACCTCAAGAAACAACAAACATCTCAAATAAACAATCTTACCCTACACCTAAAGGAACTAGAGAAAGAAGAACAAACAAAACCCAAAGTTCGTAGAAGGAAAGAAATCATAAAGATCAGAGCAGAAATAAATGAAATAGAAACAAAGAAAACAATAGCAAAGATCAATAAAACTAAACCTGGTTCTTTGAGAAGATAAACAAAATTGATAAACCATTAGCCAGACACATCAAGAAAAACAGAGAGAGGACTCAAAACAATAAAATTAGAAATGAAAAAGGAGAAGTTACAATGGACACCACAAAAATACAAAGCATCCTAAGAGACTACTAAAAGCAAATCTATGCCAATAAAATGGACAACCTGGAAGAAATGGACAAATTCTTAGAAAGGAATAACTTTCCAAGACTGAACCAGGAAGAAATAGAAATATGAACAGATCAATCACAAGTAATGAAATTGAAACTGTGATTAAAAATCTTCCAACAAACAAAAGTCCAGGAAGAGATGGTTTCACAGGTGAATTCTATCAAACATTTAGAGAAGAGCTAACACCCAGCCTTCTCAAACTCTTCCAAAAAACTGCAGAGGAAGGAACACACCCAAACTCATTCTATGAGGCTACCATCACCCTGATATCAAAACCAGACAAAGATACGACAAAAAAAGAAAATTACAGACCAGTATTACTGATGAATATAGACGCAAGAATTCTCAACAAAATACTAACAAACAGAATCCAGCAGCACATTAAAAGGATCACACACCATGATCAAGTGGGATTTATCCCAAGGATGCAAGGATTCTTCACTATAAGCAAATCAATCAATATGATACACCATATTAACAAATTGAAGAAGAAAAACCGTATGATCATCTCAATAGAAGCAGAAAAAGTTTTGACAAAATTCAACACCCATTTATGATAAAAACTCTCCAGAAAGTGGGCATAGAGGGAACCTACCTCAACATAATAAAGACCATCTTCGACAAACCCACAGCAAACATCATTCTCAATGGTGAAAAACTGAAAGTATTTCCTCTAAGATCAGGAATAAAACAAGGATGTCCACTCTTAACACTATTACTCAACATAGTTTTGGAAGTCCTAGCCACAGTAATCAGAGAAGAAAAAGAAATAAAAGGAATACAAATTGGAAAAGAAGAAGTAAAACTGTCACTGTTTGCAGATGATATGATACTATACATAGAGAAACCTAAAGATGCCACCCGAAAACTACTAGGGCTAATCAATGAATCTGGTAATGTTGCAGGATACAAAATTAATGCACAGAATTCTCTTGCATTCCTTTACACTAATGATGAAAACTCTGAAAGAGAAATTAAGGAAAAAATCCCATTTGCCATTGCAAACAAAAGCATAAAATACCTAGGTATAAAGCTACCTAGAGAGACAAAAGACCTGTATGCAGAAAACTATAAGACACTGATGAAAGAAATTAAAGACGATATGAACAGATGGAGAGATATACCATGTTCTTGGATTGGAAGAATCAATATTGTGAAATGACTATACTACCCAAAGCAGACTACAGATTCAAGGCAATCCCTATCAAATTACCAACAGTATTTTTTACAGAACTAGAACAAAAAGTCTTAAAATTTCTATGGAGACACAAAAGACCCTGAATAGCCCAAGTGGTCTTGAGGGAAAAAAACGGAGCTGGAGGAATCAGACTCTGTGACGTCAGACTATACTACAAAGCTACAGTAATCAAGACAGTATGGCACTGGCACAAAAACAGAAATATAGATCAATGGAACAGGACAGAGAGCCCAGAGATAAACCCACGTAACTGTGATCAACTAATCTATGACAATGGAGGCGAGGATATACAGTGGAGAAAAGACAATCTCTTCAATAAGCACTGCTGGGAAAACTGGACAGCTACATGTAAAAGAATGAAGTTAGAACACTTCCTAACACCATACACAAAAATAAACTCAAAGTGGATTAGAGACATAAATGTAAGACCAAACACTATAAAATTCTTAGAGGAAAACATAGGAAGAACACTCTATGACACAAATCGCAGCAAGATCTTTTTTGATCCACCTTCTAGAGTAATGGAAATAAAACCAAAAATAAACAAATGGGACCTAATGAAACTTCAAAGCTTTTGCACAGCAAAGGAAACTACAAACAAGATGGAAAGACAACCCTCAGAAAGGGAGAAAATATTTGCAAACCAATCAGCAGACAAAGAATTAATCTACAAAATATATGAACAGCTCATGCAGCTCAACATTAAAAAAACAACCCAATCCAAAAATGGGCAGAAGACCTAAATAGACATTTCTCCAAAGAAGACATACAGATGGCCAAGAGGCACATGAAAAGCTGCTCAACATCATTAATTATTAGAGAAATGCAAATCAAAACTACAATGAGGTATCACCTCAAACCTGTTAGAATGGGCATCATCAGAAAATGTACAAACAACAAATGCTAGAGAGGGTGTAGAGAAAAGGGAACCCTCTTGCGCTGTTGGTGGGAATGTAAATTGATACAGCCACTATGGAGAACAGTATGGAGCTTCCTACAAAACTAAAAATAGAACTAACATATGACCCAGCAATCCCACTGCTGGGCATATACCCAAAGAAAACCATAATTCAAAAAGACTCATGCACCCCAATGTTCATTGCAGCACTATTTACAATAGCCAGGACATGGAAGCAACCTAAATGCCCATCAAGAGACAAATGGATAAAGAAGATGTGGTACATACATACAATGGAATATTATTCAGCTTTAAAAAGGAACGAAATTGGGTCATTTGTAGAGACGTGGATGGATCTAGAGACTGTCATACAGAGTGAAGTAAGTCAGAAAGAGAAAAACAAATATTGTATATTAACGCATATATGTGGAACCTAGAAAAATGGTACAGATGAACCAGTCTGCAGGGCAGAAATTGAGACACAGATGTAGAGAACAAACATACGGATACCAACGGAAAGCAGTGGGGGGTGGGCGTGGTGGTGTGATGAACTGGGAGATTGGGATTGACATATATACACTAATATGTATAAAATGGATGACTAATAAGAATATGCTGTATAAAAAAATAAATAAAATAAAATTCAAAAATAAAAACATGGGCATCATCAGAAAATCTACAAACAGCAAATGCTGGAGAGCGTGTGGAGAAAAGGGCACCATCTTGCATTATTGGTGGGAATGTAAATTGATACAGCCACTATGGAGAACAGTATGGTGGTTCCTTAAAAACCAAAAATAGAATTACCATATGACCCAGCAATCCCACCACTGGGCATATACCCAGAGAAAACCATAATTCAAAAAGACACATGCACCCCAATGTTCATTGCAGCGCTATTTACAATAGCCAGGACATGGAAGCAACCTAAATGCCCATTGAGAGACAAATGGATAAAGAAGATGTGGTACATATATACAATGGAATATTACTCAGCCATAAAAAGGAACGAAATTGGGTCATTTGTAGAGACATGGATGGACCTAGAGACTGTCATACAGAGTGAAGTCAGTCAGAAAAAGAGAAACAAATATCGTATATTAACACATATATATGGAACCTAGAAAAATGGTACAGATGAACCGGTTTGCAGGGCAGAAATTGAGACACAGATGTAGAGAACAAACTTATGGACACCAAGGGGGGAAGTGGCCAGGGGGGTGGAGGGTGGTGGTGTGATGAATTGGGAACTTGGGATTGACATATATACACTAATATGTATAAAATGGGTAACTAATAAGAACATGCTGTATAAAAAAATGAATAAAATAAAATTCAAAAACTGTCAATATGTTTGTATGTGTATATAGATATAGATATACATATATAGATATAGCTATAGATATATACCTATATAGCTATAGATATCCAGATACAGGTACAAATATAGATAGACATAATTATTCCAGAACAAACAAAAAATCCAACAAGACCTAATGGTATACACAGAAGAAGACCAGGACCACAAAAATAGAAACCCATGAAAAAGAGGACTTAAATTGGACCAGACAAGGGCTACCTATTCTTTTAGTCATACTGGTTAATATTAATCAATTCAGCATGAGGAAACAGATCTCTTTCTACAAGAGACCTAGAGGAAAAGAGTAGAGATATTTAGAAAGAGATAGGTCTTTAGTTTTGAGTTCATTGCTCATACATTTTTTAAATGTTTCATTCAAGTTCACTCAATTATTTTTAAGGAAAACTTTCATCATCCTCATTATGTCCCAGGTTAAAAGATTCTATAGAAGACAATGTAAATGTAATCTAAGGATACTGGTTAAACAAACTTTGGTACACAGGAGTCTAGATTCTAGCTATGGGAATACTAGATTCTTTTTAATATGCTCTCTTGATGTGATTTCTGCTTGACTATGCTACATAATTTACTATGATACTACTGAAATTTAGCATCATATATTCTAGACAAGCATTAAATACTTAGGGGAATTAATTTTTTTTTTTCTTTTTCTTACATTTTGACTTACATTTTGGCTGAACTTAATTTTCTATATCATCTTCCACCCACCTCCACCTTTTGCCCTCAAAACAGGTTCCAATTTCCACAGGTTTTAATGAGTTAGTACCTAACTTAGGGTGAACATTTCCACATAAACCAATCAGACTGTGAAATCTAGGTTATCCTGATTGCCTTAGTGTCTGGACCTTACTTTATATCAATAAAACTTTCCAACTTGCTGATATTTGGATAGCTTATCATGATAGACCAAACTCCACGAAGACACCAGACTCTGATATTTACAAGTTGTGAACTTTGGGAAGGTTACTTGACATCTCGAGCCTTTGTTTCCCCATCTGCAAAATACCTAGCTCAAAAGATGGCTGTGAGGATGAAACAAGCTCTTCTATGTGTGATACCTACCACAGTGCCCACCCAGTTGCTGATACCTTCTTACTAACTCACTCTCTAAAAGGACTGCTGCCACAGATCCCTGAAACTGGAGTCCCAACATGAAAGACTGAATTGCCGGACAAGGTCAAGTTCCTTCTGACTTGTAGTACTATCTGCTTCCTGCAGTTCCACAAGGAGTCCTGAGAATTTGCTCAAATGAGAAAGTATTATTTACCATAGAGGAGTAACACAATAAAGTTGATCACCAACCTCCTTTTCCTTTCTTCTAGACTGTGGTCTCCAGAATATAAACTATAGAGGTAGAGGATGTTCTTTTCTATATCCCTAGCAAGTGTCTACTTCACATTAGTAAATATTTGCTGAATAAGTAAATGCCATTTTCACCTTATTGTTGAAGTTCCATGACTAATGATGCCTATTGGGACTAAGCATGAATTCTCTATGCCCCTTTATATATTGAATGTGACATCAATGCCCTCTCAAAGATTAGCCCTAAAGCTAGAACAGTTTTCGAAAATTTACCCAACCCTTCCGTAGCCAGTTCTACCTTCTTTCCTCTTCTCACTGACCCTGTATTCCTAAGACACTTGCGCATCTTTAAACTGTGTTGACTTTAATGGCAGCTCCCTTAAGATCTTTCCCATCCTCTACCATGTAATAGAGGTATTTCTCTATGTTTTACATCCAAATAGTAAGCAGAAAGTTCTTTGAGATTATGATTGGGCCCTCATTTAAGCTGCTTTTCAATAAATAATTATTGCATTTTGACATCCTTGGCTTGGGGCCTTCCCAGAGATATTATTCCCCCAGAAGTCATTGCTATATTAGCTCTGAAGTTAGGACTGATTTAGAGGGATTTAGGCCATATGTGGATAGATGGGAAGAAAGGAGGATTTTAGGGAAAATTTCACAAGCAAAAGAGGGATATTTGCACAGATGCTTAAAAAAAGAACAATGAAAACAGGTTTCTGAGGTCAAATAAAACATTGGATTAAACAAAATTAAATTCTTTATTGCAGAACATCTCAAATGCTATGTTTTCATGGATTGTGAAATATACAAAGTTTCCTAACTTGATTTGGCCATGAAAGCTTTTTTTATTTTTTTTCCATGAAGAATCTAAAGGGATTAGTGGGAAATGCTGCTCTGTGTATCTATCCTGCTCATGAAGGTTTCTTGTTGCATATGGGAGGATAGTCTTGACAAGATGAATCAATTCCTTCTGAAGGAAATCTTGCAATAGCTCCCTTGACCCTTTGTCCTCTCAGTTCACCAACCCATCTTCATAGCTAACTAAACCTCAACCTAAGTCACTGCTCTCCTATGTTTTCTTTCTCATTATCTGGGTTAAATAACTGCCCCAGATTCAAGGTTTAATAGATGGGAACAAACAATATTATTAAAGACAACACACCCACCATGTTTCCCCTACTTTACTTCATAAACATGCTTAATCTGGTCTTCCAACTTTAACCACAACAGGCTAATAAACTTCTAGCATTTTACGTGAAGGATGCCGAAATATTTTCTTTTTCCCTATTCATTTATTCAACAAATATTTTTGAGGGCCTGCTATATGCCAGGCACTATTTTAGGTTTTTAAGATACACCAATAAACAAAGAAAGACTGCCTTTGTAGAGCCTACACTCTAGCTGGAAGAGGGAGACAGACAATAAAAATAAGCCTAGTAGATGAAAATACTCTGTATGATACCATAATGGTGGATACATGTCATTATACATTTGTCCAGACCCATAGAAGGGTCTTTACACCAAGAATGAATCCTAATGTAAACCATGGACTTTGGGTGATGATGATGTGTCGGTTTAGGTTTACCAGTTGTTACAAATGTATCACTATGGTGGGGAACGTTGATAATGGGGGAGTTGATGCATGACTGGAGGCAGTGGAGTACATGGGAAAACTCTGTACCTTCCACTCAAGTTTTGTGTAAACCTAGAACTGCTCTAAATAACTGCTCTAAATAACAGTGTATCAAAATTAAAAAAGCCTAGCATATAAGCAAATAAATAAATATGTCATAGAGCATACCTGCTATGTGAAATAAAAAACAGAACGTTAGAGGTGGAGTATAGGTTGAAATTTTAAATAAGGTGGTCTCATGGAGAAGGTAGCATTTTAGCAAAATCTCTAAAGAATTGAGAGGTACACACAGGGGCTCTCTCTCTACTGGAAAGACAGAAACACAGCAAAGCTCAGGTGCCATGGGAACACACGTCAAAGGAAAACTCTCCAATCCGGGGATTAGGAAAGGCTTTTTGGAGGTAATTCATGATATGAGTTTTAAAAGGTGAATAAACATTAATATAAAGCTTATTTTTTTCCATTCCTGATACAACGGTACTTAGAAGATGAACTGACCATTAAGTGAGTAGCCACTTTGGGAGCACAATTTTATGCAGAGCTCTTTTACATACCACCTGTCACTCAGTAGCGTGAGAGAATCCTAGTCACTTACTGCCTCAAAGTTCACTTTTTCCCATCTGATAACCAGAATCAAGAAAAACAAAGTATTTGAAAGTGCTTAAAAGATATAATAAATAGAAAAGTTATGGGAGCCTAGCTCTTGTGTGTTTTTCACAAGGTGAACTGCAAGCGATATTTTAATTTGTGGACCTGGGGCTTTGCATACTCTTTTCCCAGGGGAACTGCAACTGTGGGGAGATGGGGGAAGAAAAAAGAAAAAGCTGTCTAGTTGAAGGAAAGAGAGAGGGATCCAGAAGTGAAATTTTCAGCAGGCATCCCTACATATGGAAGGTGAGGGAGGAAGCAAGTATGTAGTTTTCCATTTAGGTGGCCAACTTGTTGGCCTCAGCCTGTTACCAGTCATGAGGCTGAAGCTAAATGCTTCGTCAGTGTCTGCTCCTTCAAAAGAACTGCCATGGTAACCACAGTGCCCACAGGCTTTGCTGAAAGCCTTTTGAGTTTCAGCGGAAAGAAAGGGCCATGTCAAACAAATGCTGATTCCCCCTCCTCCAAGTGTAGAGTCTGTCCAAACCTGGGAGCTCTATTTTGCAGTCTGGAGGCTTCGCTTGTCCTAAAAGCCTAACCTTCAATTTGAAAATGTTCTGAAAGCTTTCCTCAAAATGAAAATATTTGTTCAAATCCTCAGAATGCAATAAGAAAATATCCTTCTAGCAAAAGCAATGACTTAGCATTTTGGGGTTGGCACAAAAGTAGGAAAACATAGCAGAGGGAATCACAGTCAGTCTGGCTATTGGCTGGGTCTTGCTTCTGAGGATTAAATCGTCTTATGAACTTGGCTTACCTTCTCTCTTGATGGTTCTTGGATAGTGTACCCAAGACCTCATATTTTTATGTGCCCTAATTTACTTGGAGAATCTTATAGAGACTCACTACAACACACCACAGAGACTAGCTTCCACAACCCCTTTATTTTCGAGATGGGGAAACTGAGGTCCTTGGAGATTTTATGATTTCCCTCCAAGCCCACACAGTTAGTGTCAGAGCTGGGAATAAAACCCAGTCTCCTGACTCTTTCAACTACCTCACATTATCTCCTCCTCTCAGAAACGTTTTTCCCCTACGACGCTTTTTATTCCTAGGTCATATGATGAAGTTTGTGTTAATGTTAGTAAACGTTCTTGGAGCAAACTCCAGAGCAAGTAGTCTCAAGTGTGTACTCTTTAGGGAAACATAACACATGAATGAGAAACTAGGTGGTCTGAAAGAGGAATGGTAAATGACACTTATTTCAAGTTCTCAGCCATACAGAGTGATAGGGGCCAACTTGCTTAACCTCTCTGTTTCTATATTTGCAAAGCCAGGATGATCTGTTTCCATTTACTAGTTACTCTGTGATGTATATGAAATCAATGATGGCGGTGAGTGGCATTAGGGGGATGGGGAAAAAGGAAGCCCTACACCCCTGGTTTTGCTTTTAGTAGGTGTAATTGTGCTATACTCTGTCAGATTCCTCCCCATGTTAAAACTGCACTTCCTTCCCTTCCTTGTAGTTAGACCCACTCCTGCTTCTGCCTAGTCAGATCCCTGAGTTATGCAATATTTTGTATACTTAATTCAACCATTCAAAAAACGTTTGCACATTGCACCATTGTGTTAAGTGCTAAAGTCACAAATGGTTTCTTATTCAACATTCAAAGACTGCATTTATTCAGTGTCTACTACATAGCAATTCCTGGGCTGGGTGCTGAGAATGGAAAGTTAATTAAGATTGAAACTTGATCTTGAGAAACATATCTCTAGTGGGAGGCATAAGGATGAACAAATAATACTTTTTAACTGAATTCAGGTTTATCATCACATTATCATGCTTTTTCCTAATAAAAATTATGTAAATGTTATTCAATGTCTCCCATGAGTTTATGAGCATGATAAGATGCCGTATTTTCAGAATAAAGATAAGGAAGCTATGATATTAGGCTGGATGGTATTGTCCTCATTCTCTTTCTGTAATTTCTACAATGTTGTTAGAACATTCATGGACCACATTTTAACTCTGCAGATGCAGATGAAGAAACACTGCTAGGACTCAAGCCCAGCCCCTAACCTTGGAGTCCTCCTAGCATCTAAGATTCTGTGTTGTCATCTACTATTTTATCCACTTTATGGGTATAACTGCTAGTTTACCCACTTTAGTGACCTCTGAAACTTCCCCTTAGCTTGGATGAATATACTCTTGCTCACCATGGCCGACAGATACCTTGTTCTACCTGCCAGGCTGGGTCTCTTTGAACTTCCTTCAGTGTTCTTTGCCACTAATGAGGCTACGCAGAACCGGATTCTAGGATATTATGTATATTCCCCAAAGAGATGTAGACATTCAAGATGGTATCACGAGTGTACTTCAGGAACATCAACTGAGAGTTCCCTTTAAGATTCAGAAGTTGTTCTTCCCCATGGAAGCATTAAGCTGAGCAATAATAGGAAAGGAGGAATAAGAAAGAAGATATGGGTGACTACATCTGGTGTTATGCATTTTGTAATTGTGCATTAAGAAACTTCTAATCCTACAAACTTGCTTTTAATAAAAACCAGATACTTCTGAGGTTTTATCTCCCAGGACACCTTCCAGCATCATAAGAAAATTTCCTACATAACAAGAAAAAATGAGGCATGAGAGTCTGAGCAATGGGCTAGTGTCAGCAATGATGAAATGACTTTAAGGCTTAGAAGTGTGGATTTTTCCAAACCAGGTGGGGGTATTTATGAAGGCATTAGAGGGATAACAGCTGGAGAGAAAGAGCATTCAGAATGTAAGTGTGGAAATGTCTCCCAAGCTAGATGGGGCAATAAGAGAACCAGAGATCACGTGGTTGAAAGAACCTAGCCCACACTCTTTCGTTAAGGGCCTGAAATTCCCTGGGCAGGGACACTACTGGGCAGCTATGCTGTTTCTTATTGATTGTTGCTGTTTTTCATGCCATGTGAATGTGACCCTAGAACCAAAGCAACTGTTCTGCTTTGAGTCAACTTTAGACACATCCTCATAGAACAAGTCAAACCCAAAATCATGACTCTTACTCTCTTTGTTTTGGTTCTCCCAGAAGATTCTGAGACAAGGATTTGCGTACAGATAGTTTATTTGGGTCATGCAGATAACAGTGGTAGGTAAATGGGGAAGAGAAACAGAGGAGGGAAGATGGTCAATAAAAGGTGTATTATTAAGTCAGTTACCACCCAGGGAACTGAAGCTTAACCCCTGGTACTTCAAGTCTGGCATGCTGAGCAGGGTTGTCTCCTGTGCTTCCAGAAGTGAAGAGATGAAGAACTGGCATCTGGGGGTCTGCAGAGGTACACTTAACGATACAAGAGATTAGAGGCAGGGAATGGGGGAGGGGTGGGAGGCAGCGGCACTGAGAGCATCTATTGTACTGTACTTTCAGAGGTCTAGAGGACTGGCTGGTTTAGTGCCTCCTGTGGAAGAGGGGGTCTTCTCTTGTATCATAATCATCTGCTCCACTGGTGAAACCCACAGCATCTAGGAGAGTCCCTGATCCCTTTACGAGACATATTTAGGTCCTTAAGTGAATAAACTCTTCTCAGATTCAAACAACAAAATTATAAGGATGTACTAGGGAAGCTAATACATGAAGACTATTAGATTTATCTTGAAGGCTTAGGGAATTCCACCCTGAGGGACTGGGCTGATTTGGTAACCCACAGCACAGCGACGTGTGGAATAGGGAATGGGCTTTCAATTCAGATGAACTGGAGTTGGAATTCCAGCTCTGATGCTAATTACATAAGTGATTCTGGCTCTCTGGGGCTCGGTTTCCTCACCTGTCAAGTAGGGATCTGGTCAGTTACATTGCAGGGTTCTTGGGAGAATTCTGAGAATCTGCACCTGCAAAGTGCTACTATGGCTTCTGGCATCTTGGAGGAATGTCACACATGTAAATCAAAAAACATAAGCACCTCCAGAGCCCCTTTTACCTCTCCCAGACGCTGAGCTCCACCCTGTTTGGGTCTCCTCATATAAATCTTGCTTATGCAAACCACCTTACCCAAACCTTACTGATCCATGCTGGTCTGACCTGCTGAGGCACAGTATAGAACACTCTGTATCATGCAGGGAGCTTCTCTGATGGCTTCTGACAGTGCTCACAGAAAATTGCCTCAAATGCAACATCCTATAGGGAAAAAGGAAGGCAGCTTTGGGCTCAGACAGACCTGGCTTTGCTACTTCCTATTCTACTATTTAAAAATGTTTACTCAGTAACTATTTTATCCAGATCACTATATTGAGTGCTGCATGACCTCAGGAAAGTGCAGGAATTCTGCCAGAGACAAGGCAATTGGGGATGGAGGAGGAACAAACACAGGGCTTTGTCCCTTTTTTGAACACAGGAAAGTATCTCCTCCTCCAATTTCTAAGCCTAGCTCAGCTATCCAGGGCACTGGAAAGTCATGATCACCCTAAAGGGGTGTGCAGAATTGGAAAAAAGATGACTGAGGTCACCAACAAATCATAACCCTCTGAGATTTAGAACAGTAGAAATGCTAATCCTAAAACCCCACTAGGTGAGGGGCGAAGGCAGTTGACATGTCAACATGCCTCCCTTTCACTGATTTCTGGAGAATGTCTCCAGGTTTTCCAAAGGCGATAGATCTGACACTTGAAGTTAATGGATAGTAAGTATAAGAGTTGGGATGAGGGCAGAATGGTGTCAGGGGATAGTAGTCTTCTACCTACCTCAGTCAAATGAGCATAGATGACTAAAGGAAAAAGTTGGGGGACGTGCTGGCTAGTCTCCATAGACCCATACTCCTTCCTTTTCTACTCTGCCCTGGAAGGTTGACCTGAATAGGTGACATCAGCAAGTTCCCTGTTGGGTTGCCCTGGGATGGTTATATCCTTCACCAAAGGTCACACCTACCGTCAGGGGACGCTTCCTATGCAGCTAGATTCCGAGTTCTCTCCCTGACCCTTTGTCTCATGGTAGTCACAGCTTCCAGCTGTTGATAACCTGTGTAGCACTGCTCCATTCCTTCTTGGCTTCCATATATTCTGGATACATTGTTGGGAATAATCACTCTATTAAACTTTCCCCAATTGCCCAGTTTGGGTGGAAGCCATCTGCTTCCTGCTGGGATCTTGATAGTGATCTATGCACTGGGCAACAGGGATCACGTAATGACCTTTTCCATTTATTAAGCTTTTGTCAGTATAATGACTTTAGTGAGATGTCTCCACGTACTGAAGAATAAACATGAAAGAGTTTATTCTTACTCTAACATTTATCAACTATATTCTATTAAATCCCCTTTTGGGGGCAGGACGCAAGTTCTCTATATCACACCTCAATAAGAATGCATAGCGTTCAACCACTCTTGGTTACAAAGAAAATCTCATTCCATTTTTAAAGATAGTGCCATTCATTTTAACACTTCAGTCTCATACTTGTAATCCTTCCACCTCACCTCATACAAGTTTGGCTAGTGGCTCTGGTCCCTGAGGACAGGGCCCATGGTCAGCTCTCATATACATCCCCTTCATCGTCCTTTTCCCTGTGCTTCCCACTTGATATTGGGAGTGAGGTGGAGGAAGCAGGAAAGACACACTGTCCCTTCTTAAGTGACAGGGGAGGCAGCAGGATTCTCTAAGATGTACTGAGGTGCTTCTCTAACATTGACTGGCCGTTGACTTTCTTGTTGAAGAAAGCACTCCAAAAATCATCCTGAATGGAAATTATTGGTTTTCATTTGACCTATTCTCCTCCCACTCACTACTGCATCAAAGGCATCCCAGCCACACACTTTCTTGCTTTGGGAGTATCTCACTTACTAAATATCTTGCCCCAGGGGTGCCAGCAAAATTGCTCAAGTCCAGCCACTCAGTGATGAAGGAAAATTCCCATGTCCTTGCTGACTGCCCTTTGGCATTCAGCCCCACCACCTCTCTCCTGTCTTTCTCACACCCTGCCAGTATTGGGCATTTTGCTGATTCATTGCTAAGCAGCTCCGAGAGGATCAGTCCCCAGCTTAGTGGAGAGGGCACTTCTTGAGCATCCCCAATCTTTATGAGTCAGCACTTTTTATGGGCCCCTTTTTTTTTTTTTTTTTTTAACATCTTTATTGGGGTATAATTGCTTTACAATGGTGTGTTAGTTTCTGCTTTATAACAGAGTGAGTCAGTTATACATATACATATGTTCCCAGAGGGAAGAGATATGGGCCCCTTTTCCCTGTGCTTCGGGAAGGGGAAACTCTTGCGGAGGTGAAGGGAAAGACTAGCCCTTCCCTAATCCGTGATGCCCTTTCTCTGTGCCAGTCCTCCTCTACTGTGAAATTAGAAAGATGAGAATGTTCTCAGCAAGCCCTCTTGGGCAGGCGCTGCCTCCCAAATTTGGCACTTCTCTACTTTGTTCTCATCTTTAGGTCTTAGTCGTAATTCTATGAAAATCAAAAAACGTCTCACTCAGCACCTAACACTTGCTCGTTCCACCAAATTTTGATATGAATCCCACATCTATTACTTCATTTGATTTTCAAAAGAAGTCTAAATTTTTAGGGCTAGTGTGAACCCCATTTTATAGAGGGGTAAACTAAGGTCTAAGGAAGATAAGTGACTTGCATAAAAATAATTAATGATAGAATATGGATTTGATAATAGAAACCGGGTCTCTCTATTCTCTGCCTAGTGATTTTTCTGACAGCAGATTAGGCTGTGAGCTCCTTGAGGGCCAAGAGCATATCTTGTTTATTTCTGCTCCTTATGCACTTGACAAAGATAATATATTATGCAAATATCAACTAAATAGAAGAACAAATAATTTTCTCGACTTTCCACCTAGTCCCAGAAACTCCGACTGGAGTGGGTCATTAAAAGCCATCTAATCCAACTCTTCAGCTGGTGGTTGAACACCATCTACAAATCCCTTTTCCTCCTTAATATTGCTCTTTAGTCGCTTAAAACCTATGATCAAAAGCTCCGAGCATTCTCTTCTCTCAGCCAAACATCTTCAGTTAATATAATGATTCCACTAGGGTCATGGTCTTGAATCTTTCATGGCCCAAAACTCAGCTGTCAGCAGCAGCAGCATGATTTTCCAGGCACTGTGCTAATTATTTACACTCTCTTTTTTAATTCTCACAAGAAACCTATGGGGAAGATGTCATGATTGTTATTCCAATTTTAAGATGAGAAAACTGAGGTTTAGACTAGTTATATTACTTTTCCAGCATCACACAGCTAAAAAAGAGTAGCAATATTTTGAACCCAGGACTCCCTGATTCTAGGGCCTGTGGTTTCACACATGACAGCTCTCAAAGAGGATCCCTAGTTGTGGTCTGACCAGGACAGTGTACACTGGAGATATCGATCCCCTCATTCTAAAATACTACACTAAGATTGCCTGCACCATCTAGGAAAACGTTCTCCTTTATAATGAAAAACAGATTCTTGCTTCTCCGCACTGTCTTGAAAATATAGCTTTGTGGCATTCTCCTTTTTCATGTGTGTTTCTCTTCCAGGCACTCCTATTCCACGGAGCTATTGGTCTTAAGAAACCAATACACATCTCCCTCATCATTAAGATCTGACAGGAGGAGTGAAGTGTGAGCACATCAAGGCAATTGGCATGTCACTCCTGGCAGTAAAGGAAGGCTGCTTGATGAGAAGATGATTCATGTTGTTTTGAGTGAAGCTGAAATAGAAAACTTCTCTATACCTTTCCCATCCCCCACAATCCTGTGCCTATGAGATATTTCTCCAGAGGGTGACTATGACATTGGGAGATACCCTGAGATCTGTAGACATTCTAACTGCAGTATCATCGATTTATTAAACTAGGAGAAGCTTTAGAATTCATCCACACAATCCCTCACCAAATAGAAAACACTGAGAAACAGAGAGGGACAGTCACTCACCCAATGCCACACAGCAATTTACTGATAAGCATAGCACTGCTCTCTTGATTCCCAGGCTTGGATTCTTGTCACTGAATACTGCTCCATCAACCAAGAATTTGACAGATAAGACTTTCTAGCCAGGGGATAGATGAAGAATCTCACTTCTTGATCTACTCTATGACAGTCATTGTGCATTTTGTCTTCATGAGCATTATAACTTCATTGAAAGCTGATATTATCTTTATGTTATAGATGAGGGAATTAAGGCTCAAAATTTTAAGGACTTTTTCTATTTGCACATAGCAGAGAAGTGGCAGAACTTACTTGTAGAACCAGGTCTCTCCAATTCCAAAGCTTGTGTCCCCTTCAGTAATGACATGTCCATAGCTGAACCCTAATCTTTCTCCTCTCCTCTTCTCTCTCTCTCCCTCTTCTTTCCCTCTCTCTTTCTCCTTCTCCCTCTCTCTTTCTCTTTGTAGGGTCTCTTTTCCCAGTAAATGGAACCACCATCTACACAGTGGCTCAGACCAGAAACTGGAAGCCTTCCCTCCCTTTCAAAACCCACATTTAATTAAGCTCCAAGTTTTGTACATGCTACTTGATAAAAATCTACCTACTTCTGCCCTCCCTACTGCCACTACCCTTCATCATGACATTACCAGCTACCACCTGGACCACCATAAAAGCCTTCCAATTTACCCCCCATCTCCGCACTACACGTTGGAGCTAGAGGGATCTTTTTATCTGACTGTATAACTTCTCTACCTAAAACTCATTGATGGCTTGCTATTGCCTTTGGGACAAACCCTAAAATCCCTAGCAGAGTTGACAAGATCCTCTGATGATGCCTCTGGTCCCCATTCAGACCTGCTTCCCTTCCTGCTCTCTAGTTTGCTGTCCAGCCCTTCCATGTGCTTGGGGACATCTTTGCTTGGCTAACATTCAGACTTCAGGTCTCAGCCTGAACTTCACTCATGCAAGTTCACCTTCCAGGACTTTCCAGATCAGCTCCCTCTTTTAGACACTCCCATGGCAATTTCCTTTAATCTTTAGTCTCATTCAACAACCCTGAAACAGATGTTCCATGTCTATCTTCCCCTGTGGACCATGTGCTCTGTGAGGATTGGAGCTCTGACTCTCCTGAGTGCTCTGCTTTCCCCAGTACCAAGCCCAATGCATGGCACATGGTGAGTGTTCAATTAATACATGGTGAATGAATGAATGAAATTAAGGATTAACTTTCCAAGTGAAAGGATAAATAATGTGTGGGACCTGAGTATTTCTGCTATAGACAGCCTCTAATTCACATCCTTACAGACTGCTGCACATGGGAAACATAGAATCCAGGTATCAAGTGTGGTTTGTCTTGTGCTATTTAATACTTCTTGTTTTCTCAAGAACACTTCTTGTTTTCTCAAAAATACTTCTTGTTTTCTCAAAATGAATGTTACCATTGTAAACAATAGCTGATGCAGAATTGTTTTGGATTCACTAACATTGGTTAACATGGTGAATTTAATCATTGCATGCAACATCTTGGTCACATTTTTTTTTCTTCCCATTGCCAAATATTAAATGTGTGCTGGCTTAACCTCCCACTAATGGTCTTCCTTCAGTGATAACCACTGGGCAAGCACATGTGTCTGAGTGTTGGCAGCAATATTTATATATAAACACAATGTGCCTAGATGTAGCAACTTAGAACAACAGAGTGCTTGAAGGATCTCTGGGAATCATTAAACACAACTCTTTTATTTCACAGATGTGAACACTGGACTTCCAGGTCAAGAGAGTAGATTAAGTACATGCTAAAATTACCCTTTCCACAGTTCAAACTCATAGAAATTCTGGATGGAACATTTTAAAAAATACAAAAACTGACTACAAAGCAAGGAAGGGAAATCTCCCTCTGCCAGAAATTCAGAGGGAACCCCAGTGGTTAGTGGAAGCTGAAGCTAAACTGCTCCTGAGGGGTTAGGTCCAACGCAAGCTTCAGGGACTGAAGTTTCAATGTTCACGTTGGAAAGGGGTTGGGTCAAGACTCAGCTGACTATAGGGATCTGAAGCTAGGAGCCCTGCATGGACCTGGGAGTTAGAATAGGCTTTTTGTCCATGAAAGAGGATCTGAAAATCTCCAACAAGTAGCCCTAGACCATAGCCAGAAGCAAGCCTATGTACACTGGCTGAGGGTGGAACACAGCATGAAATGGAAATTCTAAAATTGTGCCTTACCATGAGCAAACCTGACTTGTCTTATCTGTGTGGAAAGCCCAAATTCTAGAAACTAACCTAGAAAACAATTTAGAGGGAATAAACTCTACAGTGCCTGGTCAAGGACAAACATTAAAGTACATTATTGACTTTGGATAGAAAATCAGAAGCTACTTTAGGGAATTTGTAACTTTACACAGCATTTGGAAGGACTTGGAGAACAAAATCAGGAAGGCCATTGCTGACCTTCAGGATCTGGAAGTGCAGGAATAGCAGGCAGACTGCCACCAGTGAGCTCAGTTGCTTGAAGTGGGAGATTTTTCAGATCAAGAGTCAGAAAACTACGGCCTGTGGGCCAAACCTGGATCACCGCCTGTTATTTGTACTGCTGGCTACCTAAGAATGTTTCTTTATATTTACAAAGGGAAGTAAAACAGAAGAATGAATATGTAATGGAGACCTTACACAGCCTGCAAGATGGAAATATTTATACCTAGTCTTTTACAGAAGAAGTTTGCTCGACCCTTGCTCATGAGGCTATATCTGGAAGGCACTTGGAAAAACCCCACCTTTGCTGTCAGTGCACTTGCATATACTCCTGCAGCATCTGTGGCTAGAGAACAGCTTTTCCACTTTCCAAATCTTGCGTGTTTATCATTGCCAAAATTTATTCAAAGAACTCTGGGAAATGTAATTCTCACGCTTCACTCTTAGATATAATGGAGAATGTCAAAAGGGCAGGGATGATACTGAAGTGACAATCCAGACGGGAAGTTCACAACCCAGTGCAAATGTGGAAGAAAAACCCTGCCTAAGATAACTCACACAGAAGATGAACTTGCAGAACAAAATTCCAAAACATACATATGTATATATTCATATAAATATATAATTAAATATATATTGTATAGTATATAATAAATATATATTATAAGCATGTTTATATATATTCAAATGCATAATAAGTCAATGCATGTATGAAGGATCACAAACCCTCCAAAATAGGGACACAAATATGAGAACCAGAGGTAACATTTTGATCTGGAGAGAAATTTAATGAGCATGCTTAAAATGTTCAAAGAATTAAAGGAAAAATGAGAACAATATGAAAAAGGAGATTTCTTTAAAGTAAATATTGAAAAAAGCCAAAGATACCACTTCATACCCAATTTACTGTCTAAGGAGCTTTGCTGGAAAAAAAAAAAATCTATTAGATAGGAGTAGATATAAGAAATAAGGATGGGGCTTCCCTGGTGGCGCAGTGGTTGAGAATCTGCCTGCCAATGCAGGAGACACGGGTTCGAGCCCTGGTCTGGTAAGATCCCACATGCCGCGGAGCAACTGGGCCCGTGAGCCACAACTACTGAGCCTGCGCGTCTGGAGCCTGTGCTCCGCAACGAGAGAGGCCGCGACAGTGAGAGGCACGCGCACCGCAATGAAGAGTGGCCCCCTCTCACTGCAACTAGAGAAAGCCCTCACACAGAAACGAAGACCCAACACAGCCAAAAATAAATAAATAAACAAAATAAATTTATTTAAAAAATTAAAAAAAGAAATAAGCATGAGGAAAAAATTGACAAACTAATTGGTAAATCTAAATAAGTAAACAAGTATTGACTATAATATGAATAAACAATAAGAATGACAATATTCACATAAGTGTTTAAGCTGGAACTATAAAATTAGATAACAATATCATGGAGGTTGGTGTAGGTTGCTGGCAGAGAGCTGTGCAAACATGCTCAGAGCCACATCTCTTTTGAGAACAGGATATAGACACTGGTTGAATTTAGACTTCATTAGAAAATTTGAAATTTAGACACATATGTTAAAATCCTATGGATAAATATTAAATGAATAATTTTGTACTTTTTCGAAATACAGTAGTAGAAATATGAGCATTGAAGCAAATTTATTATTCCAACAGAAGGTAAGAAAGGATGAATAGCAGAGGACCAGGGGCTCCAGGAGGAGTCCTGGAGAAGCCAATGTTATGCAGCCAGTTTAGACTGGGCAAGGACCATGCCCATGGGGCACGACTCCCAGCTCACTGCTACCTCATTTACAAGATGTCTCTTTCCATAGAGCACTACTGATTTTTGCAGAGGAACTCTGTGAGTCCCATTGACAAATTTTTGTTCTCCCATAAAAGTTAATATGTAATTTGGTAGTATAATGAGTGAAAAAACTGTGCTTTGTATTTAAATATATGTGGTTTAAACATCAACTATTGCACCCACTAGCTGTATCCTTGGATAAAGCATTTAACTTCTCAGCTTCCAGTTCATCATTTGCTGAATTAAAGTAATAATAGCTATCTCACAGAGTTACTGTGAATATCAATTTATTCAACATAGATTAAACAAACATAAAGCACCTGGTTTAATTCTGGATGCTTAATACAAGTTCTATAAATATAGCTAGAGTTAATGGTAGAGGAAGCCTGCCAGAGGCTCACCTAAATAGTGCCAGTTATGAGACATGCAGACAGGTCTGGTGGCTTAGCAGAAGTTGGCCCACAGGCTAACACCTGTTTTTGCAGACATAATTTTAATGGAACCCACCCATACCCATTGCTTATGTACTGTCTGTGGCAACTTTTGCAACAGCTGGGTTGAGTAGTTGTATCAGAGGCCATGTTTCCAGCACAGTCTGCAATATTTACTATCTGGCCCTTTTAGAAAAAGTTGGCCAGCTCCTGGCTTAAGGAATACACATGCTCAGACAATCTCCACTGCTCTATAAATGGTGAGGCCAATCCTATGTCTTTAAAATAGACCAACTCGTTATATAGTGGGTCAATTAAGATGAGCTCAAACTACTTTCAGCCTACTTATTACAAGTGCTTTCAACTTCCTTGCTTTGGTCCCATCTAGTGATGACCTATCTTCTTATGTCTAACTTTATCTCTATTTTCTGATCTGTGCTTACCTCTTGAAACTGATAATTGAACCTGACTTTCCTAGATTAATCTTTGAAACAAACACAGACCCGAGTTGTACTCTCCTCTGTCTTTTCTTGCTCTGACTGTTTTGTGTAAATGTCCTGTCTTATCTAGATCTAGTCCTCCATGAGGGGAGAAGACACCAGAATCACTCTGAGAGCAAGGATCCTATCTTACCTCTGTTTTCCTCACAGATGCTGACACATGAGAGTACCTAAGGAAACATCTATTGAATAAATAACATTATGTGAAGAGAGGAAAATCCAGACATTTATAGAGAACAAGCTGGCCAAAGGAAAAGAGAGAGGAGGAAAGGAAATATGCATACCTTAGTTTCATAGGAGCCAGGGAATATTAGGGAATTAGTGAAAGATGAGATAGAAACAGCAGGAAGAACCCAGATCAAAGAGGGTTATGTGTACATGGTAAAACATTCGGATTTGATTTTGAAGGCAGTTGAAAGATTTACAATCAGAACTGGGACAAACTTTTTTTTTACCTGTTTCAATGTCCTGTGATTTGAAGGTAGAGGGATAGAGGTGGCAGGGATGGAGAAAAGAGAAAGGAAAGAGTTTAAGGACTGTGATATCCACTCCCCACCTTGCTGGGCCTTGAAGTGCAGGGAGATGAACCCTGTGAAACTCCAGTTCCCAGGCACCCAAACCAACTGGCTTCAGTTCAGTTTGGCAATGGGGGGCATTGGTGGCAGTTTGGAGGAGGGGAGAAGAGAAGCTACCAGGGTATTTCTGCCCTGGTTTTCTGTTCCATAGGTGTCTCCAACAGTGTCTGCCTCTCCTTTACTGTCACAGCACCCTGTGCCAGCCCCTCTCTGGATATCCTCAGGCCCTATTGATGCACCTCTCTCCTGGGTTCTTATAATACTGTCATTCAATGTTATTTTCTTTGGTCCCTACAGCCCTAGGGCTGGAAGCAGCTTTCTCTTAAATTTCTAATCTCTAGGTTGACTCACTGTCTCCACTTAAACTTTCAGCTCTACCTACAAGTTTGTCACCATTTCACCATGCTAACTCCTCCCTATTAAGCTTCCTGTGTGGGTTGTTGTTCTGACTGGACTCCAGTCAAGGGGTGAAAGAAGATCAAAGAACTTACATTTATTTATCTCTGCATCCTTGGTCTTTTGGCCTGACACAGTAGATACTCATTGATTT
>NW_006798890.1:70461-89151 GCF_000442215.2 Lipotes vexillifer | reverse complement strand
AAAATGAACCCTCTTTCTCTTTTCCAACTCCTAGTAATAATGAATCCAAAAAGCAAAGATGAAAGTGATAGCAAAGATAAGAATGTGTTCTCTCGATTCCCATACATGAAAGAATCATAGTGAGACAAGCTCACGTGTTAGGGGCTGTCATGCACGCTGGGGCCACGGGAAGCAACCTTCCCATAAGACGTGGTCTAGACAAGGCAGCTGGAATACAGAAGCCACTCCAATTTTCTTGGAAGGATCACATTTAGATAAAATGCTGGAACTCTAATAGCCTTACGGTTCAGGTCGGAAGAGTGGATGGCAGTTGACAGCTGTATAGGGTTAAGCAGGACAGGAACACCTAAGAACAGCAGATATGGGCTCATGCTTGCCAGTGTGGTATCCAGTTTCTAACCCCCAACCAATCTCCAGAATATTTTTTGTAATCAGCCTTTCCATGACTCTACAAGTTTTGATCACACTTTCCTTAGGAGGCAGCAGGACACACTGGAATGAACACAGAACTTGGAATCTGAAAACAGGATACTAATTTTGAATTTGCTGCTTAATAACCTTGTGAGCTTGGTTAGGATATTAAACTCTTTAAACTACAGTTTTTTTCATCTATAAGATAGAGATAATAATACCTACATCATAAGGAAATTGTGACATCCAAATGAAATTATGTAATATATTAATAAACAAGTAGAATAGTGTGGTTAAAGAGAGGTGCTATGATGTGAGATTTGGGTTGGAGCCTCTTTTCTGCCCCTTATTCATCACTCTAGACCATTGTCTCTTTACCTGCAAAATGAGGAAAAGCATGTCTATTTGATAGTGTTTTTGTAAAGATAAATAATTGTTGTAAATTGCTCAGCAAGGCCCTTGTATCTTATAAGCACTCAATATTATCAAAATCAATATGTCCTGTTTTGCACATTTGAAACACAAGCTTATGTGCATTCTTTAATCTTCACAACACTACATGAGGTGACTATTGGTATTAATACCATCTTAAAGATGTTTATACTGAGGCTTCACTTGCCTAAGATATCAGTCATCTTTGCCTAGGATTACATAGTTACTTACATAGTCAGATCCTATTCTGACTGCAAAACACTTACTCAGAAATAGTATGCATATTACCTCTGAATTATCTGTTATTAATACTGTTGTTATTACTATTGAAACCTGTGTTAGGTGGCTGGCACAGATTGGATATTTTTATTAATCTCCCACCTTTTATGTGTAAAGGAACATTTACTATCACCTATGATGTACACCATTGTGGGTGAGGTTTAAGAGTCATTTTCTCAAGTGAATTAGGGTCATTTTTCACACTGATATACAAACAGATTTTTTTTTTGCCATGGAGGCAGGAAATCCTATTTATTTTTAAGATGTTTAGTGCAGTATCTGAATCAAAGATGGTATATATTATGGAGAGATTTTTAATAAAAGTAATACAATGTCATCTGTATTGTTTTACAGTAAGGTAAGGAAAAGAGCAATAAACTTGGAGTCCAGGATGAAGGGGGTTTAGGTACAGCTCTGTGACCTTGAGCACACCCCCAGATCTTGTTGGGCTTTAGCTTCCTGGTCCATAAACTGAGACTATTAAATGATGTGACTTCTGGCATCTCTTCCAATCCTAAAATATGAATGTGATTTTGCCCACAATGTCAATATCTTTTATAATGATGATGGCAATAGAAGAAATGTACTTAACAGGGCACCTACAAGTCCTCAACCGATAGCACTAATGTGGGCTCATCTCCTCTCATACTTGGCTTGCAGCAAAGTGTTATTCTAAAATTACAGCTCCCTCAAATCACATTATTTCTATGTATTAAGCTGAACCCTAACACTTGAAGTTTGAAGGTTTTATGATTTTGGCCAGAGTAGACATCCTGTTTTCCAGCAAGACAGGACTTTAAAATTCACTTCTCTGCAAATCCACTCTCTCTCTCAAAATCATATTTTGATGAGTTAAGTGCAAATGAATCAAAAACATATGGGTGTCATGTTCCTTGGAATTCACATGGGTGAAAAGTGGACTGCAAAGTTGTGCTCTTTCCACTGATTGAGGAAGGTGGAATCCTTTTTAGCTACCTATGGATAGGTAGTGGATTAGAAAGACAGTGAGAAAGGCAGGGATTAGAACTTGTTGCAGGAGACACCCAGGACCTGAGCACCAGGAGTCAGGGAGGAAGGATCAGCATTGAGGAGGGTGCCAGCAACTGGGAGACTAAGGGGGCTTGAATGCAGGGCAGCACCAAGATTTATGCCAAATAGCAGCTTCGTCTGGAGCTGCCATACTGAGCCACTCCCATATAAAGATGACTTTGGGGACTTCCTTGGTGGTCCAGTGGTAAAGAATCCGCCTTCCATTGCAGGGAACGTGGGTTCGATCCCTGGTCGGTGAACTAAGATCCCACATGCCATGGGGCAAATAAACCCGCGTGCCACAACTACTGAGCTCTCTCGCCTCAACTAGAGAGGCTGAGTGCCACAAACTACAGAGCCCTCATACTCTGGAGCCCGCATGCCGCACACCACAACTAGAGAGAAGCCCACATGTCACATTGCACAACAATGAAGAGCCCACATGAAGATCCCGCATGCCACAACTAAGACCAGACGCAGCCATAAAAATATAATAAATAAATATTTTTTTTAAAAAGATGACTTTTTGAGCTCAGTTCCAAAACTAAAAGAAAACTCAATGGCCAGGATGAATCAACAGCTCAATGACTCCTGGCCCAGGCCAATCCCACCACCATAAATGAGTCTCCCCTGCTCACCTGTGCAGTGTGACAGACAACAGAATATTATAATTTTAAAAATGTCATTACTAGTATCATTAATAATGTTACATCATTGTCAATAGCATGTATTCAGTTCCTACTATGTGGCAAACACTGGATTAGGTACTTGTAAATTATTTAATTTAACTCTTATAACAGATTAAGTCCATATCATGACCCCTTCAGGGGTTTAGAAAGTTGAATTATGTTGTCCAGTTACTTTGTAAGTAGCAGAATAAGGATTTGAACAAAAAGTTCTGAGGAATACATTGTATGAAACTATAGGTATGAAGAGCTAGATATCTTGAATAGCTGAAAATAACAACAAAAGCTATGGAAACCTTTGCTTTGCTTCCTCCTGAAAGAGGAAAAAATCACTCAGTGATGATAAAGAAATAAAAAGGTCTAAACCTAGCGAAGAGTCTTCAGCATAGCAGTTATAATTCTATGATTCTCTGGTTTTCTGAGTCTAAAGCAATTACTTCCAGTTTGTACTATATAACAATCCAAACTCTTTTCATTCCTTCATGCCCATGAAGTATGAGAGATGGGAGAAGGGAAAGACTGTAATCTTATTGGTCTCACCATTACTAAAGTGAATTTCAAAGTATACTGCCATTACTGAAACAATACTACCACAGCCCACCTTTGTCTCCCTGAATGGACTGGTAAATTTCTGTTTACCCTAAAAACTCACCTTAGATGTCAATTTCTCAGGGAAGTCACTTCCTCAGGGACATCACTCATTTCATGCCACACCTTCATTCTCCACACATTATCAATGTGACTGCAGCACCTGGGGCTCACCTGTCATGGTTTCTGCTATATTGTTTTCATTGCATGTTCTCTTCTATAGGCTTTGCTCTCCTAGAGGCAGGGGTTGCCTTTTTGTCTTTGCACCTTAGTATATAGTACATGGCTCACTAATCAATGAGTAAAGGAATGAATTAATAAATTCTTTATTAGGATGCAAACTTGGTTTCCCTGTTAACCCAGAACTCTGTTTAAACAAACCCACATCCATGCTTCTAAACTGTCTGTAATTTACTCACCATAAATAATGTGAAATTATGTGTGCATTCCCTAGGTAAAACCTACAGGCCAGAGGCCTCCACGAGGATTCTAAGTAGGAATATATACTGCAAAGGTTATCAGCTGGCATTACATCAGAAAAGCTGTAGTCCAGAAGCAACTACGACAGCAATAGCTAGAATCAATTCCAAGGCTTTGTTATTTAGCAGAGTGAATGTCATAAATGTTTTTAATTGGTGATATTGGTAGCTGGATAATTACCAAGGCAAATGTTAGAATGGGCTCCCTTCGGTGAAATGTGTAAGAATTAGCTAAAGTATATTAGAGATTCTCCCACACTCTTACATTCTCTCACCCCACTATTACATATTCAGGGTGTAAGAATCCAGCAAGGCTTGTAAGCTGTAACTCTTAAGAATGGTGCCTCCGCCTTTTGCCCAGGATGGCTGGTGGTAACTTCAAGGGTCACAGAACCCTGCCTCTGGAAAGTTGCTATGTTTGCCTTGGGGGCCACGTTTTATTCAAAATTCTGTTTACAGAAACTGAAAAGACAAAGAGCTGGAAATTCAACTTTAGAAAACACATGTATGAACTGTTTGATGTCAGCTTGTTAATGATATATTTGTTTTTTATGAAATGTTTATATGTATGGAAGAATTTGGTCTGGGATTAGCTTTGAGAATAACCTGGTAGCAAGGTTATGAGTGTGCAGCTAAAGCTCTCCCACCCCAAACTCTTTGAACCTACTAATTTCTACCAAAAAGAAACCAAGATGTGTGTTTAACCCAACTGGCTTAGGTCGGTTTCTAACACATGACCTTAGCATATTGCTTTATAACTAATCAAGGAAATTTGTACATATGAATTAAGGTTTCTGTAAGGAGAAATAAATGTTTATCTAAAGTGCATGGAAACATATTAGTGCCTCTACTGAAAATTTCCAGATTGTTTTAAACACAATCCAGTTCTGTCAGTTGAGGATTTTTTTTTTTTTTTTTTTTTTTTTTTTCCGGATGTGCAGGTCCAGCAGCCATGGCTCAGGGCCTTAGCCGCTCTGCAGCATGTGGAATCTTCCCAGACCGGGGCACGAACCCGTGTCCCCTGCAGCGGCAGGCGGACTCTCAACCATTGCGCCACCAGGGAAGCCTAGTTGAGGATTTTTGTACTTGCTAATGCAAAGCTCCTTTTGCCTTTATGAGCAACAGATTCAAGAGAATAAAAGAGGACTTCCCTCTAAAATCTGGTCCCCTATTCATAAGTGACTTTTACTTCCTATTGTTTTACAACAGTGCTTTCCAAAGTGTCACATGCTAACCCTCCCCCACCAAAAAAAAAAAAAATGACTTTTGTGGTTATATGGTCAAACTTTCAGTTGTAGTTAAAAGAACTCACACTAGCTAATTCAAGCAGAAATAATTTTACAGAAATAGTATTCTATAACTGAATGTTAAGTGCTAAATGCAGCCAGCAAAGGTGTCTAGCTACACCATAAGAATGGCCCATAGGACTCCAGTGAGTGTTTCTCAGACTTTAATATACATACAAATCTTCTGGGCTTTGGTTAATACAGATTCCCATTTTACAGGTCTAGGGTGTGGCCTGAGCTTTTGCTTTTCTAACAAGCTTACTGGTGATGCCAGTGCTGGTCTGTGAACCACACTGTGAGAAGTGAGACTGTATATAGCAGAGTCCTCACTGCCATTGCTGCCGTCTGCCAAAGGGCACTCATGATGCTAAAAGTGGACACTAGAGCTTCTGCCTCAACTCCCTCCCCCCTAAAACCAAACATCGCTCCATTTTCCCTTTCTAGAAGATTCAATCATTCTGGGCAATCTCCTCTCATTGCCTCTTCTTCCCTCTAAAACTTGTTTAAGTATGTTTGCTTGGCATAACCTAAGTCAAATACTGCACTTTAGTTCAAGGATGTCAGCAAATGTACTTTGGGGATTTCCAGCCAATGTAGGAAAACATCCTAGAAAGGGGCCAACATGGGTGTTGAGTGAGCCAATCTGTAGTATTTTCTAAAAATGTTGACATTAAAATAATTATAATCACTAACATCTATTTTAAGCTATGTACCAGATATTATGATAAATGTTTTACTTGTAGTATCTTATTTAATCTCCATAGAAACTCCATGAATTAGAAATTATTATTATCCACTTACAGATTAGGAAACTGAGAGACAGAGTTGTTAGCAGATTTGTCCAAGGCCACAAAGACAGTCAATGATAAAGAATTTGAATACAAGTGGTCGAACTCCAAAGTCTACATTCACTACTAATCCACACTGCCTTATATAAGACTGGAAAATCATATTGCCATATTAGAGATGCATGAAGATAGTGCACTGTAAAGTCCCAGATAAACTCTACTATAGAGAAACCTGTTGAGAGACCTCAGAGCCAAGGTCACAGTACAGAGTGTACGTTTTTTCTTTCTAGTGCAAATCTGTGCTGTGCAGTAGCCATCTACCCATCCTCAGGGTGTGAGAGTCTCTAGGGACCTAAAATCCTAGCACCTGGCCCTCCACCTCAGATTTATTCCAGGCCTGAGTGCTTTCTTCTCCTCTTCTAATATACTGGAAAGTTTCTTGGGTTGACTTCTAAAGACTCATGTTGCCTAAGGAAGACACCAGGAGAGGAAAGAACTGGAGTCTTGAATGGCTCTTTCTTGGGAACAGTTCAGCTTTGAGGGTGTGGCCACTGAATTCACTCAGGAGGAGTGGGAATGCCTGAACCCTGCTCAGAGGGCCTCATAAAGGGACATGATGGTGGAGACCTACAGGAACCTGTTCTCCTTGGGGAAGGTCTAGAAGATTAAACCATCCTCCCACTGTGCCTACCCCTGCAGACACACCCATGGAAGCCTGTGCCCCAGGTGGCCAGCAAGGGAACGTGTGATCTGGGCCAGTTTCAGGAGCAGACACCAGTGAAAGGAACACACACAGAGGTGGGGGTGACACAACAGGTCCAGAGACCTACCTAGAGGTCTTGGAATTCCTCCCAGGGAGGTGGGGGTTTGATGTAGCTCACCATGGGGGTAAGGACATTGATAGCAGAAGCACCAGAGAATTTTTTTTTTTTTATTGATTATTTATTTATTTATTTTAAAAAATGTTCTTAAATCTTTTTTTTTGCTGTTGTATTTTATTTTGTAATTGTTGTTTCATTTTTATTTTTTCTAATATATTTTCTCATTTTATTTTATTTTTTCTCTCTGCTATTGTTATGCTCTTTTCATTTGTTGTCTGTTTTTTGTTTGTTTGTTTTTGCTGTACCAAGTGGCTTATGGGGTCCTGGTTCCCAGGCCAGGGGTCGGGCCTGAACTCCTGTGGTGGGAGTGCTGACCCCAAGCCACTGGACTAACAGAGAACTTCAGGCCCCAGGAAATATTAATTGGTGTGAGCTCTCCCAGAGATCCTCATCTTGGCACCAAGACCTGGCTCCACCCAACTGCCTATAAACTCCAGTGCTGGATGCCTTAAGCCAAACAACCAGCAAGACAGGAATAGAGCTCCACCTATTAACAAAAATGAGATGACCGAGAAATATGTCAGAGACAAAGGATCAAGGTAAAAACCTACAAGACCAAATAAATGAAGAGGAAACAGGCAATCTACCTGAAAAAGAATTCAGAGTAATGATAAAGATGATCCAAAATCCCAGAAATATAATGGAGGCATGGAATGAGAAAATACAAGAAATGTTTAACAAAGACCTAGAAGAAATAAAGAGGAAAGAAACAGTGATGAACAACACAATAGCTGAAATGAAAAATACACTAGAAGGAATCAATAGCAGAATAACTGAGGCAGAAGAATGAATAAGTGAGCTGGAAGATAGAATGGTGGAAATAACTGCAGAGGAGCAGAATAAAGAAAAAAGAATGAAAAGAAATGAGGACAGTCTCAGACACCTCTGGGACAACATTAAGTGCACCAGCATTAAAAATATAGGGGTCCCAGAAGAAGAAGAGAAAGAGAAAGCATCTGAGAAAATATTTGAAGAGATTATAGTTGAAAACTTCCCTAATGTGGGAAAGGAAATAACAACCCAAGTCCAGAAAGCACAGAGTCCCATATAGGATAAACAGTATTTCCTCTAAGATCAGGAACAAGACGAGGGTGCCCACTATTATTCAACACACTTCTGGAAGTCCTAGCCACAGCAATCAGAGAAGAAAAATAAATAAAAGGAATCCAAATTGGAAAAGAAGAAGTAAAACTGTCACTGTTTGCAGATAACATGATACTATACATAGAAAATCCTAAAGATGCCACCAGAAAACTACTGGTGCTAATCAATGAATTTGGTAAAGTTGCAGGATACAAAATTAATGCACAGAAATCCCTTGCATTCCTATAACTAACAATGAAAAATCAGAAAGAGAAATTAAGGAAACAACCCCATTTACCATCACAACAAAGAAGAATAAAATACCTAGGAATAAACCTACCTAAGGAGACAAAAGACCTGTACTCACAACACTATAAAACACTGATGAAATAAATCAAAGGTGACACAAACAGATGGAGAGATATGCCATGCTCCTAGATTGGAAGAATAATTATTGTAAAAATTACTATACTGCCCAAATTATCTACAGGTTCAATATAATCCCTATCAAATTACCAATGGCATTTTTCACAGAATTAGAACAAAAAATTTTACAATTTTTATGGAAACACAAAAGACCCTGAAAAAAGACTCTGAATAGCCAAAGCAATCTTCAGAAAGAAAACTGGAGCTGGAGGAATCAGGCTCCCTGACTTCAGACTATACTACAAAGCTACAGTAATCAAGACTGTATGGTACTGGCACAAAAACAGAAATACAGATCAATGGAACAGGATAGAAAGCCCAGAGATAAACTCACACACCTGTGGTCACCTAATCTATGACAAAGGAGGGAAGAATACAATGGAGAAAAGACAGTCTCTTCAATAAATAGTGCTGGGAAAACTGGACAGCTACATGTAAAAGAATGAAATTAGAACACTCCCTGACACCATACACAAAAATAAACTCAAAATGGATTAAAGACCTAAATATAAGGTCAGACACTATAAAACTCTTAGAGGAAAACACTCTTTGACATAAATCACAAGATATTTTTTTACCCACCTCCTAGAGTAATGAAAATCAAAACAAACAAATGGGACCTAATTAAACTTAAAAGCTGTTGCACAGCAAAGGAAACCATAAACAAGATGAAAAGACAACCCTCAGAATGAGAGAAAATATTTGCAAAGGAAACAACCAACAACAGATTAATCTCCAAAATATACAAACAGCTCATGCAGCTCAAATCAAACAAACAAACAACCCAATCAAAAAATGGGTGGGGGGGCTTCCCTGGTGGCGCGGTGGTTGAGAGTCCGCCTGCCGATGCAGGGGACACGGGTTCATGCCCCGGTCCGGGAGGATCCCACATGTCGCGGAGCGGCTGGCCCCGTGAGCCATGGCCGCTGAGCCTGTGTGTCCGGAGCCTGTGCTCCACAGCAGAAGGGGCCACAACAGTGAGAGGCCCGCGTACCGTAAAAAAAAAAAAAAATGGGGGGGGGCTTCCCTGGTGGCGCAGTGGTTGGGAGTCCACCTGCTGATGCAGGGGCCGTGGGTTCATGCCCTGGTCTGGGGGGCCCCCACATGCCGCGGAGTGGCTGGGCCTGGGAGCCATGGCCGCTGAGCCTGTGTGTCCGGAGCCTGTGCTCCACAGCAGAAGGGGCCACAACAGTGAGAGGCCCGCGTACCGTAAAAAAAAAAAAAAAGGGGGGAAGACCTAAATAGACATTTCTCCAAAGAAGACATACAGATGGCCAAGAGGCACATGAAAAGATGCTCAACTTCACTACTTATTAGAGAATGTAAATCAAAACTACAATGAGGTATCACCTCACACTGGTCAGAATGGCCATCATCAAAAAATCTACAAACAATAAATCCTGGAGAGGGTGTGGAGGAAAGGAACCCTCTTACACTTTAGGTAGAATGTAAATTGATACAGCCCACTGTGGAAAACAGTATGGAGGTACCTTAAAAAACTAAAAATAGAACCACTGTATGACCTAGCAATCCCACTCCTGGGCATATACCCTGAGAAAACCATAATTCCAAAAATACATGCACCCCAATGTTCATTGCAGCACTATTTACAATAACCAGGACATGGAAGCAACCTAAATGTCCATCAACAGGCAAATGGGTAAAGAAGATGTGGTACATATATACAATGGAATATTACTCAGCCATAAAAGGGATATAATGCATATATGTGGAATTTAGAAAAATGGTACAGATGAACCTATTCACAAAGTAGAAATAGAGACATAGACATAGAGACCCAATGTATGGACATGAAGGGGGGAGGGGGGAGGATGGACTGGGAGATTGGGATTGACATATGTATACTACTATGTATGAAGTAGATGGCTGGTGAGGGCCTACTGTATAGCACAGGGGGAAAAAAGTACAATCTGTTTGCAGGACATATATTAAGTTAACCTTAAAAATGCATACCAATATATGGTTAAAATAGTATGTTTTATATTATGTGACTTTTACCACAATAAAAAAATATTTTAAAAAAGAAACCTGTTTAACCTTGCTAAACCCAGTGTTTCCCCAACATATTTAAACACGGAAATTTTGATTTTCTCATGATATTAACATTAGGAACCTTAGAAAATGTTCCACAAAACACATTTTAGAAAATGTAGTCTTAAATAATGCTTTGGCTGCAGACAGACCATAGTTTAGTATTTTAAGCCAGACAGAACTTGCACTGCCACCTTCTCCCCTGAAAGTGTAGGTCACAAATTTTTGAGTACATCAGAACCACCTGGATTTCAGATTCCATTGGTCTGAAGAATTTTCCTTCCTAACCACTCTCCAGAAGATATTGATGATGTGGTCCATGCTTTGACTACAGGCCTGGACATTGGGAAAGTCATTGTCCATCTTTGAAATTTGTTTCCTGATTTGTAAAGTGGGGACAATCACATCTCCTTCATAGGGTCCTTCATTCACTCATGTATTTATGAGTGTTTACCATGTGCAAGATATGGTGTTAGTGTGGGGATACAGTGATGACTCCAATAGAAAAGCTCCCCATCCTCATGAGCTTCCAGCCTGGCTATGGGAAGGACATGAGATCACTGTGTTTGATGTGTATATGATGATGCATGGCCCATAGGTGTTCATTAAGCATTTGTTCCCTTGTTTGCTTTACTCATCTCCAAATAAAATTTACCCATTCCTACCTCACTGTCTGTATCCATAGACATCACCTACTCTGCATCTTTTCCCAAAATCCAATCATATTAATCCTTTAATCCACAATTTAGAACATACCTCCTTACTGGAACCTTTCTTAAGTACCCGACTCCATGATTACTTTTCATTATGTTAAACTTCTGCAACGCTTCTAACCTACTTTCTATGTGGGACTTTAAATGCAATCATTATTTTCTATAAATATACAGACACAGATATAGATATATAGATTTTCCCAAGCAGATCATAAAAATGGCGGTGGGGGGGGCAGCGACGGAGGCATCATGCCTTACTCATGTTTGCAAATACTGATGGAGCACTTACTATGTGCAAGACACCAAGGACAGTTTTTGCTTCCCTCAGAGTGCACTGTTCATCATAAATGCTCAGAAAATCAACATTGTATACTTGACTCATTTAATTAAATCTATTGAGCCCCTATCATTTGGTGCAAAGTACTAGAGATTGAGAGATAAATAAAATAATGTCCCTTTTTTGTCAGATTGTGAGCTCCTTGGGAACTGGGACAATGCTGATTTCACATCTGAATCCTTAACAGTAACACAGTATATGGCACAGTGGAGAAATTCAATTATTTGTAAAAAAAAAAAAAGGGATACATAAAAGAATGTTCTAGAATATCCTACAGACAAGTGACTATAATACATGATGGCAAAAACAGTGATAGAAATCTGCCCAGAGTTCTACTAAATCCTAGAGGAGAGAGTTTCTCTTTCTTTGGAGTAGAAGTCTCCATAAGAAATAGGTTAGTCATGTGAAGCTGATAGTGAAATATGGAAGAATTTCTCCAGTTGAAGATTGAAAGAAAAGTCCATAAGAGAAAAAGTAGGTGCAATGGTCTTAAAGAACATAAACATGAGTTGTTATCAAAGAATGATAGAAATGAAAGTGATTGCCATGAGTGAGTAAAGATAAAGTGGAGAATACAGTCAGGCCGGTACAAGTTTGGAAAGGCATAAATTGTTTGCAGAGGATTTTATCTTAGGCCAAAGCTTGCACACCTGGAGGCCTATGTTATATGTGCCAAACCAGATTTTAAACAATTTTAAATGACTTGCCAATATTAAAAATGGTAATATTTTGCATAAATATTTGGAATTTTTTACTTTGCTTTGCTTGAAAATTTGGAAGATCTGGCAATACTAGGCCCATATTCTTCATGGCACCCATGGCTAGTGCTATGTAGAGGCTGACTCCATAATTTGGGATCAGCGATGAAGTAACCATGCTTTGATTTTCCACGTGTTTTTATTTTGGATTTATTCATTCATTCTTCATTCATTAAGCATTCCTGAGTACCAGGTATCAAATATTTTTCTTGGTGTCAGGGAAGTAGACATGTCTGTCAGGGTTTCACCGTTTAGTCAAGAAGATGAATGTATAAATACATTTTACCAAAGTTACCAGTGCTGGGCTTCCCTGGTGGTGCACTGGTTGAGAGTCCGCCTGCCAATGCAGGGGACACGCGTTCGTGCCCCAGTCCAGGAAGATCCCACATGCCGTGGAGTGGCTGGGCCCGTGAGCCTGCGCGTCTGGAGCCTGTGCTCCACAACGGGAGAGGCCACAACGGGAGAGGCCACAACAGTGAGAGGCCCGCGTACCGCAAAAAAAAAAAAAAAAAAAAAGTTACCAGTGCTTTGCTAGAACTCTACTGGTATGGGGTGAGGGAAGTCAGATATACCTGGCAAAGACCTGAAAGCCTTCCCAGGAGAGATGAGATATGAGCAAATTCTTAAAAAAAATTGAACAAATAGTTTCCTTCTAAAAGAACAAATGGGGAAATGGGTTTTCCAAATGGAGAGCAAAGGTGAGTGTGCCTGATATGGAGAAGGAATTGAAGAAAAACTCTGCATGGTTTGACATAGGGTGAATAATGGTAAAGGGTAGGGGTTGGGATGAGGAGAGGTGAGTGTGAATTGATAGGCAAGGGTTAGATCATACAAGCTTTTAGCTCTTGTGTGAGGAAATGCAGACTTTGTTACCAGGTATACCATGGCTATATAAGTAAAGTACAGACATTCAGAGCATATTGATGGTGACTCTAAAACTCTACAAATTCTAAAAACTCTAAAATGTTTTAGTCTCAGCAAGATTTTCTTAGAAACTAGGCTTCAAAACATACTTCAAAATATTTTTCTGATAAATTAATGGATACAGATTAAAGACTATTATTAGATTTTATCTTCCTAGTGTCCCAGAATCCTGAGGCTGGGAGTTATCCTATAGAGTATCTAACCTCCCATTTCCCAATTAAGAAATGGAAGCACAGAGAGGGAGAAATTTGCCCGAGGTCACATAGGGTGTACAAGTAGAACTAGGCCCAGACCCTGCGTTTCTTCCCCTCCCTAGTCTGTGGCTTAGATTCAGTCCCTCCACTCCATTCAAGGACTTCCTGTAGCACGGCCAAGCTGCACTGCTGAGTCCTATTTTCCAGAGCAAACTGCCTTTCTCAAACTGTTTTTCACAAAAATTTCTGTTTCCAGTGACTTTCATTAAAAATTGGAATTGCGTTGCCTGGGGGGTGCGGGCGGGGAGCGCGGGGGAAATTCTGGTTTAAAGACAACATAAAACTGCTCTTAACTTTCTGATTAAAATCACCTAGTTAGAGACATTATGCTCTGTGGGACAAGTCACAAATCAGAAAAGGAACTTTGCTAATGTTTTTGGACCATGTCCATGGGGAAGGGAAGTTGGAGGTGAGGTGGAGAAAAGGAGTCACAAATTACCCCTGCACAGTGGCTAGGATTGGGGCCCCCAAATTTAAAGGTCTACAGGAAATACAAGCAGGTTGTCTGCCTGAACAACACTCCTGGATGGAAAAGTTTCTCTGCTTCTGCATCTGGCTTTTCTCACTCTTTCTTTTTCCCACTCGGTAACATTTGAGTGGATTTAGAGGAAAAAAATGTCTTATACCACAGCCGTTGGGAACAAACGTTTAGAGTAAGCACAGATTGTAAACCACTGAAGAGCACTAGCGGGGAGTTAGGAACCCTATGGGTATCAATCAGTATTCCAGGAAACCACCTCCATTTCCCAGCAAGCCAACTACAGTTGGTCCTCATTATTTGTGAATTCCATATTTGTGAATTCGCTGGCTTGCTAAAATTTGTTTCTAATCCCACAAATCAATACTTGGGAGATTTCATGGTCATTCACAAGGTGGTGGAACACTTGAGATGCTCATCACACATGCCCCCAGTTGAGTTAAAACTAGGAGATGCTCTGCCTTCTCATTTTGACTCTTGTCGTATAAACAAGTGTCTTTCTCGTGCCCTAATAGTGCCATGTTTTTCACAGTTTTGTGCTCTCTGTTGGTGATTTTGCTGTTTAAAATGGCCCCCAAACATAGTGCTGAAATGCTGTTTTGAAGACTGAGAAGACTTTGTTTTGAAGACTGAGAAGGTTGTGACGTGCCTGACAGAGAATAATATGTGTGTTAGATAAGCGTCATGCAGGCATGAGTTACAGTACTGTTGGGTGTGAGTTCAATGCTAATGATTCAACAATATATATTAAATAAGGTATCTTTAAACAGAAACTCACATAAAACAGGATTATGAATTGATTGGCTGACAAAGGTGTTGTGAACAGAGGCTCACAGGAGCCTAACATTATATTTCCCCTGGGAGCCATGGTTCAGTATTTGCTAATTTGGTACTCGTGGCAACTTTATAGAACATAACTCCACAAATAACAAGAATTGGCTGTAATTCACTGACAGCTCAAAAATCTCCATTCCAGAGAGATTTTCTCTGGCCTCTTTCTTTAAACCAGCGCCACCCCTCCCCAGGGGCACTTCCCATTTCCTTTCTCACCATTGGTTTTCTCCTTGGAACCACATTCTGATACACCTTCTGATACAGCATGGGTTTTATTGTTTGTTTATTTTCTGCCACTCTCCTCTAGAAAGTAAGTATACACACTACTATATATAAAATAGATAACTAGTAAGAACCTACAGTATAGCACAGGGAACTCTACTCAATACTCTGTAATGACCTATATGGGAAAAGAATCTAAAAAAGAGTGGGTATATGTATATGTATAACTGAATCACTTTGCTATACACCTGAAACTAACACAACATTGTAAATCAACTACACTACAATAAAAATAATTTTAAAAAGTAAGCTTTATGGAGGCAAGGGTATTTGTCCATTTAGTTCAATGTTCTAAGCTCAGCACTTACAATAGTGAATAGTACAGAGTACCCATATAAGTATGAGTTGAAAGGGTGAATGAACGGATGAATGAATGACAACATGCTTTTCAAGGCCTCTGGGAGGAAAACTAGTAAGTCCTGTGTCTCTTCCTCATTCTATTAGTATCTTGGTGACTATATTACTTTAGCCAAAATATGTGCCTTCTTTAGGCTTAATTTATAAAATAAAAGGGTGGATTTTAAGCATTTTGTGGATCATGTTCTGCTTTGAAAATATGAGAAAAGCTATGGATACCCTACCTAGAAAAAAACATGAACATTCAGTTTTATATGCAACATTTTACCCATATTTTCAGGTGCTTCACAGAATGCCATCTATAGTTTGTGGATCTCATTTTGAGAAATGGCAGCCGTGGACTAGAATGAATAGCTAAGTTATCCTCTAACTCTTAACATCTATATTTTTTATCCATTCCCTAAGGTAAAAAAAGTCCTGAGAACTTACCACATGCATAGCATTGGGTTAGGTGATCTGGGGAAATCATAGGAGACATAATAAAAAATAAGATTCAACTTTCAACCTCAGTGATATAGCAAAAGAGAAGGGATAGTCAAATATAAAAGAAAAGAATTTTAGGTGGAGGGCACATACTGGGCAAAGGCAAAGATATGAAAAATACAGAAGTACTTGGGAAATAAATAGTTCTGGTCTCTATCTGGTAACCCCTGGTGGGCTTAACTACACATGTAGGTCAGGGGAGAAACAAATTCTCTTATTTTGTCATCAGGGCACAAAAAGACTGCCATCATTAGCAACTGAAGCTATCGTGAATCCTTGTTTTCCATCTCCACCACCTTGTGCTATGCCAAGACAGCCAGTTTCCAGAGCCAGTGGCCAAGAATCATTTGGTTTTCTTCTTTCCACCCCTATCATTCATTACGTATGCATTAAGAACCTGGGCTGTATCATATACTTTCACATACCTTTTCTCATTTCTTCATTACTTTTTTCAGATGAGGAAATTGAGGCTCAAAGCCCCCATTTATTGGTAGGGCCAACATTAAGAGTCCATGACTCATGACTCCAAATCCATGTTCTTTCTCCTGTACCGTGCTGCTTTTGCCTGGGCATGCCTATACTTAATTGCAGTTGGGTAGAATTTGAAAGGATATATTGGAAGGATGTAGAGATAGGGATGTAGCCTGAAGGAATTTGGAAAGAGGTGATGGACATAAGTCAGGATGTTATTCCAGAGACACCAAGACAATATATCACGGAGAATGGACTCAGATTCACCTCAGTATCACCTGCAGCATTACACCATGCTGCAGGTGATACTACACCAGCATGGCTACACCCCTATTATATAAACATCACCTCATAAAATGTTTAATTATGATATCATTAAAACACAGTAAATATTATCTTCATTTTAAAGATGAGATGGGAGCTGAGAGACAAATGACTTGTTTGAGTTCTTAGAGCTAGTCAGGAAAAGACCCAGACTTTGGACCTCAGGGTGAATGACTCCACAGTTGGCATTTTTTCCTACCATATAACACTGCTTTTCTGGTTTGAACTTAGTCTTTGTTGTGAGGAGAGAACTCTCCAGATGAGCATTCCATTCTGCACATAGGGAAGTCTTACAGGTTTACATGGAGCCAATGGATTTCAAATGGTTCTTCTAGTAGACATCTTTACAACTCCCAATTTTCAACTTGTTTTATAGAAATCTTTTGATTCCACACATCATCCCCCTGCTTTTATACGAGGACCTATGGCTTTCCAACTGGAATTCCTTCTCCATAAGTCAGTGAACCTTGACTGGACAGGAATTAAGTTCCTTCCCTCCAGTTTGCACACTTGCCAGCTGTCCCCTCCATTTCCCCTTTACAACCCAGAGAACATGCAAACACAGACCTTGTGTGGACTGTGAGAAACAACAATGCTACCTGTTGGCTGAACCTGAAGAACGGTCCTGCAGATGGCTCTACAGCCATTGTCTTCCACATATCCTGCTCTCTACGTCCAGTTAGCTAATTAGTATTTCCACATTCAGGACACCCATATGTCCCAACTCGGTGCCTCTGCTCATACTATCTTACTTCATCTGTAACCGTCTAATTTCAAGTCTTCTTGCCCAAAGCTCTCTTATCTTTAAAAAAAAAAAAAAAAAAGCAGCTTGAATGCCACTTCATTCAAGAAGTCTTCCTTGATCTCCTCCAATGATATTAATCTCTGCCTTTTAGATCATCCTCAGCTGTATGCTTATAATTGGTAGCTTATATTGCCCAATTCATAAAAGTGTATCATCTCTACTTAACTACTTGACCCCTCGATTTTCTTGTGGCAGGAACTATATGGGATTAATATTTGATTCTCCACAACATAGTGTCTTAAATGTATTAGTTAAATGCTTCGCCAAAAATGATCATTGTCATCATAATGTCTCTAATTTAATAAGCACTTATTTTGAGCCAAGTATTTTTCATGCATCATTTCTATTTCTTACAATAACCCTGCAGGATATTTTTCATCATCCTCATTATTCAAGTGAGGAAACCAAGACTCAGCCAGCCAATAATTGGAGGAGCAAGAATTAAAACTTGAGTTCAGGCTTCCAAAGACGTTTGTTCTTGGCACTACAGTTAGATGCTATTGCAAAATAAACTTAGAATAAGTGAGGCATTGCATGCATTCATGGGAGTCTCTCACACCCCTACCATCTGAATCAAAATTAAGATCAGAAAAATGGTCTCTGAGTACCTCTAATCGTTGTCAAGGAGCCCCTATACAAAAGCCATTTATTTTGAGAAACATTGTAGTGTAGTGATTATGAACACAAATTCTGGAGCCAAATTGCCTCGCATTGAATGCTGACTCTGCTACTTGATAGCTGGGTGTTCTTGGGAAATTCCTTAACTTCTCTGTGTTTCATTTCTTCATTTTGTAAAATCAACAGAAGCAGCAGCATTACCTTTCCTGCTTCCAAAGGTTTGTTGTGAGAATTAAATGAGTTATATGAATAAGGCACTTAGGAATGTGCTCAAAACCTTAGTCCAGTTATTATTGGGCCAGCCAGCCATTGCAAATCGCTGGTTTGTAGGTAGGATCCAATCTGTGGATTATCTTTAACTGTAATTGCTCCATGTAGTATATTCTGAAGCAGTAATTTATTGCTAACATTTAAAATGCTTTAGATTACACACAAAAAATGCAGATTCCTGGTTTCTCTGGAAAATCAAAAGATCTAGTAACTCTGAACACCTCTTCCTGCCTGGCCATAATCTATTGGTCTATGAGTAATAACTGGCCCCATTTTAAAAAGACATGCACTCTCCAGTGCATCTTCAGAGTCCTTATGTTACCTTAGACTCTAGTCTCATCTGTGTTTCGTGCTGCTGGAAC
>NW_006798890.1:0-70408 GCF_000442215.2 Lipotes vexillifer | reverse complement strand
TGCTGAACCAGTGATCCCTGTGTTATTCCCATTCTAAGAATGTTTTGAACTGTTATCTAATCTACCATATGCTTTAATGAGTTGAGTTATCAAATTTTCCAGTCCAAACACAATTTTAAACTGCAAACTAGGTAAGCATTCATATGAGCTGGCTGACAGAAAAATGGCTGTTGGAATACATAGAGCTGATAATCAGGAGAAATAAAAACCCAATAGGAGACATAACACTTCATCATGATGAAGCATCACATTCAAAAATCACACTCAAAATGTAGCATCACAATGTAACATCATGTTACGTGAATTCTTGCTTATAAGATTGATCTTTCCCCCATCTTCTACTATAAAGCCTCACCCAAATACTATATCTCATTAGGTCTATCTAAATCTTTTAATCATACTCTCTATACAAAACCAGATGGAATTTCTTATTCTCCTATCTCACAGGGCACCATTTGAGAAATTCTATTCTCATCCTCGTCACAGCCTTCTCCACCAGCCCATGAGTCTAGAGCACAGGGGCACCACAGAATTTGCTTGTGTGCCCTTTGGGGCTAAGCAAAGTGCCTTAGAGTTATTTGAAGAAGTATGTATTTGAGTGAATTTTAGTAAAATTAAAAACCATCCACTTCCTAGCCTGCTTAGGCAGAGGGTATAAAATATAATTTTTCACAAATAATTCAATCAAAAATTTCAAAATGTATTAGGCATATAAGTAGGTCAGCTCCCATTAGAAACATTCATTTAGGTTAATTTGCCCTTACAGCCAGACATGAGTTGGCTTCCTCTTTGTTTTTTGTGGCATGGCAGATTGCTTCAACTCTATAAGTCAGTCTTCTCATTTTTTAAATTGAGGATTTTTATTTGCTCATCCAGCCTCATCTTGCACCTCACCTCCTATGAGAAGCCTTCATAACATGTACAACTTGATTTAAGTGCCTCCCTATGAGCTCCCTCATCTCCTATGATCTATCACACTACCTTAAAATTCCCTAGATTATCACTTCCATAAAGGCAGAGATTATGCCCCATTCGCCATAGGATCCCTTGAACAGACTAAGTTCTCAGAAAATATTTGTTGACTGAAAAAAGTAGATGAGTGAATCAACAACTGAGTATACTTCCAAGGTAGTTGTAAGAACCCAAATCCAAGTTGTCATCATTATCACCAGCAATGTCAAACATGGAGGAGCGGAGCTGAGAAATCTGCTTTGGCCAAAACTGCTGTCTGTTGCTCCCATCTGTCGCTGTCCTAGCCCTAGCCCTTCTCCCATTACACTCCGCTTGAGCTTTCCTGAAGCTGACCCCATGCAGACAGGGCTAGTGGGGTGTTTTCCAGCCTCACCAACCTAATTGTTCCTCATTTCCTGCCCATAAATGGTACAAGGTGTGGAGTTGCACCTCCCAATGTCCCCATTTCAATCATTTGTCTATATTAATCGACACTAATGGATTTTACAAATGTAAGTCTTTAAGCTCCAGTAAGTTACATATGTTTGAGGAGGCCATCGAAAGAAAGCAAATTCCCTGCCCCTTTAGCTTCCAGGGAAATGTTCTCCAAATATCCCAAAAGCTGGGGCAGAGCCTAGCATTTCAAAGCCCTGTGCCTTTGCTCGGTGATCCCTCAAGAGACTGGGTTGTTATTATTAATAAAGTGTGACTTTCTCCAAATGAAAGAACAAAGCCCTGTGTGTTACCAACTGCATGGAAAAGACAGGCACAATCAGATTTGAATCACATCAGTTTACTTGACACCAAAAATTGCATGTGTTTAACTTTCATTTACTTTAAAAATTATTTTTGAGGAATATAACAGAATTAGATAAGATTTAAAAAATATTTTTGTCCTTGAGCCCAAGACTAGAGTACTATACTATTAGTTACTATCTCAGAGGAATCACTGTCAGCCTTTTTTCATAGTTATTGTATTCAATATAAAACAGTTTTATATCCTCTTTCTTCATTTAATGTTATACCATAAACATATTTTTCTGGTTATAGTTCTAGTTTTAAGAGCCAGTATTATTTGATTTTAATACATATAGTTTAATCTCCTTAACCATTGACTATTATTAAACATCACATACAAGATCAACAATTTAAAAAAACTAATTTAGAAAGTAAGCAACAGACTAGGAAAAAACACATAGCAAATATAAAAGATTATGAAAGATTCCTTACCCACCTTGTCGTTAGCCATCTGATCAGCATCCCTTGTGAGAATTCCCAAATACTGTCATTCTGAGAACCAGATATAGGAAGGCAAACGTCTGATAGTAAGAATAGACAACAGAAAAGAATAGTTAAAAATTGTTTGAAAACTGTAAGTACAATAAATACTGTGAATAATTCAAAGTCCCATAATTAAAAGGTGAGCAGTCTCCAATTCACCAAAACAAATAAATAAAAATCTAGTAATATGGTATTTACTTAATATGTATATGCTTAATATAGTATTGCTAAAACTAGTTATCTAGTACAACTAGAAGACAATTGCAAAACTGCATGATCTTAGCCTGGATTCCCCCCAAAACAGATACTGAGACAAAGGCTAGTGTGTAGAAACTTCATCTGGGAAGTGATTCCTAGAAATAGGAGTTGGGAGCAGGGCAAATAAAACACACGGAAAGAGAAAAGGAAAGAAGACTGATATGAAGATGAATCATTACTGATCTGGTCACCACTATAGGAGAGTGATGCTTGATCCTGCCAGGACTCTTAAAGAGTCTTCTAGAATACATCTCAGAATTATTCTCCCAGGAGGTGAGTAGAGGAAGAATTTATTCACCAGCTATTGACCCCATTGGTCAAGCATAACCCCATGGGAACTAACTCATTCACACTCAGACCTTTCCTGGCTTTGTCAGTTAACACAATACTGCTCCCTATAGATTGAACCTGCTGTCTCAGCAGCAGCTGAAGTAAGAAGAGGTGCTGAGAGGGTTTGAAGTACCTCACAAGAGGCACCTGATACGGTCCATCCTCGGCATCACCCAGATTCGCTCATGCAAAGCTAAGTTCATCTCCTTCAAGGAGGTGGCTAGCTGCTATTCTGCAAGCGAAACAAGCTATATCCTCACAGTCACAGCTGTCCCAGGCCTTAATTAGTATCCATTACCTCCCTCCTCCAACACCTTCTACAGATTGCCCTCACTCCCAGCCCATACTTGAGCCAGTCTAGGCTGCTTTCCTGGTGACCTGCCCCAGGATGGCCTCCCTAAGCGTGTCTAAGCCCTTGGCTGCTCCTGGGCATGGCTGCTTCAGTTGTCAGCTCACCGTTCTCAGCACGCATGGAAGATGAGTCCCTTGAGCTTCTGACATACTCAGCCCTCCCTCCATTCTGTGGCAGCAGCCCTAGCTCCTCTTGGGGGTCAGGGTCCATTACCTGCACCAGTTCAGCAACTCCTTCTTTGCTTGTTGGTCCAATGATAGAGAAACCCAAAATGGCCAGGTGAAAATACAGTTTGAAGTTCAGTGGAAATCTTACTGTGTCTCCTAGTATAAGTTCCCTTCTTGGGTACTAGGCCTTTGATCCTGCAGATCCTACTCATGAAGCCCCAAAATCTCATTCTGAGTTTCTACTTTCCAGGATCTCTTCTATAATCGACCCTCTTAGCCTGGGTTCCCTCAAAGGAAGAACAGAAGACAAAGTGCAGGCAGGTTATTTAGGAAGTGATTCCAGGAAGAAGGGATGAGGGACAGGAGGAAAAGACAGGCAAAAAATAGGAAGGAGAGAAAGCCAATACAAGGTTGCATCGTTGATTTGGCCACATCTGTGGTAGACAGATGTTTAAGAAACGTATCTTTAAACTGTCCACCCAGCAGTCAGAGACAAAAGCATTTCATTATGTAGTCAATTTTTTTCTTTGGTATAAAGCTGAGTCACTAATCATTGCCAAAATTCCCTTTCTTTAAAATCCTACCTTCCCAACATGTGCAGGCTAATTTTATTTTATTGTCCAGTTCAGAGATATTTTCCTGTATCAGATGTCATTTTCTATTTTCCTTGCTCTGAACTTCTAAGTTATTCTGCCTTGAAGCTCCAGTATTAGATTTCTCTCAAGTTGCAGGACTTCAACATTCCTCCTCTCTGTTTAATGTAACTTCCAGTGGTTCACATGGTGTCCCTGATTCCAAAGGGGCTTTGCTCACCGCTCCCCTCGCCCCCCTGACCCACCCTCCATTCATTATGGATGGATGTCATGCTTCACCATCCCCTTCCACACATTAGTCGACCAGAACATACTGTGATGATAAAAATATTTGCCAAAAATTTCTGGCTATGATCACATTGAGCTATGAAGGGACACATTTTATTTTTCAGACAGATTCAAAAAAGCAGTAACTCCAACAAGTGAGTTCTAACTTCTTCCCAGAGAAGAAGCATTTCTGGCTGAAGGGAGTCCTGGAGGGAGTCAGAAGGTATGGGTTTGAGAATGGTCCTGACACTTACCCAATGAGGGACCTTTAGGAAACTGCAGCACTAAAGGGGTAAGACCATTTTCCCATCTGTAAAATGGGCATGATAGTCATAGCTGTGTCTCTTGAGTTGCTATGAGGATCAAATGCAAAAACAACTAACATTTGCATAGCTTGTTATTATTTCATGTTAATGTTGTTGCTATTACATTACCATTAGCTTAGTGTAAACTGGTAAAAATACTTACCTATTGGTCTTTCTCAACACACATTTATTGAGAACTACTATTTGCCAGGTCTGGATGTAAATTTCAGTGCCTATAAATAAAGGCATTTGACAAAACCTAATCAAACTCCACCCCTCCTGTATTAGTCAGCTTGGGCTGCCATAACAAAATACCATAGACTGGGTGGCTTAAACAACAGACATTAATTTTCTCAAAGTACTAGAGTCTGGAAGTCCCAGATCGAGGTGTGGGTAGATTCAGTTTCTGGTGACAATCTCTTCCTTGCTTGCAGATGGCTGCCTTCTAGCTTTGTCCCCACATAACCTTTCCTCTGTGTATGGAGAGAGAGAGAGTGAGGGAGGGAGAGGGGGAGGAGAGAGAGAGATGGTGTCTCTTCCTCTTCTTATGAGGACACGAGTCCTATTAGATCAGAGCCCCATTCTATAACCTCATTTAACCTTTTACTTGCCCAAAGGCTCTATCTCCAAATAAATTCACACTGGGAGTTAGGCCATCAACATATGAGTTTTAGGAGTCAAAATTCAGTTCATAACATCTCCTGAGCTTTCAGTATTGTATAAACAAGTTAGAAAAAAGACATCCCCCATTTTTTCTTCAGATTCATGTGTTGAAAAGAACCCTCCAATCTGTTCTTTAAAGAGAGAACCCCATCACAGTCCAAATCTACATCCACTCCAAACCCCTTAGCCAGGGAAGACATTTGGCCATTGATTCTCTTGGGTTTCCCATGCCAGGCCCCCTGCATTCTTCACTTCTGAGGTCGAATTGCAGAGCTGCATTATACATGTCTCAGTCCTAGTTCTTTCTGTAGCTTTATTTGTCTAAGTTTCTGAATCTGCCTATCGTGTTCCTAGCTCTTGGTTTTCTTCACCTGTCTCCCCACTGCCACCTCCCCTCCACTCTTCTCTCTTCTATCTCTTTCCAGGGTGCCAGTATACTACAAAAAAGTTTGAAAAATACAACGAAAATAGTGTGTTTATTTGAACTTTTTATATTAACAATTGGACCCAATGCTTTACATATGGAGGTACTTCACCTGAAAAAGTGTATGGAGGTTGAAGAAAAATATATTACACATGATATTAGAAAAAGTAACTAATATACCATGTAAAAATAAGCTTATTCTAAGTCCTCCAGCTTTTGGGTATCCTGTATGTGTCTCTGCCTTCACCTTCCCTTTTCCTTCCTCCCTTTCCTGCTTTTCTCTGTCTCTGTATATCTTCCCTAAGTCCATCTCTCTCTCTGCTCCCCTCTAATCTCTCACTGGCTCTCTCACCATCTCTATCTTCTCATTTCTTCATCACGATGTCTGTCCTCCCCTCCCCGTACCTCTCCCTCTTTCTCTCTTTCTCCGTCTTTCTCGCCCCTTCCCTCCACAGACACCCTCCACTAGCAGCTCTATCTGGCTTTATCATTTCAGCACAGCCTTTTTGGCACCAGAATCTTTCCACTGCTGGAATCTAAGTCCATCTCTCTCTCTGCTCCCCTCTAATCTCTCACTGGCTCTCTCACCATCTCTATCTTCTCATTTCTTCATCACGATGTCTGTCCTCCCCTCCCCGTACCTCTCCCTCTTTCTCTCTTTCTCCGTCTTTCTCGCCCCTTCCCTCCACAGACACCCTCCACTAGCAGCTCTATCTGGCTTTATCATTTCAGCACAGCCTTTTTGGCACCAGAATCTTTCCAATTTCCTGCTGGAATAATAACGAAGCTTAAAGAATATGTCAAAAGTTTCCTGTGAACAGAGGAGGTGCTAAATGAGCTCTCTCACTGATAGGGTTCAAGAAATTGGGTTTTTTCACCATGATTCTCAATAGAGTGGTATGTGTCTAGGCTGGCCACAGGGCCCAGTTCCTAACCAGATGAGAGACACATTTATTGAAGGCAGACTGGGTCCTGGAAAAGGCTCTTAACCAAAAGTCAAGAGCTTGATACGCAAAGCACAGCTCTGGCCTCCACGGACTGTCTGATCTTTGAAAAGTCCCTCAACTCTAAAACAAGGGAGCTGGAGTGATAATATTTAGGAGGCTTCTGGCTTTGACTTTATGACTTTACGATTCATAAAGTACTATACTTGAAATATATGTACCCTGTGTGTGCGAAAAATATATATATCATTGCATATGTATATAAAACACACATGCAAATATGTGTGTGTGTATGTATTGATATATGAAACACACACATGCATATACACACATATTCTTTGGAGGAAACACTCTGGAATGCCATTCTGGAACTTCTTTCCTACAAGCTACAATGGGTCCTAGGTGGGAAGAGAGCTTCATTCCCCTAAAACACTAAGAGTAAAGAAAAATTCTGGAAAACAGATCACAATGAAAGAAAGATTAGGATATAGAATTCTTGGAGGTGGTATGTTTTGGTTTTGTGTTACAAAAAAATATAGGTATTGTATTATAAGACTAAACAGATCACATATTTGAGTCCTGATTCATAAATACTTTAAAGTTGGTGTTTATTAAAATGCTAATTTTCATTGGTTTTGAAAAGTAAATTAAAATTAACAAATTACATTAATGGATAGTGATTGCAGAGAGAAATATGTTCTATAAACTATTTTTCCCTTTGATGAAAATACACACGTAGGATCAGCCACATTGGGTGTATGAAAGCTGAGTTCATAGGGCCCCAAGGAAGTAATGACATCATTAATTAACTCATTAATACACAGCTACTATATACGTAAGTTTTTAGGAAATTAGATATGGCTCTTGCCCTTCTAGAGATGTACAATAAACACAGTATTGTGATGCACTATGAAGGAAAAGAAATGAGATAATACAGCAGCACATATGGGTGATTTGTGGGGTGGGGAAGATATGGGTTAGAAAGTGTGACAATCCAGTCGGGGTGATATGTGCTCCTAGACACCTTCCTTACTTTGCCATCCCAAGGGCGACAGGAAGCCTTGCTTTGTTTAGGTCCTGCTGGCCAGTCAGTGCAGGTAATTGATATTAAGCTACCCTATTAATCATACCTGAGCCACCTGCGCCTTTACAGAGGGGGCGAGATTCATTTACATTCTCCCAGCCACCTCAGGAGGTAATAAGTATTACTGTCCTCATTTTACATGGTGGCCGGGGGTGGGGTGTGAGGGTACAAAATTACACACTGATTCTAATGTGCAAAGAAATATAGCTCATTTTCTCCTTAACTCTCATGAGCTTAACTATGAATGAGTTTCCATCTCCTGGACAGTTGAGGGGTCGGGGGGACTATATTCTAATCCAGTCTGCTGCACGTACATCCTGCTGCAATAAGTTAGCAGTCCTTTGTGGTTAGTTTAGCTTTCTTTGGGTGAAACTGGCTCAGTCACTCATATTTGGCCCTCTTCTCCTGCTTCTGTCTAGGGTGGTATCTGGGGAGAGGACCGAAGAGAGCAGAGTGGCGATGAGGGCTGTATCCCTGGGTACCCTCAGACCACTGCCAGCCTCTTCTGTGGAGGGGCCATTGGGAGCTGCTCACTGGACTGGCCACCGCTATTACTTCTGGCAACTGCTCCTGCGCCTGGGCATTGCCCTGTCCTCTGCCACCAAAGGAGGCACCTAAGCAGCTCAGGGTCTCTATTTCTCTCTCCCGGCCCCAACCTACCTCCTCCCCATCCCCCCGGCCAGCTTCTGAAGGTCCTGGGGTGCTTGCTAACAACTCAGCCTTGTCTCTGACACCTCAGGTTCTGCCGGCGCCTCACCTCCAGTCCACGGCACCGTCTCCATCCTGCTCATGGCTCTCCTCACTCACTGCAGCAGATCCTACGGCAAGCTTGCTGACTCTCAGCTCAATCACTTTCCAAGCCCAGGGTCATGTGGGAAATTTGGGTCACCTGATCATAACACACAGGAAAGACAGATGGTTTGGAAAAGCCTAATTTTGGTTCTCTCTCTCTCTATTCTGTACCGATGAGTTTGCCTTCACATCTCCTTTCAGAGTCCTAAATATAAGGCCAAGAGCAGTGCCTCTTTCTGCTATACCACTCACGTAACACCTACTGCTCTCCCTACACTGGCCTGAGATGCAGAGAGAGGTAGGGCACGATCCGCCTACCTCTCCTATTTCTCTCTCTTTCCTAGAATCTTTCCAGGTGGAAGGCATAGGCCTCAGGGCTCCCATTTCCTGCACATGTGTTCTTCTACATCAAGGCAGCCAGCCTCAGGGCCTGGTTGCCACAGGTGGAAGTAGTAGCCTTCCTACAACTACAGAAGACCTATGACCTAAGAGCCTTCCTACAACTACAGAAGACCTATGACTAAGAGCCTTTTCCAGGTGGAAGGCATAGGCCTCAGGGCTCCCATTTCCTGCACATGTGTTCTTCTACATCAAGGCAGCCAGCCTCAGGGCCTGGTTGCCACAGGTGGAAGTAGTAGCCTTCCTACAACTACAGAAGACCTATGACCTAAGAGCCTTCCTACAACTACAGAAGACCTATGACCTAAGAGCCTTCCTACAACTACAGAAGACCTATGACCTAAGAGGCTCAGGATTTGTTCTTCATAGGACAAAGGAACTTCAAAATTTTTCTCTGTAGTCACTAACCCAACATGTTCTTCCTTTACTATAGATCCCCTTTTTTATTCAGGGTCAGAGTGTGCCCCAGACCCAGTGCTTGCTAGGGCTGGTCATGTGACTGAGTCCTCCCCAATGAGCTACAAGTGGAAGGCGCTGGAAAGAGAACAGGCTTGACTGGTGTTTGTTTTGGGTTTCTGTCCTTTTCTTTTCCCCTTCTTCCTGCCAGGAATGCAGGCATGAGGCCTAGCAGTGCAGTAGCCAGCCTGCAAACACTAAAGATGGTGACAGAGAAAGGTAGCAGGAGCCTGGATCTATATCAGGCATATGGTTCTGCTAGAGAAGCAGAACTAGTTTGGGGGGGTGGAGGTGGGGACCGTGACAGAGAGAGAGTTGGATTGCAAAGGACTGATGTATGTAATCAATCATGAGGGCTGTCTAGTCTAGGCAAGTCTGAAACCTGTAGGGCAGCTTATCAGGAAGGGCAGACTGGAACTCTGGGGCACAGGAGGAAGCTGAGATCCACAGGTGAAATTCTTTTTTCTTCAGGGGAGCCTCAGTTCTGCTCTGAAGGTCCTTCAATGGATTAAATCGGGGCTACCCAGATTATCTAGGATAATCTTCCTTACCTAAAGAAAACTGATTATAGACTTTAATTGCATCTATAAAATACCTTCCCAGCACTAGATTAGTGTTTGCATGGATAACTGGTGACTATAGTCTATAGTAGTCTAGCCAAGTTGACACATAGAACCAACCATCACAGGGTCCCAAACAGCATTGTGTTGCCACCACACTAGCTCTGGACTACCCGCCTCTGGATTTGTTGTTAGGTGAAAACAACAAAAACGAAACCACAAAACATGAAACAAAACCCTATGGATGAAGTCTTGGTAGCCAGGTTTCTGTGACACACAACCAAATGCAAATCCTAACTGCTGTATTCTTCCTCCACAAAACTCACCTTTAAGCTTTTAGCTTGCTATGGACTCAAACAAACATCTAATGTTTAAGTCACAACTGAGCAATAGCTCTGTTGTTTTATGAAGATACTAGGCTTCTCCCCAAAGCTCTGAAATTCATTGTTTCAAAGAGTGAGAAGGCCTGCAGGCAACAAGATTTATATGATATGAAAGTACAACTAAAAATAAGTAGCCCTGACAAAAAAAGTAGCCCTGTTGTAATACATATGTGGAAAATAAGTAATTTGATCAAGGTTGGAACTCAGAACTACCTGGGGCTAAAACCTGTCCCCTTTCTATTCTGCCATGATCAGAGCGAAACTCTGTGTTTGGCTATCTATGGGAAAGAGAATCACCAACAAAGCTGCAAGGTGAATTTCTTTAGAATTCCAAACTCATAAGAATAATCATCATAAAATTACTGCCAGTAATATTTAGCTCAATCAGATTTATTCTATATTAATTTGCTCTCACTGTCACTATTAAAATTGAAATTTCAGCCTTCATATCTTATTCAGAATGACAGATGTAGGTTAATCTATGGTTGTATGGGAAAAAAAGAAAGAAAGAAAATTAAGCTGTCAAAAACCACAGATATGCACTTGGAGGAAGCAGGATGGGGCAGGGGTGAGAAGGTCAGCCAGCATTTTCGTATCTGTACTTGTTTTTGACCAGTGAGCATGTCAAGATGGGACTATTAATTTGTACGTGTCAACTTGATTTTGAAAATATTGGTGCTGATCTGCGAAGACAGCACCACCTTCCTTCCCTTCCCTCCAAAGACCCCTGATAATAAAGAATCCTTATATTTCCATAGAGTTTTAAGGGATCTTCTCTCTCTTTGCTGATTCAGTTCCACAAACAACTTTCAGAGGTAGGCAGGGTAGAGATTTTGAGTTCCATTTTCTACATGAGGAAACAGCTTCAGAGACACGAAATGACTCACTAGAGTTCACATGGCAAGCAAACCACAACACCCTCCATGATCCCTGGGAAAGAAAGAGAGGAAAAATCAGCCTCGTAAAGTATTTAGAAAAATCTTTTGAAAATTGAATAGAACTTGAGCCAGAACGTCTTGCTGTGACAAGAGACCAGGGAATGTGGCAGAGCATGGTCCTCTGCTCCCCTTTTAACTGGAGGACTAAGGTTTGCAACATCTGCCCAGACCAATGTACTTTCCACTACCTCAAATGTTAATTTCTTAAGAGATCATTGAGAGACAGTTTCAGGGAGGCTAGGCTTGTCTGCCTGGTTGTTATCTTTTAAATACCATTAAATTCATGTCTGAATTGTTGTAAGGTCATGTGTATTTTCAGACCCTATTACTTCTTGGGCCAGGTTAGGGGTGTGGCAACTTAGTCACTAATGAGGTCCCCTGTGGTTGGCCACGAATAGTGGAAAGAAGAAGAAAAATTCACCCTTTTCCATAGGCTAAAATTAAACTAGACCTAACCCGAAGATATGCAAAAGCATATCTTATTTTTATTTCCCTCTGATCATGTCCTAGACAGTAGATAATAATTATTAGCATTTGCGTGGTATTTTATGACTTATAGAGCCACAATTTCAGTCAATACACTTCTCACGTAACAGGAAGCCTGACCTTGTGAGTGGGATCAGGGAAGAGTCTCTGAAGCCGTAACTTTTGAGTGTGACTCTAAAGCAAAAATCCATCTCCTTTCTGTTCTACCAAGATAGCAAAAATCTCCACTTAGCTGCCTATGGGAGAAGAATCAACAGCACTTTGAAGTGGATTTGTTTGGAACCCATATTCATAAGAATAATTACTATAAAAACTGCCAGTAATAATTACCTAAATTAGATTTATTCACTATTAATTTGCTCTCCCATCTCTATTGAAATTGAAATCTCAGCCCACATATCTTCTTCATAATGACAAATGTAAGCTAATCTATAGCTATTTGAAAAACAAACTAAAGTAAAAGCTGAAATAAATAAACAAAAATACAAAAAAAGTGTGTGTTTTAGGGGAGGAAGACTGGGGTGATAGGCTGCTCAGGATAACAAAGGGAGATGCCGTAGAGAGGTTAGCCCAATTTTGAGGGTATAGTAGGTACAGTAGGTGCTTTTAGAATATATGTATATATGAATATATGTATGTATAAATAAACAAGTATGAATACATGTGTGTATAAATAAATATATGTATGTATATATATGAGTATACATATGTATGTATTGATAGACACATCAATTCATTTTGGATTCAATTGAATACATATATTCAATTATATTCATATAATAACATGTGAATTCAATATATATATATATTGATTTGAATTGATTTATGGCACTCTCATCAATTTCATTCTATCTACTTTTCTCATACCCCTTTGTTCCTAATACCTAGCACAGTGCTTGGGGCCATTGTACTCTTCATAAATATTTGTTATAGAAATTAAAATATTTCTCCCTCATTTTCTGCTTCACATGCTCTACGTCTATAGCCTCCTCCATAATGAACACCGATGTCAGCACATAGTAAGTAGCTTGATAAGAATTTGATCAGCTGAACTGGATTGACCCCTTCAAACTTTGTTTTCTGAGTACAAAGGGTCTCACTGTCAACACCACTTAGATAACTCAGGAGCTCACCTTCCCATTGTTGAGAAGGGGAAGGTAACACGAAGCAGAAAATTCCCCACTCTGACAAGTCTGTGGGAGGGTCTGTTTTCATGGTTGGAGACCTAGCAATCAGTTAGAGAAAGAGAAACAGTTGCTATTGGAAACATTGAGGCCCTGTAGTTGTCAGAGGGAGTGAAAGGCTGGAAGCTAATCAGGCATAATGAGCTTACAGTACCATAGATCATGTCAGCTAGCATTCTTATTAATTTCCTGCCCACCGGCCATGCACAGAGGACCGATTCATCCATCAGTCCTTCCCCAGCCTGGGACACTAATGCACTTGTCAAATCAGGAATGCAGTGATGAAAATTCAGGAGTGGCAGAAATATCATCCATCATTCTGCTATACCTCACCTTTGGAGAGCATCTTACCCACACTTCCTTCTGAATGGGAAGGACCAGACACTGAGAATGTGAAACTGTCAAGGACCAGAAAGAACGTCTAGCCCAAGATGGCAATAAGATTCATTGGTTATAGAAAAGGTTAGACTAGATCAGGGATGGCACAAATATTGCACATGTGCTGCCACTTCCCCTTTTCTGTGTCCTTGGAAGCATTGCAAATCAATTACTCCATTCCATCCTGGGAACAACTGCAAAATCCTTCTTACTATAGCATACTTTGAACCTACTACCACTACAAAGGCAGATTATAGGGGATGAATACTTCCTTATTGGTAATGGACAAACAAAGGAAAAGTTTAATGTGCCCCATCTGGCTCCTTTTTTTTTTTAACATCTTTGTTGGAGTATAACTGATTTACAATGTTGTGTTAGTTTCTGCTGTATAACAAATTGAATCAGCTATATGTATATCTTCTCTCTCTTGCGTCTCCCTCCCACCCTTCCTATCCTACCCCTCTAGGTGGTCACAAAGCACAGAGCTGATCTCCCTGTGCCATGTGGCTGCTTCCCACTAGCTATCTATTTTACGTTTGGTAGTGTATATATGTCCATGCCACTCTCTCACTTCGTCCCAGCTTACCCTTCCCCCTCCCCGTTGTCCTCAAGTCCTCACTCTATGTCTGCATCTTTATTCCTCTCCTGCCCGTAGGTTCATCAGAACATGTTCTGGCCTGGGGAGTCTCCCTTTCCATCTATAACAGTTTTCTTCTTCTCAAATCTAGGGGAAATCCATTGGGTTAGGATGAGGCAGGAATGAGTGTCTCACATAGTGATTAAGCCCAAGTATGAGGATTTGAGGTATGGCTTATCCTGAGAGGGGGAAACTTTGGGGGCCAAAGGATACTTTCACAGTCCGAGAGCTGAAAGTTTAACTGGGGGATCATTACTATGCAAAGAAAAAGATGCCATGAAGAACATCCAGGTGCAGTTCAGGGGGAACCAATCAGTGTGTGGCTTGTGAATGGAAAATAAATACCCCAAGGTCCCTTTTTATTGTATTTGGACAAAACAGAGATCTGAGGGGCACAATATGTTACTTGGAGGCCACAAGTTGATATATGAGTGGAGTTCTGAAACATAAGGAGGGATTTGCCAATAAAGAGGCAGCAGAGACCAGGAAGGTTCATCTCAGACAAATGGAACACCAAGTAGTTTCAGAAGCTCCAGAGAGTTTCAAAGTGATTTTAAGTAGGTTATATCATTTGGAGCCCAAGATGTCTTTAGGTCACAGGTGTTATGATCTCTATTTCAGAGTGAAGGAAATGAAGGCTCAATAAGGTTAATAACTTACCCAGAGTCACACATCTAGCTGCACAGATTGGAAACTAAACCAGGTTAGTTAGTCACTTGATCAAGAGCCCAGCCCCTTTCCATTAGATTTACCACCGCCAGTGGAAGGGTTGATAACACCTCTTTATTTTATCTTTGAGCATAGAGGTTCTTAATGAATGAAGAACCAATAGGAAGAACAGCACCATATCAAACTAATGGTAAAGAAATAGTAAGGATATGAGATCAGAGTTGGCAGGCAGCTCCTGCAATGGGGAAAAACGTTTATGTTAAGTTCCTACGTGTCAACAGTTTAATCCACACTGATTTGGCCTTGCTATTGCAAGACCCACAGTAGCATGCTATGAACATTAATAGATGATTTCCTTTTTGCTAGTTGGAGCTGGTGTCCAAAAAAAGATTGAGGCAGATTGGTAGAAACTTAAGCACTGTTTTTCTTTCTTCCATTCATTCATGCTTTTAACAAGGATGAACTGAGTTTCCCCCTTCCACCAGTCACTGCACTAAACATTGAGGATATAGAGATGAATCAGACAGTTTCCTAATACTAAAGAGCTCAAAATCTAATAGGAAAATAGAAACCAACAAGTAGCCAACAAGAAACATGTATAAGGAGTGGAAAGTACACAATCCAGAGGCACACAAAGGAGTGAGCTGCTCAGTCAGCCTGAGTGGACTGGACCAGGCTTCTGAAAGAAGTGGTTTTTGAAACAAATTTGGAAAATGACTAGAGGTGGCCAATGGTACAATATGAACAGCAAAACAAATAAACATAGTAAAGATTTTAATTCACTGAATAAAAAAGGAACACATACATGAGTCTGTATGGATCTAAGCAAATGGTGGAGAAGGGAAAGATCTTTCTTACAGTAGAAAGCCAAATAATAAAAATAGATAAAATATTGGATTTAAAAGATCACCATTAGGCAACCATAACAATAATCGATTCAGGCAAGAATTATCAATGAGTGCTAAAACTAGTGGGTGAAAGTTTGAGGAGTAACAGGATATTGGCATAGTTTCAAAGTATCTCTCCAAAATTCTTAATTACAAAGAGGAAAATAGGAACTTTACAGTAGCGAAAACTGGCAGACACCACGCGCTTCCTGACATAAGGCACTGAGAAGACCATAACATCATTCTGTGATATTTTTGCCAAAAATGCATAATCTGAATCTAATCCTGAGGGAACATCAGATAACCAAACTGAGGAATATTCCACAAAATAACTTACCTGTGCATTTCAAAAATGTCAATGCCAGGAAAGACAAAGAGAGACTGAGTGAAATTGCTCCAGATTAACTAAGACTGGAGAGTCATGACAATTGAATGTAATGCATAAGCCATGATTTTCTTTTGTTATAAAGGCATTATTGGGAAATTGGTAAATTTTGAATAAGGTCCATAAATTAGATAATAGTATTCTCTCAATGCTAATTTCCTGATTTTGCTAATTATACTGTGGTTATGGAAGAGAATATCTTTGTTTTTAGGAAAAACACACTGAAGCATTTAGGGATAAAGAAATATGTCTGCAACTTATTCTCAAATTTTTTAGAAAACACAGAGAGGAAAAGAGAAAATAATTTTTAAAAGTGTAATAAGATATTAACATTTGGATGATCTAGGGAAAATGGCATAAATGATGTTATGGACTGAATGTTTGTGTTTCTTCCAAAATTCATATACTGAAATCCTACCCTCTAATGTGATGGTGTTAGGAAGTAGGGGTCTTTGGGAGGTAATTAGGATTAATAGATGGGATCAAGAGGGTAGAACCCTCATGAATGGGATTAGTGTCCTTATAAAAATCATGAGATTGCCCACTTGTTTTCCCTCTCCTTCAGCCATGTGAGGATACAGGGAGAAGTGGGCAGTCTGCAACCCAGAAGAGGGCCCTCACTAGAACCCAGCCATGCTGGCACTTTGCTCTTGGACTTACCAGTCTCCTGAGATGTGAGAAACAAATTCATGCTGTTTATAAGTCCCCCCAATCTATGGCACTTTGTTATAACAGCCCAAAGTAAGGCACAGGGATTCTTTGCACTATTCTTGCAACTTCTCTCTAAATCTGAAATTATGTTAAAATAAAAAGTTAAAAGAAAAAATAAAAACTTAATATAGTATGATTAAAGCCAGGTAAAGTTTGTAAGTGTGAATTGTCTAAGACTGCAAGAGAACTTGGGGAAAAGATGGCAGACAACTTGATGAAGCAATGGACCTATAAATGATTTATCCTTATTTGTATTACTTTATTCAGCTGTTTGTATAATAAATTAAAAGGGCATCATGGTAGAGGGAAACAATGACCAGAGTTTCGCTAGATAGAGAAAGCAGAGAAAGATATTAGAGAAAATAATTTAGCGTGTATAATACTAATTTTTAAAAATCTGGCATTACACAGCATTTACTATGCTTTAAACACTGTTCTAAGTACTTAATTCATATTAGCACACTGACCATCACAAGAACCCAGTGTGATAGGTATTACTATAACCACTCCCATTTCATAGATGAGAAGACCAGAGCACAGAGAAATTAAGGAACTTCCTCAAGTCACATGGTTAACAAGTGGCAGAGCGAGGATTTGAACCCAGGCAGTCTGGATGTAGAAGGATGTAGAAGTCTGTGCCCATAGTCATTATTTTATTATTAACTTTTAGGCTTGCAAAGTGTATTATGGGAGGGAAGGGCCAGATTGTCCTCAGCCACTTCCTGTCCCACTTTTTACAACGAACTGATTATAAAATTTGCAGAGAGATCCAAATTGCTGGACAATATACTCCATGAGGACAAAGAAGATTCAAGCATTTGTGTAGCCCAGTATCTAACAAAATAACAATGCCTATGATGGGAACCATGAGGTAGACTGATTATGACAGCAGAAGGGAGACAACATTTTCTGAGCCCTCACTGTGTCCCACACACGCTCTGAGTACTCTGCATGCTTTAAGTCATAAGCTCTCTCTCTCTCAGTAACTAGAAGGTAGATATACTATTACCCACACATAACAGATGAGAAGTGCCCAGCATGTAGCAGAGCTGGGTCTTGAACTCTGTAATCTCATCCTAGGGCATGGACACCCACCTACCAGGCTAGCATATAAGGAGTGTGACATGGAGAGACATGAGAGCTGGCCTTCTGCTAATTATTGGGTGACCTCTCTTCTATGTCCTATTTGCCCAGGGATAATTGAGATGTTGAACTATACGATCTTTGGGTTCTCTCCAACACGTTGCCTCTATGCCTCTTTCAGAGATGTCCACTGTCACATTAATATGAAAAGTTCTGGCTAAAGCAGGTCTGTCTTGAACACCTTGCAAGAGAGAACAGTTACTGAATGACCAAAGGAACCTCCACAGAGAATGGCAGCTAAATGGACCCTGGTACTTGTTATAATCAAGACCATAGAACCACAGATGCTTAGAGCTACAGGGATCATGCAATCAGTTGTCTCAAAACAGGAATATTTGAGAGTGAAAGGGGACACTTAATAATTATATAAGGACAAGTAGAGAAATTGGGACCATTCAGGACAAACCGAAACATCGTCACCACACTCAAAGCTAAAAGGCACCTGACACACTCAGGGAGCCAACTCCACATTTGAAGTGCAGCAGATATAACAGCTCATTTGACCTTCACAATAGCTCTGTAAGGTAGTATTTTTCATTCCTCTTTACAAGTAAGGAAACTGAAGTTCAGAGAGGTCAAAGAATATACTCTCTGCTTCCAAGGAGCAGGCTCTTTCCAGTGGGTCAGACTGGGAGGGCCTCTAGGGTACATTAGGCCAGTGATACAGAACTGGGCACACTGAATAGAAACAAGAGATGAAGTAGCAACAAGCATCTAAGTTATATATAAGAGTTTTAAAAGCCTAATAGAATGGGAGAAAATATTTGCAAACAATGCGACCGACAAGGGATTAATTTCCAAAACATACAAACAGCTCATAGAGCTCAATATCAAAGAAACAAACAAACAGCCCAGTCAAAAAATGGGCAGAAGATCTAAATAGACATTTCTCTAAAGAAGACATACAGGGACTCCCCTGGTGGCCCAGTGGTTAAGATTCCGCGCTTCCGCTGCAGGGGGCATGGGTTCGATCCCTGGTCAGGGAATTAAGATCCCACATGCCGGGCAGTGTGGCCAAAAAATAAAAAAAATAAAACAATGAAGAAGACATACAGATGGTCATCAGGTGCATGAAAAGATGCTCAACATCACTAATTATTAGAGAAATACAAATCAAAACCACAATGAGGTAACATCTCACACTGGTCAGAATGGCCATCATCAAAAAGTCTACAAATAATAAATGGTATGGCGAAAAGGGAACCCACCTACACTGTTGGTAGGAATGTAAACTGGTGCAGCCACTATGGAAAACAGTTTGGAGGTTCCTTAAAAAACTAAAAATAGAGTTATCATATAATTCAACAATCCCACTCCTGGGCATATATCTGGAGAAAACTCTAATTAGAAAAGATACATGCACCCCAATTTTCATAGCAGCACTATTTACAATAGCTGAGACATGGAAACAAATGTCTAAGTGTCGGGCTTCCCTGGTGGCACAGTGGTTGAGGGTCCGCCTGCTGATGCAGGGGACACGGGTTCGTGCCCCGGTCTGGGAAGATCCCACATGCCGCAGAGTGGCTGGGCCCGTGAGCCATGGCCGCTGAGCCTGCGCATCCGGAGCCTGTGCTCCGCAACGGGAGAGGCCACAGCAGTGAGAGGCCCGCGTACCGCAAAAACAAAAAAAAACAAAAAAACAAATGTCTAAGTGTCCATTGACAGATGAATGAATAAAGAAGATGTGGTATATATATACAATGAAATATTACCCAGCCATAAAAAGAATGAAATAATGCTATTTGCAGCAACATATATATGGACCTAGAGATTATCATACTAGGTGAAGTAAGTCAGACAGAGAAAGACAAATATCATGATATCACTTATATGTGGAATCTTAAAAAAATGATAGAAATGAACTTATACTCAAAACAGAAATAGACTCACAGACACCAAAAACAAATATATGGTTACCAAATGGGAAAGGGGGTAGGGGAGGGATAAATCACTAGTTTGGAATTAAAATATACACACTACTATATATAAAATAGATAACCAAGGACCTATTGTATAGCACAGGGAACTATACTCAATATCTTGTGATAACCTATAATGGAAAAGAATCTGAAAAATAGTGTATATATATATATGTATAACTGAATCACTTTGATGTGTACCTGAAACTTTGTAAATCAACTATATTTCAATTCAAAAAATTAACTTAAACAAAAAAATTTAACTTAAATTAAAGCCTAACAGAAAATTTATTTTTAAGTGGAGAGAAACTATCCTATTGTGATCATTGCTACTGAAATTAGCACATTGCTTTGATTTTGGCCAGAATTCTATCAGTTTAATGTGATCACACTACTTTGTTCATTCTTGTTAGAGGCTCTAGATGGAAGATGTATATATACATTTTCTGTGGTTATTAAAAATGGGAAAGCCACTTGATCATGATTTAATTTACTGAATCAGTGGGGACAGGCTAGATTACACTATGGCAACAAATGACTTCAAAATCTCAGTGCTTTAGAGCAACAAAGATGTGCCTCTGCTTCTACTGCATGTCTGCTGAGCCAGCTAAGGCTCTGCATCACTGCCCTCACTCTAGGACCCAGGCTGACCAGGCAGCCCCCATCTAGAACGTTGCCTTCTTCCTGTGGACAGCTATAGAACGCTTGAGGATCTTGTACCAGCGACAAAACGTTTAACTTTCTGCTCACAGTTTGTGGACCAGAACATGGCTGGTGGCCTAGCAATAGCCATGAGGGAACTTGGCAGACCCAGGCACCATGTGTCTGAAAGAGGTGGGCACTTGAATAGTTGGTGAAGAGTACGAATGACTACCAAGCTTAAGGAAGTTTTGTAGATTCCAATCCCAACAGCAAATATCTGCTAAACACTGGTTTTGTGCCAGGCAATATATTAGGGACTGAAGATAAGACATGGCCCTTAGTTTTTTTTATCAGGGTGTTTGAGATCAATTATTATACCAAATGATGTCTTTGGTGATAGAAAGTTTTAAAAACTCAGCTCTATCCGCCTGCCGATGCAGGAGACGCGGGTTCGTGCCCCGTTTCGGGAAGATCCCACATGCCGCGGAGCGGCTGGGCCCGTGAGCCATGGCCGCTGAGCCTGCGCGTCCGGAGCCTGTGCTCCGCAACGGGAGAGGCCACAGCGGTGAGAGGCCCGCGGAACGAAAGAAAAAAAAAAAAAAAAAAAAAACTCAGCTCTAGACCAGCTTCTTTTGCAGAGGGAAATACTAAAGCCCAGAGATGTGCCCAAGATGACCCAGCTGGAAGACTGGTTTCCAAACCCCAGCACTCCATTAACAAGTGGGAGAAAGAAGGTTTACAAACATCTCTCTGTTTAGAAGCCTCTATTGAAAGTTGCATAAGTGGGCTAGGGTTTTCTGTTTATTCAGAATTGCCAAGGAATGTAGACAAAGCAGCCACTTTGAGGGGTATAACAGAGGCCAGGAAGGCCATGAAACATAAATAGGGCCATGAAAGCTGGGATCAGCTGCTATGACCTGGCACCAGGCCACACTCCAGGCTCTTGACAGAGTCACCTGTGCTAATACTTAGCCGTGTGGGATGGATGATTCCCCAATCTGCAGGAGTAGAGACTTCTCATGAAACAGCCTCAGTTATGTGGTTAAAAAAATAAGGTGTTCATTCAAAGTGTCTGAAAACAAGACTGGCACATACCAACTTATATGATGTTTTCTTTGCCCCCATGAAACATCTGTGAAGGAGAGCAATGGACTGGACATCTCCCCAGGAGCAGCATGGGGTGGGCAAAAGAGCTTTGGACTTCATCAGGTTTGCCTTGAATCTCAGTTCTCTCACTCACTTGTGCAATTTCCATTACCATTCTCTATTTCAGATCTCTCATCTGTTAAACAGGAATTATAGTACCTAGCACTGTGGGCTTCCAAGACAAATTATGTGGGAGGAATTGTGCGATGCACCTGCCACTTGCCAAGCATTAGTTCTGGTACTCAGAGAGCCCAAAAGGAATGTTAGTTTCCATTACCCTTCACTTCGGTATAGCTCAACCGAACTTGTGGTCATAATTTTCTGGACCAAAAATTTGATTTGTTTATGTACCCAATATTGTATTATGCTAGGCTGTGGTCACAAAGGGACAAAATTTCAGTGGCTTAACACGATCAAAATGTACTACTTGCTCACTTAACAGTCCTGAGTGTGTGTTGGCAGGGTCATTCTCCTCCATACTGATAGAGGCTTGAAATATTTACTTTGTGGCTTCCAAGGTTACCCTAGGTGTCAACATCTCAGTGGGCTGGAAGAGAGAGTGAGCATGGAGAAGCAAATGTGGGAAGTTGATGTGGGTCAGGGCTGCAGGCGGAGCCATCACTGTGCTCACAGCCCCTGGGAGAGAACTCTGACATGTGGTCACACCTAATGTAAGTGCGGTTAGGAAACCTCATCTAGCAAGGATGTTTGTGGACAGTTTTCAAACCTGACTATCAATTAAGAGCAAACTGTGTTCCCCTTACAGCTTTTACCTCCAACCAGGCACATAGAGAAAGATGAGATAGACTTGCCCTGGGAGAATCTAGAGACGCAAAGGTAGATTTGATCTGAGCCTTGAATTTTAAAAGAAAGTACTAAACTATGGTTCTAATTATGCTGTTAAACAACATTTATTTAACTTTTATTAGACATCACATGCTGGGGATTCAAAGACAGAAAAAGAGATAAGTGATGTGAGCTGGAAGGATCGGAAAATAATGATAGGTTAGCTAGAAAAGTATGCAGAAATCCAATTATTTTATTAAATCATGGTTAACAACAAATGAAACCAGACTTGTCTAACAAATATTCCATCAGCAAACACTGTTATGTGTAAAAATATCACCTATGTTGTTTTTTCACACCTCAGCATTTAGTAGAACTGCCTAAAAGATTGTACATTGGATGTTAAATCTAAGTTAATTTTTTTCTTACTCTTGAAAGGAGCACTTTGTAGTGAAAGTAGTTATTAACAAGCTTTGCTTTCAACTGGCTAAAATTTTTTAATATATTTCTCTAGACTCTTGTCCACCACACTCTATTGTCCTAATTATACTGTTTTCTGCTTTGTATTTATGTCTGAGACAGTAACTTTTTGAAAAAAATTCAAAGACCCTACAGATGAAAGAAAGAAAGAAAGAAAGAAAGAAAAAGAAAGAAAGAAAGAAAGAAAGAAAGAAAGAAAGAAAGAAAGAAAGGAAGGAAGAAAGAAAGGGAAAGTTGAGCTGGACTGGGAGCAAGAATGAAGAAAAGGAAATACTTTGTCTTAAGATAACTCTATGGGGCTTCCCTGCTGGTGCAGTGGTTGAGAGTCTGCCTGCCAATGCAGGGGACACGGGTTCATGCCTCGGTCCAGGAAGATCCCACATGACGTGGAGCAGCTGGGCCTGTGAGCCATGGCCGCTGAGTCTGCGCGTCCGGTAGCCTGTGCACCACAACGGGAGAGGCCACAACAGTGAGAGGCCCGTGGAACCCCAAAAAAAAAAAAAAAAAAAAAAAAGATAACTCTATGAAGTAGATTTATCATCACCCATTTCATAGGAAAAGAATTTAATGATGATGATTATAGTGATAGCAGACTCTTACTTAGCGTTAACTATGCACTGAGAACAGTTCTAAGTGGTGTATGTGTGGATATATTTATATAAATGTATATATAAAAAATAAGTGATAAAAATAAATATATCTCTACATATATGTATATATATACTTATCACTTATTTAATGTACACATATACATATTAAATGTATATATTTAATATATTTTATTGTTACCTTTATTCATTATTAACACATCTTATTTAATCCTTGTAACAAGCAATGGGAGAGGTGCTATTGTTACCCCCATCCTAAGTATGGGGAATCTGAGACTGAGCGAGCTCAGTAACATGTTCAAAGTCACAGAGTCCACTGGCAGTTGGGATTTGAAACCAGACACTCTGACCCATGCTCTAATCATCATGCATACTGCCTCAAAGAGATCAAAATAGTTAAGTACATTCCCAAGGTTCCGCTGTGAGACAGTAGCAGATACAGGACTGAATTCTGCTGTGTCTGGCTATGAAGCACCATTTTCTTTTCTGCTCCACACTGTCTGTCAGTAGGATCAAGGGATGAAGTGAAGCTGGGAAAGGATATTTTCAGTGAGGGGTCAACACAAGCAATCACCAAAAGAAGGCAGAAAACATCCTGAGAACATACACCCTTGCATTTTCTGACCACCAGTGCCTAAATGCTAGTAGCCAGTTTTGCAACTTAGGGGAAATTCTTCCTTCCTTACACAGGTCACAACACCTGGTCCAAGATATATATATATACCACCAACGTGTTTGTTCACGTGGAGAGAGGCTCTTCTCAAGTTGGGGCCTGAGTCGTCATGGCATCAAGGAAAACCTTGAGAAACATCAAGAGGCCAAGAAAGGGGTGACTGGTTGTGAAAGCAAGCAGCCCAGAGCAATCCTGGTACCGCCGTGGACCCCAAGAACATTGAGCCAGAAGGGGTCCTACAGCACACCTATACATGAAAGAACGGAGCTTCAGGAAAGTGCCAGGTACTGTGCTAAATGCTTTAACTAGGTTATATCATTAATTTCTTTAAAAAAAAAAGAGTCCCCAAGAGTAAGATATGATCCCCATTTTCAGGTGAGGAAACTGAGGTCCAGATATAGGATGCAACTTGCTTAAGGTGGAACTATGATTCAGGCCTAGAACTAATTCCAGGGCCTTGGTTCTTAGCTGCAAAGCCATATTCCCTAAGGACTGTAACTTATCCAACAAGCACACAGCTATCCAAATGACAGATCCAGAACAAGTCCTGTCCCCTCTGTCCTCCAAGGACCTTTGATTTCCCCAGCTATCAAACAGCAAGACCATCACCCACCTAGAGATCAGCTATGTATTTCATCAGCACCTCTTAACATTCTGCCCTCCATTGCCCTGGAATGGATCTTTTTCAAACTTCCCTTCCACAGCTCAACAAATAAGCAAACAAAAATAAAAAGCTTTGCTTTCCATGAAAAGGCAGTGTAAACATCTGGCAGGTTTCCTGGGTCTCGGCTTCTTCTGGCTGGGTCTAAGCGCACAAAGTGAGTGTATTTGGGTTTCAACAGAAGAGGCCTTGCTAGACATTACTCACCCCGCTGCAAAAGCAAACCAGCCCAAAAACTTAGTGAAGGAAATATAAGTGCTCTTGTTTGTTGACCAAAAACTAACAAACCATTTGAGGTTTGGGGTTCAAAAATCTTTCAAAAATGCAATTTCCACATATTCAGTTGGGATATGGGTGAGTATATGTGGGTGTTTGCTTAAATCTTGTCTGGAAGAAGATGGAGAAGAAATATAAATACGTGCAAATAACTTAAATCAATCCAAGGAGAAAACCATTCTTTTTTCAGTGTTATGAAATGGGCCAAACTGGATCTCAAATATGGACCAGCCTTTGACAAAACCATCCAGTTGGTTAAGCTTTCTCGACCATCTGTGTAACCTGGCGAATCACTTAGGCTCTCTGGAATTTAATTCCTCATCTGTAAAATGAGGATAATATTAGCATAATGTCAAATCAGCTGTGATAAGGATGGATTTAGAAAATGACATGAAAGCCTTATAAACTGTAGAGTCCTGTGCCTAGGTGAGAGGTTGTGTGTACTCCTGTCTCCTCTGGCAGGTACAGGTCCCATTGTGGCACCCTCTCCTCCATGACCCACCACCCAAGCTGGCCTCATACTGATCCTTGACTACTCAAGGGCCCCAGGAAGACCTCTTCTCCATAGACCTCCCCTCCCCCTACAAATGCCAGAAATGTTGCAATATATAGGTGTCAGGTGAATTTGGTTGTGGATGGGAGGAAAAAGAAAACTGAGATCTCTAGATTCAAGAAAGTATAAGTTAACTAGCCACTCATAGTCACAGTACTTACTAGGTTTTCCTCCCCCCCAAGAGGGGAAGCAGGAGAGGAAGGCCTTTCAAAGTAGCAGAGCAGAGCATTCATCTTTCTGGAGGGCGTGGAAAGAGGAAATGTGTAACAGACAGGTGTAAATGGATAGCACAGGTAGGATGGGCAAGGGGGAGGAGTAGTGTAAGCAAGACTGAGAGAGACTTGATCAGCACCGGGTTTTCTAATAGCAGCCACCTGAACCCATGCCTCAAGAAGCATTACCTAATAAATACTTAAATACATGAATGAATGAATAACTTTAAATGAAACAATATAAGAAAAGTTCTGCTCTGGTAAACTGATCCAGAATGTTCTAATCCAAAAATGAGGGAGGAGTTTATTTTAGTTTCAGCTAGCCTATCAGTTTTATGTTTTATGGCTTTATTTGATTTTATTTTGATTTGCATATGAGGGAGGGACATCATAATCCTTTCAGTGCTTCAGATATCTAGTGACCCTGACCCTGATCCAGGAGGCACTGGGAAACAAGAGCTTCTAAGAGAACGGCAAATCACACCCCTACAGTCCTACTGCCTGATATGCCAACAGCAGAGAGGCACTGATTGTAAGAAATGGCATGCTTTAGCGGGAACATGGGGCAAACAGCAGTGGGGACCCTGTAGAAGGGACCAATATTCAAGTCATGAGGACAGGCAGGGCTAGTAGCTGAAGCACATTTCTGGGGAACACTAAGAAACAAAAGGAACAGGACAGAGGTTGAACTTAGGAGCCCAGGCTGGAGAAGGTAGCAGCTCCAGAAAGAATGGAATCAGCCAGAAGGTTGGCAAAAACACAGAAGGAAAGCTATTCTGGATACAGTACTGGCAAGAAACAGAAACAACAGTGTCAAGCTTGGCTGGGATTGTGGGTGGTATTTCCCCATCCCTCCATTCAGCCCTGTGTGGATGGAGAAACCCTGATTATCCATATCTCAGAGCCCTCTGATCAGGGAAACTGAGGCACTGTCCTGGTGTATGGGGGTCTTTGTCATTAAACTTGAGGGGAGGAGGGAGTGAGTTACACAGAAAGGACCTAGAATAGGAAAGATCAGATAAATACACACCAGTTAAAAACCAGTGGCAGAGAATGAAAGAGTAGGAGACAAGGCCAAATAGATAGATGTTGGAATGGATAGGAGAAAAAGGCCAAAAGTAAGGACAAAATAAGAGACTTCATGATCCTTTTTCAAGGACACATGCTATTTAGTGTTGGTTAGACTAGTTTTAATGCCCAGGTCAGTGTGAATACCAAGCAAATATTGTGATAAAAGCAAGCCCAGACCACCCAAGCGTGGCCTGCCACCTGATATCACTGCTGAAATTCTCCAAGAGGCAACCACATGTGGATCTGACATCTGAGATGGAGAATGGAGATGGGAGTAGATGATAGATGATTTAAAAAATGTTGTTTTAACAGGTAGAGCAAGAATTCCTCCAAGGGAGAATCTTTCTTTGTTTATTAAAAATTTTTAAAGCAGCTTGAAATGAAAGTACCATTCTAGGGAATGCATAAGCAGAAGCTAAGACATGAAAAGAGAGAAATAATGTACACTGCATCCAAAATTAATAGGAGTTTGGGGGTATAGGAAAGAGAGAAAATTAGTAAAAAGGAGGGGAAATGGAGAGAAATTAGTGAAATGGCATGAGACTAGGCCGCTGTACAGAATGAAGAGAACAGTGGAAACTCCCCAAGACCAAGGTTGCCAAACAACATACAAGAACAATGAGACCTTGTGTCAGTTAGATATTGCTGCATAACAAGTGATTCCAAAACACAAAACAACAAGTAATTATTAACCCACATCTGTGAGTTAGCTGAAAGTCTAGGCTGAGTGTGGCTCCAGGTCATGTGTTTGTTTCAGGTCTATGACACATAGCCTTCATTCTTCTGGGACCAGTGGGATACCTGGTGCCCATTTTTCTCTTGGCAATAGCAGAATTACAAGGGCCAGATACCTTCTCACAAGTATATTTCAAGTCTCTGCTCGTGTTACCACTGATAACATTCTGTTGGCTGAAGCAAGTCACATGACCAAGCCTATTATCAATGGAGTAGAGAGGTAAACTCCTCTAATGGAGGAGGGGGTAGTAGTAGGAAGTAGATATTTGCTAAACAATGATCTAATCTACTAAAATCCTCACCCTAAATTTGAAATTGTTTTCACTGCTGCAGTATTAATTCCTTCTTAGAACCCTCTGCTAATCTTCAATAAATGTCCCACAAATTCAAATTGTTTGAGCTGCTTTTGTACAGAAATCAAGGCAAAGGAGCAATATGATGCAGAACAGAGAATGTAGATGGAAATAGTGAGATGATTCATAAGAGAAAAATCAGTGTCAAAGATGGTCACAATCACCTAAGCCTCCTGAAAGTTAGAGGCATCTTGAGAAAGGCAGGGAAGTAAGGATTGGAGCCAATCTTCTCTACACCTCAAGGAGAGCTCAACTGTCAACTATGTTACCTAAGAGGTTACTAATGGCATTGGTGAATGAAGCTAGATGGCAATTCATTGCTGGCAGGAAGCTATGGCTCGACAGGAAAAACTATAGAAGCCTTGGGGCTCATTCTGAAGAGCTGGGTGGAAAGCACCAACTAGGTCAAGAGAGGAAAATGAGAGGGACCCAAAGTTTCTTGGGTACAGGGTAAGGTGTTTTTCTTCAGAATAAGATTAAAAGACCAAGTCTTTAGAAATGAAATATACAGTCATTGCAGAACTATTAAGTAGGCTAACTTGAAGCTAAATTAGGGCACTTCAAATCACCCCTGAAATGGACAACATCGAGTATTGACCTTCACAAAGATAGAGAAGGCATGAATGACCATGTTGAAAACTTGCTCAATATCAGGAACTGGATACACTACTTTATTATCTGATTTAATTCTCACAAGACCTCTTCTCCCCAAAGGTAGGAATGATTATTCCCGCTTCATGGACAAGGGAATAGGATCAGAGTGGCTGGCTTTTTTCTAATGGAAAGGCCAGGTTAAACATGCAAGATGGTAGTGAAGCCACTCAGCTGTAGCCAGAAGAGGAACATGGGAGCAAAGGAGTCCATGGATTGCCACATACAGGTCTTTTGTTGGGTGGATTTATGAGGATTCTCTTCATGCTATTAGAGCTTGATAGGAAAGAAAAAGCCTAGATGAGCTTTTATGATTATGAGTCATGTGACATTCTACATCCTCAAAGCCTTTACAGTTGCAAAGCAGATAAAGTCTGATCCCTTTGGCCTGAATGAAGAAAACATATCTCAAGTTATGCATTAAACTCACCCTCCATCCATCTTGACAGATTCCTCATCTACTCTATCTCCACAGCCAGAAAAGGAAAAAAGAGCTGGGGCAAGGGAGAGCTCTAACATTTAATAAATGCTCTTTTGTGCCATCTATGTGTAAGTCCATAGATTTTAAAATGCCAAATGATAAAGATTATATGAGCACCTCTATAGCATGATGCTACTATGGGCTGGTAAATTTAGGAAGAAAGGTAAAGTCACATAAAAATTATTTTGTTGGCTTTTAACACACTTACCTATGCTTAGGATCCCTAGATAACCATCCTCCATAAATTAAATGAACATTTGTTGACACCAAAAAAAACCCCCAAAACAATCAAATAAACCCTCAAAATGGTCCTAACTACTTGATAATCCAGTCTTTGTTTGCCTTCAATATGGCTTGTAATTAAGGCAATTAATGATGACATATAGAAATATTTTTTAAAAAAACAACTTTCTCAATATTATGAAATAGCATCTTTCTGTCCATACAGCTGGAGCTCAAGCTTCATTGCCCTTCTCATAAGTTTGTTTCAAAATTGCCTGGAGAAAGCCAGTAATTGAACATTTTTAGAGATGGTGAGTTGTGCAATTTGCTTTTACATTCACTACATATTATCCATTTGCCTTTTGGAAGTCTTCAGATATGCATCCAAATTTCTGTGTCAAATCTTTTCTGGTCTCAGTTTTCAGAGCACCTTGAAATAAATTCAGTACTCCATAACACTGAGGCTTCATAGGTGCCAAAAACTGTCTGCAGCTAAAACAAACAAATAAATGAGCAAAAACAATTTATGGGATTTTTGTTAAGAAGAATTGCTCCCCAAAAGCAGAACATACATTCCTCCTTTACCATGATTCTCCTTAATGTGTTCTCTCTCCTGCTTTCCTTAGAGACTCATTTGATGTCATTTATCAAGATAACAGGAAAAGCTCAGAAGGGATATCATATTCAAAGTTGTTGAAGATGAAATGCATTTCTACAACAAGACTTCCATTTTTTATCCTGGATTCCTTCTCACTGCTCAAGTGCCAATAACATTGGTAGCTGACTGCTTGTGTGTTTCAGAGTCTAACAGAAACTGTTTAATGGCAGTAGTTTGGTCTTATCCTGATCTGTTACTTGCCAAGAGCTATTCACGGAGACTTATCAAGCTTAACTTCAAGAAAAATGCCTGCTTACTAAAAGACTATTATTAGGGATGTTATCAAGGCAAAGATCTAAGAATTCCTTATTCCACTTTACCATTCACTTGGTAATGCTCATATTAAATGAAGAAATAAAATTATAGGTATTCAATGCTTTCCTCCCTTGGACAAGTACTTTGCTTTATAAATGTCAAATATCTCAATGGATAAATACCATGTCCACTTGTAAATGTATGCTTTTAGCGCCACTTTTTAGAGGCTTCTTGGATTTTGCTAACTCAGGAATATAATGCCTGCCTTCCCTTCCTCTACTAAGTATCTAAGTTGTCCTCTCTCCTTCCTGTATACCACTAGACCCTGTACTACCAGACAGCACAAGGAAGAGAGCTTAGGTTGAACTTGTATGTAACTGAAAGTCTGTGAGTTTGATATATTAAAGAACTGGGGTGAGAGTTTTTGGCTGGTGATTAGTGAAGAGTCCCCTCCTTCCTTTCTGCATCGCAGTGTTTGATACAAAAGCATCATGTTAAACTTGAGTCTGTATCAGAATTTCTACTACACCAACCTTCTACCAGGCAGAAATCAGATGCCGCTAGTTTCCTTCCATCATCCCTCCCATTTGCTCTTCATTCATTCATTATTAGTTCGGAAAACCTAGCACAGATTCACCAAATGGGACAAAATATGTGAAAGCAAAGACATAGAAGAGTCTCGACCGAACCATGTTTAATTTAATCACCCCCAAATCACCTTCACAGCAGACCACAATATGAGAAATTTGATTTGTTTGTCTTCGTTTTCCTATCAAGAAGCCTATGTGATTGATCAGGTTTCACTAAGAAAGTCTATCTTCTTAGAGTCTAAATTCCCTGGTGCCCTAAATTTTCCTTTGCTTTATCTCTCAATTTTATTTTTAAAAGGAAACACTTCTACAAGTCCACAGGGCTTTGACACTGCAATGAATTAGAGGGTGAAGGAACCCATAGGCTGAGACCATGTTTTTGAAACAGGATGGAGGATGGTGATGGGGTTGGGTAATGGAAGCTATTTATTTACCACCAGCTGCCTCCAGCTGTGACACCCTGCTAGGTTACGGAATAAAGCACAGTAAATAAACACCCTGAGGAGACCCGCTGAAGTACAGCACACATGGAAATCCATCTCCTCACAAATCCTGGAAAAATATGTACTCAGTGATCGAGCCCGTCCAAAATAAACCATCCCAAGCCAACGATTTGGAATGATTTCCATGTTGCTACCCGAGATCATTCTCAGGTCACTCTGAACAATGACCCTGTCCTTCATCTCTCCTTACGGGGCTGACTCCTATTCATCCTTCAAGACTCAGCAAAGGCGTCACCTCCTTGAGGACGTCCTCCCACCAAGCTGCTTCCTCAGAACTTCCACAGCCCCCAGGGGTCTCCCATCACATCCATCACATTATACTGAAGTGATATACATGGTCTCTGTATCTCCCACTAGACTGTAGGAATCATTGGAGTCATGGACCACATTCTAATCATCTTCATATCCCTAGGAATTAGTACAATAGCTGTTTGTAGCTGTTCAGAAAATATTTAGCTGAGTGCATTCTCCTTGGAAGCTTCATAATTTGTTAGTCCTTAATTTAAAAAAAAAAAAAAAAAGGAAAAATGCTGGAAGGGACACTAAGCATTAGCTGGAGTCCATGGATCAAAGACACAAAATACCACTAAATTTATCCTGCCCATTCCTACTTCTTAGCACAGTGATTGTACCCAGTTTCTCCCTTCTCTATTCTTCCTTTTATCTCCCCTCCCCCTGGGTCCCCTGAAGAAAATGTAAATGACTTGGCAGTCCATAGTCACCCACCTCTTTATTTCACAAATGAGTAAACTAAGTCTCAGGACAGCCTAACTCCCATTTCCACCTTTAGTTCTCCTTCTCTCTGCCCATTTAATTCTTACCTCTATGAGAGCTCACACTTAATCCTCCCTCCATGGAGAACTCACCCCACCCTTCACACCATCCCACCCACAATGAGGAATGTAGATCTAGATCTTGATATTCTAAGATGTTGTGTTGGCCCACCCTCCTAATGGATAAAGCTCTCAGAGAGGTTCAAATGTAAAGTGAATATGATTCTGATACTTTCTGGATTATATCTCTTCTCTTGTGGCTTGTAAATCAGGTTAAAAGAGAAATCCCCCCCTCCCACCCCACTCTGAAGTGACTGAAGTAAACTTATAGGGAATACATACTTTCCAGTAATAATTAAAGATTAGCAATGATGTCACTTTTGTTAAACACCTACTAAGCACTCTGCATTTTGCTGGATGCTTTGCATCCATGGTCTCATTTCATTACCATAAAAACTCTACAAGGCAGATACTGTCCCCATTTTATAGATGAGAAATCTGAGGCTCAAAGGGGTTAAATAGCATGGCCCAAATTCAAAACTGGCTTACTGTTTCCAAAGCACACATTTTCTCTATCACTCAATAGTGAAGACATTTAAGTGAAGAGAAAGCCTGTTTAGATGCAGCATCTAATTTCTGTAACCCTTTCTAGAAGCTATCTTGTTTCCTCCTCTGCCCCTCTAAAAATGTGTCTAGGAAAAGCTGGTTGCTGAAAAGGTAAAGTGCCCCAAACCACAGAAACCACAGAGCTGAAGCCAGGGATCAGAAACCAGGAGCTTGTTCAAGAAATAGAACCCAGTAAGATGGGAAGACATTGCAAGGACAGTCACTCCAGCTCATTCTATGAACCCAGAGAGCATGGTTCCCTCCTAGTTGTAAAGCTTTGAATGGCTTTCTTCCCAGCACTTCAGCTCTTGCCCAACAGCATCTGAAAAGTACCACTAAACACCTGCCATAGTGCTCTCATCCGGCCTTGAAGGATTGCCCTGCGGGCTCTGCAATTGTTATTGAAACTGTGGAAACTCTGAAACTTCCTGGAAATTGCAGGTTCAGCCATAATGAAGTGATCACTTTAGCCAAACCAAATTAATTTCCCAAATAGTATTCCCACTAACCCCAAACAGTATTCCTGCTAACCTGAAACTCTCCAGACTTTAAAGTAGAGAATAATAAAGGCCCTACAAGGCCACTTTGTTCTTTCCCAAACATTTTCTTTTCCTGATGTCCAAATTCATTGTCAATTTTTATTCTTTGATTTTACTTTTTCGAAGACATAGTTTAGAATCAAATTGCTGGTTGATTCTGAAGCCAGAAGTCAGAGTTCAACAATGATTCAGCAAACAGAGTTATTCCAAGAACTTGATGCAAAGAGTATGGTGCCAGGTGACTTCTTAAACATTTAGCCTCATAACAGCCTTATTGGGTACAATTATATCTCCACATTGTGAGTGACAGATCAAGTGCACTGCCCAATGTCACTGAAGGGAATGAGCAGAATTCGAACCCAGGTTTTGTTTTTTTGTTTTTTGGTGGAGTGTTTTTTTGTTTGTTTTTATTTTTTTTAACTCATTTTACTATTTCATAGCACTCTCCCCACATAAGGGAGCAGCACTACAAAACAATGGGTAGTTGCAGGAAGTAGCAAGATGCACATCATGGGCATTGAGACATGAGACAGCTGAGGATGTGTGATTCAGTGCACTTTAAATAAGAAATTTCTGGTAAGTAACAGAAGAGGGGTTGGACAGGAAGTCAGGGCCAGATCATTGAAAGCCATATTAAGGCACTTGGGCACTAGTCAATGCGGTAGGTTTGAATAGCTTTAAGTAATTAATTCATCATTCTTTCAACAAATATTTTATGTAGTACCAACTATGTGGTAAGCCCTGGGGACAAAACTGTAAACAGAACAGATGTTTCCTGTCCTCACTTGATACACAGTCCAACAGAGACGATGGGTCATTTCCATATAGAGTGGAAAGTACTCTGATAGGGGAAGAATAGGGTGTTAGAGAAGTACTAGAAGACCAATGAAGAGAAGGCTTCCCAGGGGAAGTGATGCCTAAGTCAAGACTGGATGGAGGGGAAGTCTGGGGAGGGAGGTCGTCAAGGAGATTGTTAGAGTCAGTGGAAAGAGCATGAGCAAGGCTAGAGGTGAGAGAAAGGACACACGTTAGAATAACTGAAAGATGGTAGAGTGGCTGGTGAGCAAGGCTAGAGATGAGGCTGCAAGGGGCAAGAATAAGAAGCCAGGGACTATTATGAGTAATTCTTGCTTTAGAATTACCAAATCTGCATGTGGTGAAAGCTGGATACATAAAGCCATTCAAAATAGATTCAAGACTCTCTGTCTTCAAAAACACCATGAGGGTATGGTTCAAAAAATTGATGGGACCTCAGGAAGCAAATTTTGTCACCTCTTCCAACCAGTATGCTTTCAGCTTCAAGCAACAGGAATGCAAACTGGTTTAAATAATAAGGAAATGCAATATTTACATAAAAGTCTAAGGATAGGGAGAGCATAGTACAATCAGAGGCTCAGTGATATAATTGAGAACTTTTTATTTTTAATCTCTCCAGTCAGCCATCTCCAACATTGGCCTCATTCTAAACCTGGTCCCCCTCCCCTTGAAATTGTAAAATAGACGTCAATAGCGATTGGGGGGGTCTATATGTATCTGTTATCATCTATCAGGAGAGAGAGGGAAAATCCTTTTCCTCAAGTGGAACCTAAGTCCCTTCCTTTGTCTGGTTATACCCACAAATCACTCCTGGATCACTGGTTATGGGGGAATGTCATGTGTTTATTGGTTTAGATTAATCAAGATCTACCTTTGAAACTGGGAATGCTGTCAACTTTCCCTGTATCTCGTGGCAGTGGAGGATACTGATACCTAAAAAAAAAAAGATTGTGTTAGAAATGAAGAAGTTGAGGAATGGGAGCAGAGAGTCTATTATACTCCACTTACAAATTGGGTACCTTTGCTTTTGAACAAGTGAACACGCCCCTGATACCTTGTGTGCTCTGCTGGAGCAGAGAGGCCTCAGGTCAATCCCCCACCAATTATGCATTCAACAGCAACAACAGCAAAATGGTAACTCTTAGCCCCTAACCTGGTAACTTTAATTATATGGAAGTGATTGTGTGCCTAAAAACCCACACACTGGACATAAGCAATTCTAGATAAAATACAAGTTTTTTAAACTCGTCTTCATATTCACATATAGTTTTAAAAAGGATGCTACCTAGGCCAAGACCTTTTTCTTTTTTCCTTCATAGAATAATGCTGAGGATCAATTTCTCTAGCTTAACATCACCAGCCTTGGCAGCAGCTCCTATTTGGAGTATAAATGATGTCATCCAGTTGGCCTTTTCCCATCACAAACAGTAAATCTCTGAATCTGGAGAGATCTTTTATTTGGTTACACATATTGTACAGCATCAAGAGGTTAGAACCCATGTGCTGGAGATTATTAAAATCATCTGGAGGAGAATGGTTTATTATTGGAAAGCTCAGAACTTACAACCCTTTCATGCCTGGTATCTCCATCAACTCTTCTTTTGCTTCTGCCTTTTCAAAGCAACAATTACAGCCTGTGGGCTCATGATCCTTTGCAGACTAAAGTTTTGCTGGTGCATCATGTTTCTTCTATAGAAAAAGATACCCCTAACATAAAGACAGAGAAAGGAAGACAGGATTAAAAGTCAGAAAACCAACCTCAGCTTGGCAACATGGCAAATATATAGCTTTGGACAAGCAACAAACTCCCTTAGCTTAAGTTCCTCAGCTGTAAAATAGAGGTGATGATAACCAGCTTCATAGCACTCTCTGAGAGGAATAGTAAACAATTACTGAATACTTGATTATCACTTTATAATTTGCTAAAATCTTTCAATTACTTAGCATTAGACTTATCTTGTACAGGGAAGACACTCCATAGATGTTTGCTGAATGACTTGTAACTAGGTGGTAATGTGGTTCGATGGATTCTGAGTCATCGAGTCATTTCACATCTCCGAACTTAGTTTTCTCCAGTTATAATGTGCATTAAATTTTAACCTTCCTTTTAGAGTTGTTGTCTAAAAGAATAAACAAAATAACATCCATGAAGCATTCACACTGTGTCTGACACACCAGTGTGCTTGAGAAATAGAGGTTCCCTTTTCTTCAATCCCTTCTTCTCTCATGTTCCTCATTCCACAGAACTGGTAATAACACTAACATCCTACCTATTAAAGGGCAGAGCTGTGGAGCAGAAAGCATAGCAAGGCCAGTCTTTGGTCTTGGCGTCCCAACTTCCCGGCTGTGTGAACTTTTGCAATCTCCTCAGGGTCTCTGTTCTCCCACCTGAAAAGGAAGGAGCTGGCTGAAGTTCTTATGTTCTAACTCTGTAGGTCTCAAACTTTTGAAATTTATGGATCAAACAAACAAACAAAAAAACAATCACAAACCAGAAGCCTAACATAGAATGGTCAAGTTTTTGATTTGATAAATAGATCCTTTTCAGAGAATTGCCACTTACCATTACAATCATTTCAAATAAAAGGGTAGAGAACATCAGAAAAGAAGGAAGAGCAGAATTTCAGGATACAAGGCATTTCTTTAAATGGAATGAATTAACTTTATAAAAAATTGCTGAGTTATCTCATTGTCCTCATTCTTCTGTCATTTTTCCACAGACTGGTGAAAATTTGTCAGGAACAACAAGAACCTTTAGGGTAGCATCGGGGAACTACTGGTCTGTATCACCTGGAAGGTTTCTTCTAGCATGAATATCCTGTGATTCTCTCATGATTCCACCATGGTGAGAAGCTATTGTGCTAAAACAATAGTTTATTTGGGTAAAATTAATCCAGAGAAGAAATAAATCCAATAACCTATTTTGAGGAGCTGAATCATTCTGAATCTAAATAGAGAGTTTAATTTAGTCAAAACATTATAAGATATTATATGTGGATCCACAAATGGAAATGCCCCACAGGTCCTCAAGACACTTCCATGTCCCTAAGGCTAATCCTTCTGACTCAGGCTTCGTTCTCCACTGACTGCAAAATGATGATGAGCACACTTGCACCCACCTATATTAAAACAGGAGAGAGATGTGAGCAGACCAAAGATACCTAAAGTATTCCAGCCTCAGGCACCACATGTCCACCCTGAGGTCAGCTTTTCTAACACCTTTCATTCTCTTATCTCAGGCCAAAAAAGATCTCTGAGCTCTACCATGATGCTCTCAAATCCCCTGCACCAATACTACAATATTTTATGACTGAGAGTCTAAATAGAGACTGGCTCATTCACAGTCAGCACTCAATAAGTTATCTGGTTTTGACTGAATTAGAAATAGACAAGCAGAAGAGAGGCAGGAGAAACTTATTCAGAGGGTTCTGTGGTTGAGGCTATGCTTCACCTCCCACAAGGAGAGAAAATCAAAACAAACACACAAACGGAACTGACTCTGCTGCTACTTAGAACAATAGTAGGTTTTTATAACTTTGATTCTAAGTCATCAAGGAAAGTTGAAACTTTAGTCTATAACCTTTTGATGTCACTTACAGACTTTAGCCAAATTAGTTGAAATAGATGCTCAGAGAGGCACACCTCAGCTCTCAGGTAGGTGGATGTTAATTCTCCTATGATCCCAGGTAAATGAAGTAATAACAGCAATAGGAACAAACAACCATGACTGGCTGTTGTATTATACTTTGCCTCTTATGAAGTGCTCTTTACAGCCATTTTCTCATTTACTACTCAGATCAACCTTGTGAAGGAGAAATGGTAATTATTAGTATCCTCTCATTTCTCCACATGAGGAAACTGATAAACTCAGTGTGGTTAGGTAGCCTGCCTGAGACAGTAGAGTTACTAAGTGGCAGGCTATGCAAACCCAGGGCTTCTGACTCTAAGCCCAGTGCTTTTCCCACCCTCTGCTCCTCTCTCATCCTTATAGCTATAACACTAAGAGTCCAAAGGAACTTCCTTCTGGTTCTCAAGCCCATGATAAATGCCACTTGCCCTGGGGAGGAAAGTAAAGTCCATGCTCTTTGCTGGCCTATGTGCTAAGTCATTGGCGCCCAGAAATAACCTCCTGGAGACTACAGGCCTTGTATTTACTGCAAAGCAGTGGGTAAATAACTAGTTGGTGTTTTAGTGTTTTGTGGTCACTTAATCTGTTGTGCTCCTTCCCAAGACTCTGAAGGTTTCCTTTTTCAGTTAATTTTTATTTACGTTTGTGAGGTCTGTGTTGTTTGGGGTTTGGTTCATTGGATGTTTTTCTTGGAATGTGTTTCCATTGGCTTCAAGATGTTCCTGCTCTGCTATTTCATGGAATTTTCCCCAAGTGTGGATTGCTATGTATTTCTTCAGGGCAGTGAGCCAAGGCAGTGCTGGTATGTAATCTGTTTCTCTGGCCAGAGGACTTCTTGTCACCCATCCACATGGTGCTTGATTGTATTTCTCCACTGATAATTCCCCTCCCCTCTGTCAATGTGCAGCGACCTTGGAGTCCAGCCATCTTGTGTGTTGTGCGTTATTGGCTCTGGATAAGACGAGCCCAGTTGCTTCTGATAGAGATTGTGTCAACTGATTCTCTTAGTTTGTCCTATCAGCCCAGAGTTGGAGAAGGACATACATGCCAAATGTGATGAAAAGAGTAGAGAAGGCTCATAGGGTTAATGCTATAGACAAAGCCAGTGTGTGATTGAAAAGGTCCAGCCCTCTGCACAGCTCTGTGCCCCAGTAGGAGACAGATCCAGGAATGCGTGGGAGGTAGCTCTGCCTTTTCTAATAACCCACTTTCACTCCATCCACAGAATGCCAGGTGCATTGCAAGCACTACACGCTCCAATGACCCTCAGCAAGTCTTTCTTCCTTTGTCTTTGACAAGCCCATAAATGATGTGCCAGAGAAAAATAAGAATTTGTTCCATATCAGAAAGTTTTGTCCTTTAGATATTTTCTTGTGGATAGAAAAAAAAAATGAGAAAGTTCATGTAGTGTTTGGTCATTAAAATGGTATGTTTCTCTCAAGGCTTTCAGCATAATTAAGACACAAAGCACACATTGAGACAGAAAGTTGTCATGGATAAATCCTTTCTTCGGCTGTTTTATTTATTGTACTTCACTTCATTGTTTTGTTTATGTGCTCTGCACCCCTACTCTTTCCACAAAGAATTTTGGAGAGCTTACAAAAAATATGTCAATACAAAATAAAATATCGCTAAATCATTAGAAGAAGCAGAGTGAATGGATAATATTAAAGAAATGCATGAGATTAGTGTTTAGAATTTTATAATGAATACCCTTGTAAAATTGTTAAAAGCAATTAACAAAAATGACTCCCAAAGCCTACCGTTTACATCTAAATTGTGCGGTGGCTCTCTAATCTGTCGACTGAATTGGATGCATTTAAGAATCTGCACCCAATTTAATCTTAACTGGGAGGTCCAGGAGGCCTATTCAGTCTCCAACCCGACTTCTCATGCTCTGACACACCTCTGAAGGCCAATAGTTTTCTTATTTGCAAGGAGATAAAAGGAGAACTACTATTCATTAGGTATCTAATACATACTAGGCATTGTTGTAGTAACTTGACATTTAATAATTCATCACATTCTGTCAACCATTCTGTGAGATAGGAATTATCTCTTTTGGACAGATGACATAACCAAAGCTGAGTAACTTGCCCAAGTTCACCCAACTATCAGGGATAAAAGCAAAATAAATACAGGAATGTTTGACCTCATAGCCAATGTTCTCATTTCATTAAATGGTCCACCTGAAAGACAGGTAAAAAATTGTGGAATGTGCTTCCCCCAGTTGGCAAGTATTAAAATATTAAACAAAAATCGTTAATTCAAAGATTGCCCTCAAACTGTAGGTTGACAAGAAAATTACAAGTTAAAAGAGGATTACAATGTCTGGTGGTTAAGGTCAGCAGGATTAAGGTCAGCAGGAAGGAATATCTATGGTTATCTATGGGCACTGGCACTACCATGCAAATATCCTCCAACCAACCCAGAGAGAACATACCTCAAGCTCTTCCAAATTAGAGGCCATAACAAAACAGAAAGAGTAAGAAGCTATGGTCCTGATACAGAAGGAGCAGCCCCACTAATCAGGGAGAGAATGGCTACTGGTATTTGTTCGGTTCACAAAGTCACTTTTAAGAACAAAAGAGATAGGAAAAATAACACTGCCATTTGTAATAATAGCAGCCACTTACTGGTGCCTGTTATGTGCCAAGCACACTCTATGTTTTATTGCTAATCTTCATAATGGGTGTCTCTGTATGCTCTTGATTCTTGTCCCCTTTTTTCAAATGAAGAAACAGAGGCTCAGAGAAGTTTTGTAGATGACTGTGGCAAGACCACCAATGAGGGGCAGAGCTACGTTCTCAGACATAAGCCTGTCTAACACAAACCCACACACCCTCTACTGTGCTTTGCTTCTGCTCTTGTACCAGTCAGGTCAACCTAAAAGAGGAAGGCAAACTGAATAACACTGATGCCTCAGATCAGATTCTGAAGGAACAGCTGCATGTGCTGCTGAGTCTTCTAGGCATAAGAGATGTCTACAGTAGCAGTAAATGTTGATGGCCTCTTGGAGGGCATGATGGGGTGGGCCATGCCCTCCAGCCCACTGCCAGGGAAAGGAAAGAGCCTTGAAGAGAGAAAGCTCGGAACTTTGAGGTTCTTATAAAGGGAGGGGCAGGTGTTTCCCACTTTCTTAATTTAGTGGCCCTTTCTTAGGCTTGGTGCACAAATAATTTTACCAAGCTATCTATAATGTAAAGAAAAAACTATATAATTAAGTCTCCTTTCCTATTGGTCTGCTTGGACTGCCATAACAAAATACCATGGGATTGGGTGGCTTAAATAATGGATATGTATTTTCTCACAGTTTTGGAGACTGGGAAACCCCAAATCAAGGTGCTAGCAAATTTGGTTCCTGGTGAGAGCTGTCTTCTGGCTTGTAGATGGCCTCCTCTCACTGTGTCCTCACATGGGCTTTCCATGGTGCCTGGGTGGAGAGACAGTGAGCTCTCTGATGTGTCTTCCTGCAAGGACACCAATCCTTTTGAAGCAGGACCCTAACCTTATGACTTCATTTAACCTTAATCTTTTCCTTAGAGGTCCCATCTCCAAATATAGCCACACTGGGGGTTAGGATGTCAAAATATGAACTTGGGGGGATACAAGCATTCATTCCATAACATCCTTCTACTCTAGACCATCAGTGAGCCTATTCCCTTCTCCAAAGGCAATCACTGTTACCAGAGTAGGAGTATTCTGCCAAAACCCTTCTATGTATAACACGTGCTTATTCAAATGAAGGGACACTATGTGCTGTGTTTGATCTTTTTTCTGCCTCCTATAAGTAGAAGATGAAGACTGTCCCATGTTTACACATATTCCTTTCTGCTTCATTCTTTCTCATGATTGAATAGTATCCCATTAAATTACCATAATTAATTTAATCAATACCATACTTATACATACTAAGTTTATGTTCAGTATTTGGCCATTACAAACAATGCTTTAGTGAACATCCTTGTTCAAATATGTCTGTAAATGTGTTAATAGAGTTAAGTATCTAGAAGAGGAATGTATAGATCAAAGTGTATGTGCTTTTCAAAACGGACAGATATTGCCAAATGGCCCTCCAGAAAGATTGCTGCAAATGACAGTTTAACATTAAAGTATAATTAACCGTGTGAATAAGAAGTCGAAAATAACATTGTGAATAGTAATTCAATAAGCCTTATTATTAATCACCTAATGAGAAGGAAGAGCAAGATTGGGAATGTCTTTCTCAGCCTCCTGATTCCACACTTTTAATTCATTTCTTCAAAGGTGGCAGACTGTGAATCTGGTCTTGTCACTCCCTATTCCTTAGCACCCACAGGATGAGATCCCAGGTGACACACAGGATCCAACAGAGCTGGTTGGTTTCTGCCTACTCCTCCATGGCATCTCTCACCACCCACTCCCTCCCACAGCTTGTAGCTTTCAGTCAGAGCAAATCAATAACCTTGGAAATCCTCACAGTGCCCAGACCTCTCACACCTCCAAGCCTTCTCAAGAGCCATCCATCCTCTGTCCTTCCATACCTGTCTTACCTGTACCTATTCTATAATCTCTCAAACGTCACTTCTTCCACAAAGACCGCATTCTTTCTCCCACGTGGCCTTAAGAACTCTGTCTTCTATGAAACTACTCAAGTCATGTACATCCACATAATAAAACATTATTGCTAAAATTTGTGTATGCTTCTCTGACTCCTTATTGGATAGTGGCAAATAGATGAGAAAAAAGCATATTTTAATCTTATTTTTAATGAACTCATTTAATCTTCAGAACAACCCTTTGATGGAGATACTCTTACTATTCTTACTTTATGGATGAGACATAAGATGTAAAGTAACTTGCTCAGTCATAGAAAAAATAAGTGGTAGAGATGGGACTGGTACCCAAGCATAGTGGTTCCAGAATCCTTACTATATAGAAATCCTCATCAGACATGTCTGAACTCCCAAGTCTCCTCTTTTTATTCTTTTTCCAGAGTAGGTTCTTCTTGTCCTCTTCTCCCCCAGCCTATCTCTTCTCTCACTACAATTCAATTTCTTCCTCCTCATAAACTATACTGACACCCTCCTAATTGTGGGAATTAGTTCAGTCCTCTCTGTCTTCAGCCTCAAAACCCTCTTCTTACAACCATCAGGGTACTCAGCATACGAAGGGCCCCTTGGCTACTAGGGCCCACCCAAGGAGTAGAGGGTTATAAATAATAATTATAATATTAATAAAGTATCTGCTTCAGGCTGAGTTTACCAGAAACAAGACTTTTAATTGAAAGTTAGCATACAAGATTTCCTTCAGGAGTACTTTTGGATTGACATTAGTTGAAGGGGTGGGAAAAGACAGAGTGGGGCAGAGTGAGAGGTTGAGCTCTGAAGGTACACACCTAACAAGGCCTTAACTGACCTCATGAAGAATTCTGGAGTTGAGATGGCCTTTCAGAGCTACACCAGGTTGGGATGAGTTGGCCAGACCATTGATCAGTCATCAGAAACAGGTTGCCCCCTGACAGGAGGAGTGACTTTGAGCAAAGCAGTTTTCTTCTTTCGCCAAAGACTGACACTGAGGGTTATTGTCAGTAGCACTCCCTGCAGCTGGGGAAGTAAGTCCATTCCTGAAAGGGGATATACATGGCCCATGGGAGCATCCACCAAATGTCCCATTCTTTAAATGCCTAGCATCATAATACTCTAAGCACTGTAGCTTCATTTTCCAGATGGGTCAATTAAGGTAAGGTAACATGGAAGAGATCACATACACAGTAGCAACTGAGCTGGCATTAGAACCCAAGCCTGGCTAAGTGCAAAACCCATGTTCCTTCTCTACATTAAGTTAACTTTCTCAGGTACATTATAAATTTATGACAGCAAGTATGTGGTAATCTTTTGAAGACCAGAAATACACACTCATAAAACTGAACTCCTTCCAGAAAGGCACTCTCCCATCATCCCCCAAACAAGCAATTCCCTCTGAGCCCACACACCCACTTGCTCTCATTTTCTACATGTTTACTTGGATGTAGTCACCAATTACATACTAAGCAGATGTCATCTGGACAAGAAGGCCTGGTCATTGTCAAAGAAAAGTGTGAACTGCCTTCAAATTACACTTGATACGTAGTCCACAGTTGAGAAGAGCTCAACTTAGCTCTGTCAATTAGCAATGTCTCCCAAAATGTGGTGCATGAACCCTGGGAATGCTCAAGATTCTTTCAGGGAGTCTGTGAAATAAAAATCATTTTCATAATAATAGAAAGAAGTAATTGCTTTTTTCACTGTGCTGACACGGTGTTAACTGATGGTACAAAAGCCACAGTAACTAAAACTGCTCAGGCTTTAGTAGGAGTCAAGACAGTGGCACTAAACTGTATTAGTAGTTGTATTCTTTAATACCACACACTCACAGTTTAAAAGCAAGAATAAAAATAAAAGCCAGTTTCACTTAAAAGTCTTCTTGACGAAGCAGTAAAAATTATTATTACTTGTAAGAGGGCCTGACAGACAAATTCTGATTATTAAGACTTGGGAATATATCAGACTTTCTCAAAAATGTGTGAAAAGAGCCTACGACTTCAAAGAAAAAAACTCATGGCATTTGTTGCCAATGATTAAATGCAAGCTTTCCAGCAAAAATTTAAATTTTGGAAAACTTGTGTTTCCCATCATGAGCTTGACAACATCCTAATACTCACAGATTTTCTGATGAGCTTGTGGTGATAGTAAGAAATGTGATTTTTTTGATTTTGTATAATGAAGTGAGTCAACATTTTGAAAATCTACATAACTCAGAAAACTGATATTTTCCATATGAACAGTACATGATGTTACAAAATTATTCATGGGCAAAACAATCCATTCAAAAAATAGACCAGTGGATTTCAATGTAGTAAAATGTGAAAAGCTCATTGACATGGTTTCAAATCTCACATTGCAACTATACTTTAAGAAATTAACACTTGTTAAGTTTTGGTGTAGTATCAAAGAAAACTATCCATGATTATCTGAAAAGGTTATTAAAATCAATCCTGCACCCAACTACATATATGGATTTTCTTCATAACTTCAACACAACAAAATATTGCACAGATTCTGACTGCAGAGCAGTTATGAGAATCCAGCTATCTTTTATTAAGTGAGACATTAAAGAGAGTTGCAAAAATATAAAACAATGCCACACTTTTTGCTAATTATTTTTATTTTGGAAAATATATTTATTTCCCATTAAAAATGTAATGAATTTATTATTGTTAATTAAAAATAAATTAATATTCTTTATAATTTCACAGTTTTAGCTTCTAATATTCATAGATATATCCCACGTAAATAAAAGTCGTTTGCATTCCTCAATGATTTTCAAGAGTGTAGTGGGTTCTTGTGAGCAAAAAGTTTGAGGACCACTAGTCTGGGATCACTTAGCTAACACTGAGAGAGTGGAGGTAGGATTTTTCCAAACGAATTATTTAGCTACAAATACTGAAAGAATAAATAGAATAATTTTTTTAAATGAATGAATGAGGAAAGGGGAAAAAGGGATGAAGTATTTGAATAACTATGTGAGGAGAGTCATAGAGAGTATTGTCTGAAATTGACTGTGTGGAGATATAAACCCAAAATATGAAAATAAAAGAACTGGATGATCACATAAGGTAGAGAGGCAGAAGATGATTTATTCAGCATCTACCAAGTGACAGGCACTTGAACACTTATCCACATCTTCCCACAACGGCTTGAGGATCCAGGTATCATCATTCCCTTTTTCCACAAGAGTCACTGAAATTCAGAGAAGTTATATGACAAAGAGGATTTGTAACATAGCCGGGATATTGTCCCAGATGTGTCTGATTCCATGTTGTTCCTATCTGTTTCACTACACTACGCTACTTCCCAACTGGTCCCCCAATCCCTTCACACCCCTTATTTTACAGAAGAGGTGAGACTCAGAGTTAGGTGGTACATCACGCTGAATGCTGGAGCTTCAGGGATGAATCACAGATACTTCCAGTGCTGGAAGTTCTCACAGTCTTGTGGGGGACACCAATGGAAACAGAACACCAATGCAGTGTAAGTGATCAAGGTTTTGACAGCAAAAAGCACAAGGTGGTATGGGAATCTAGAAGAGGAATTTAACCCAGACTGGGCCTGATAACACACCACCTACATCAAGTCTTAAAGAACTTAATAGAATTAACTAGTAGAGGAAGAAGACAATGTAGAAGAAATATAATGTGTGTTAGAGTGTGCCTTCTTGGAGAAATGAAAATATTTCAGTATGACCAAAGGAGACTGGCCCCATGCAAGTTTGGCAACAGCCATTCACACCTTTCACTCCATATTTGGTCATTCTGAAATACCTTCAGTTCAGGTTTAAATATTTAAAATAACCCATGGATCCATCCTCACTACCTTCTTGGACCTCTAAAGGTCTAGGGATCCCAGGCTGGCTAGGGATCAGTGGGTCAGATGCTGTAGTTTTCTGGGTTTGCACAAGAGAGATATCACCCAATACATTGCTACAGGTTGATTCACCCATTGCCTAGCCTACAGTTGGTGCTCTATAAATGTTTAATGAAGGAGTGAATAGTACTCCTCAATTCTGCTTTTTTCTTTCTTCTAATATTTTTATTTTAGCTTTGCTGCAGAAGAATCAGCCACTTCACCCTATTCATGCTCAAACTTCCATCCCTAAGGGAAGATTTCTCTTTTTATTTGTCTTGGGATCCTCAGTTCTCAGACCTGGGGAGTACAGAACCCACCTGCAAATTTTTTCCACTCCAGGGGGCCTTGATCTTTGGTTTTTGGTCCATATTGTTCAGATCTCTATCTGACTACACCAACAATTCCATGAGAACAGGGAACTTGACTTTTTCATCCCTGAATTTCCACCTTAGAGCAAAAAAGTTTAATTATTAAGGTAAAAATAAAGAAAAGAAGTAAAATTTTTAGTCCTAATGAGACCCTCTTGCTCTTTCTCTGCTATAACTGCTACCCAGAAGCTCCACTAAAACTGCAGAGACATCTTTTCTTTCCCACATGGACAAGTTTGTCATGATTCCTGTGTTTATATTTCCAAACCCACTCTGATTCAGAGGAAAAAAATAAGAAGGAGTCCATAGGAAAAAATTAAAAGGACTCCATAGACAAACCCCAAGCACAAGAAGTCGGGTGTGAGAAAGATGCTGAGTATGCTAGTCAGTTTCCAGACGCAAACGGATGTTGGATATTGGATTCCTCTCACCGAACTCTTCCTCATGTCATTTCTTCCCCACTCCAGCTAGGATACATCCTTCGCTACATCAGCTGATAGAAACCGGGCACAGAAACCTATGGAAAAGAAGAGACAGGATGAGTCTTGAGCCAGGTCTTTCCAAAAAGTCAGTGACTGTGAGGGAACTTCCAACTGCCGCTAAAATGATAAAGTTACAACCACTTCCTCCAGTGTCTGGTTAAGTCTTCTCTAAAATCTTGCTCGATCAATCATCTCCTCTTTGAGATATAACCTTTCCCTCCTTCCTGCAGCATAGAACCCTGATCAAATCTCTTTCATCCAAAAGAAATAACATTAAAAAAAAATACTAGGGCCAACAACGAAACAAAGTGAAATTAAAACCTGATCCTGAAACTTCCTTTATCTTTTATTTAACTTCTTGCCTTTCTTTCTCACCCAATTTTCTTAAAAAAGTGGTCTACACTCTCTGGCTCCATTTCCTCATTTAAATCCACTGATTTCTGGCTCTTCTTCCTCTCTCCCTCCTAGTCACCAATTCCACTGTGCACATTCCTGCCTTTATCTACTGCAACGTCTTGGCAGCAGGTGACCCTCTTGGCTATTCCTTTCTTTCCATTTCCCTACTTCGACTTTGACAGCACTCTTCCCTATTTATTTATTTTTTTCTGTCTCTCTCTGGCCACTCTTCCTCAGAGCTTCTTATTTCTTCCTTTGCTCCCCCCTTAAATATTTGTGTTTCCTATATTTCATTCATTTCATTCCTGGTTAATTTACTCCTTTCTCATTCCGCATTTAAGAAATATTTTTGAGTACTTTCTGTGTACCACGCATTGTTGTACATAGCTGGGGATTAGCAAATAAATCCATTGCTGTAATGTGCTACATAGCTTTGCTTCCAATTAGTGAAAACACTTTATAACAAGGGAGGTATGACAGTGAGTTCAACAGAATTCACAGGTCTTATCATGTACTCCATTACTCACATACAGTTGGCTTGGTGGAATGATGGAATGGCCTAATAAAGGCTCACTTTTGGCACCAGCTGGGAGGCAACATCCTATGGAGAAATTTTTGCTTGCCGAATCATTATCTTGGGTTCAATGGGTTTGGAGTTCCTACTGTCCCAAAGGAGAAATCTTTTCACCAGAGAATAAGTTCTATTACTGTTGAATGAGATGCAGAGACTACTGCTCCCCCATATTTTCTGGGCTTCTCATGCTACTGAGCCAATAGGCAAAGAAAGGTGTCATTATCCCAGCAAGGATGTTTGATTCCAATTACCAGAGGGAAATTGAGATGCCACCACACAATAGTGGTAAAGACGACTGTGTCTATAACCTAGGGGATTCATTAGGGCACTTCTTGTTCTCCAATAGTCCTGTTCAATGGAAAACTGGGGAAACCCAAAATAGGATTTTCACAGTTACCATATGATCCTGCAATCTCACTCCTGGGCATATATCCAGAGAAAACTCTAATTTGAAATTATTACATACACCCCAATTTCATAGCAGCACAATTTACAGTAACCAAGACATGGAAGCAACCTAAATGTCCATCAACAGATTGATGGATAAAGAAGATAAGATGTGTGTGTGTGTGTGTGTGTGTGTGTGTGTATACAAAATGGAACATTACTCAACCATAAAAAAAGAATGAAGTTGTCATTTGCAGTAAAATGGATGGACCTAGAGATTATGATACTAAGAGAAGTTAGACAGAGAAAGACAAATATCATGTGATATCACTTATATGTGGAATCTAAAAAAATAATACAAATGAACTTATTTACAAAACAGAAATAGATTCACAGACATAGAAAACAAACTTATGGTTACCAAAGGGAAAGGGAGTGGGGGAAGGATAAATTAGGAATTTGGGATTAACAGATACACACTACCATATGTAAAATAGATAAACGGCAAGGACCTACTATAGCACAGGGAACTATATTCAATATCTTGTAATAACCTATAATGGAAAAGAATCTGAAAAAGAATACATATATATGTATAACTGAATCACTTTGCTGTACATCTGAAACGAACACAACATTGTAAATTAACTATACTTCAATTTTAAAAATGGTTAAAAAGAAAAAAACAAAAACAGGATTTTCAAGGCCTTAGATCTCATAAAAATAAAGCTTTGGTTTCCTTCAATAGGTAAAGAATGCCATCTGGGGACTTCCCTGGTGGTCCAGTGGTTAAGAATCCACCTTCCAATGCAGGGGATGTGGGTTCGATCCCTGGTCGGGGAACTAAGATCCCACGTGCCATGGAGCAACTAAGTCTACATGCCGCAGCTACTGAGCCCACATGTTCTGAAGCCCGTGTACCACAACTAGAGAGCCCACATGCCACAACTAAGACCTGACATAGTCAAATAAATAAATAAATAAATATTTTAAAAAGAATGCCATCTGGCTGAGGGACTGGCAGTGAGTAATGGAAATACAAGTGGCAGTAGAAGAAGGCAACTATAATTAACTACATAGGCTTCATGATCAGTTATATGGAAGCTGAGTTTATACCTGCATGTTTCATTTAATTAATATTTTTCTTATTCACCCCTCATTTCCACCCACCTTTCATTAAGAACCTGGTAGTTGTTAGGGCTCTTTTAGGTTTCAGATGGGAATATAACTGAATTGAAATCCCCATGTGATGTTATGTTATCTGATAGGATTTTTGTATCATCTCTGTTGAAGACAGCAATCTTTTACCTGGACAAAGACAAGAGGGGAAGGTGAAGGGCAAAGGTAGTGGACAGTGCCAATTCTCTTCCAATGGGACCTTTATAATCACTCTCCCCCTTTCTCCAACCTGCTCTGTGCTCCTGGACCTTGGCCTTTATGAGCCCATCAACAGGATCCCTTGATCAACAGCTTCCTTGGGTTCAGCTAAAGGGACGCAAGAGATCAAAAGATAGAAAGAAAGTGAGATTGGGTGTTTACCCTAGACTCTCTCCATGAGAGATCACCTCAGGCTGGCTGTGTCCCTAATTTGAAGGTCCTATCAGGTACCGTTTCCTAAGATGATCCTCTCTGGATTCTAGTAACCACCTCCCCTCCTTCACCTTCCTAGCATAAGCCTAGAATCACTTCCTGTTGTTATTAGCCTCAGGGTACTTCATCATTTCTTGTTTTCCTAATCCAAGACTATACCATGTGAATAATCCTTTTTTAAAACTATCCTCAAATCATCCAGTTTGAGAATGTCATCTGTTTCTAGCTGGGATGTTGACCTATACAGATGGTGCCCCTCACATTGTGGAAGAATGGTTTTGATTGCCCGAGAGTCTTAAAGTGACTGCTGTTACAGATTTACACTCCTGTGGAGGTCCCAGATTTCTGGATGGAATGGCTCTTGAGGAGACTTAAGAAAGAGTCTTCTTTTTTTTTAGATGGAGCTGTTAATAGGGCTTCCCGCCACTACCTCCCTGCAAAGCCAAGAGCTATGCCAGGCTATACTAAACGGAGGTTTGGATTTATTTAAATTTGCTCTGACAGTGAATTCCATAGCTGTGGGACTTGGACTAGGATGGCTGTCATGTAGCTGAGGCCTGACAGTTAGCGGCTGTTCTTGGCTGGCTCAAAAGGGTGTATATGAACAACTGGCCACAGGGTCAGGCTACAGTGTAGCAAAAAGAGGAGGGTGTGCTCTTCTCTCAAACCACTGAGTACATTGCCAATAAAATAATTCTCTACATATTAACAAAGAGATTGAATCATTGGTGAACTAAACCATAAGGGAGAAATAGGTCTTAACTTGAAAGAGAAACATGTCAGGAGTCACACTCATTTATTCCAGCCCCTCCACACACCTTTTGACCACTCCATCCTGATAATGACCCAGTGCACTCTACTGTTTGTAAGAAATTCAGGGGTGTTCTTTGCCTCTTCATCTACTCATGTCAAGTTCTGAGTGAGCCTGACATATTGGAACAATCTGGACAGACTGTATCCATACAATCTGGACAGACTGTATCAAATCCATACTTTAGAGAGCTGTGACTTTGGACAGCATATGTTCCATTCCTTTGTTTCAATTTCTTCATCTGTAAAGTGGAAATAAAGATATCCAATAACCCTTGATTAGAGACAACATGAGAACAATTAATATGTTGAATAAGCGTGATTTGTAGAATAATTAAAATACAACTCTGTTTTCCAACATTCTTTTAAAATAGTTTAAGTGGAAATAATCTCTCATTCTCCTAGATTAAAAAAAACAAACAAACACATGTACAGATCCCACAATTTTTCCCTTATTCCTTCTCTCAGTCTTAGGTACTAGATAGTCCCACAGTATTCTAAGGAAGACCACATGGTTCCTTAGAGACATCAGATGAAGGGAAGAAACAAAAATAATTAGGCCTGAGGAAAAAAGAAAAATATCATATTTGAAAATTATATAACTATATACAGGATTAAAAGAGTTTATGTACCAATTATTAGAATAATAAAATAATTTTTAAATGTGACTCCTTATAAGATCAATATATAGAAATTAATTTCATTTCTATAAACCTCCAGAAAATATAAAGAACTCCTATAAAACAATAAGAAAAATCTAAATATCCAGAAAATATAACTTAAATAAAGACTTGAATTAAGGGAGAAATATAATATTCTCATGAAAAGAGAGACTGTTGTAAATATATTAATTCTCTCCAATTGATCTATAGATATAATACAGTTCCAATTAAAAGTTCATTAGGATGTTCTAGAGAAACTGACTTCCTGATTTTAAAATGTATATGGAAGTGCAAAAGTCAAATAATAGCCAATTCAATTTCAAAGTGAGAGGATATCTTCTACCAGATATCAAGACTTATTATAAAGATTTTTTTTTTATTTAAACAGTATGGTATAGGTTCAGGCACAGACAAGTCAACTATAGAATTAGAATAGAGATTCCTGAAACAGATCTCCACATATACGAAAACCATTATCTGTTAGACGGGCATCACAATTATTTGAGAAAAACGGATTTATTCATTAAAGTGTGCTAGGCCACAGACTGGTACTTGGTCCCTGGCCTGTTAGGAACCATGCCGCACAGCAGGAGATGAGCAGTGGCCAAGCCAGCAAATCTTCATCTGCCGCTCCCCATCGCTCGCATTACCGCCTGAACCATCCCCCACACCGCGTCCCTGGAAAAACTGTCTTCCACAAAATCGGTCCCTGGTGCCAAAAAGGTCCAGGACCGCTGTACTAGGATGTCCAAATAGACTAAAATGAAATTGGATCCTTCTTACATACCATACACAAAAATCAGTCCCAAATGGATTATAGATATAATTGACAGGCAAAACTTTAAAATTTATAGCAGATTATGTACGAGATTATCTTTATGACAAAGGGGTAAAACTTATTTCTTAAATAAGACATCAAAAAATGCTAACATAAAAGAAAAAAGTGATACCTCCAACTATATTGAAATTAAAGATGTCTATTCTTCAAGATACCATAGAGAAAGTTAAAAAAAGAAAAAGAAAAAGAAAAAAAAGCCACAAACTGGGAGAACGTATTTGTAATACTTCTAAGTGATAAAGGATTAATGTACAGAATATGAAAAGAATTGCTTAATGAGAAAAGTCAAATAACCCAAAAGAAAAATGAGCAAGAGATATGAATTGGCGTTTCACAGAAAAGCCATACACCTATGGCAAATAAACATTTAAGAAGATGCTCAGCTTTTTAGAAGTCTGGGAAATGCAAATTGTGATATGATTTTTACTCAACACACTAACAAAAAATCTTTAGGCCTGACAAGTGTTGTTGAGGATATGAAGGGAAGGGAATGTAAATAGGTACAAAAATTAGTTGGCATTTTTTATAAAATTAAATACTCACATAACCTATGGTCCAGAGGAAGTTCCATTCCTAGAGATTCCTCCCTAGAGAAAGCATACAAGTGGGTACCAGGAGACAAGCAGAAGAATAATCATAGATAGCAATATTGCTTATAATAGAAAAATAAATCAATGAACAAAAACTGAAAATAACACAATCTTAATCTACAGGAAAATGACATTTAAATTGTGGCATAGTTATACACTTAAATATTATACAATGAAAGTTAATTCACTATAGATATAGACTACTATACAGATGAATCTTAGACATTATGTTATAAAAATATAAAAAATTTCAAAATATTAAACTCACTATTATAACAAAAATAATGTTGAAACAAATTATTTTGAGAATAAATACATATGTGACAAAGCTATGGGGAAAAAAAGGAATGAAAAATACAATAATTAGGAGAGAGGTTACCTCGGAAAAGTAGGCCTAACAATGGGTAAGGGCAACTAGTGTATTAATACTGTTCTACTTTTCTTTTTAACTGAAATTTATTGGAGTATAATTGCTTCACAATACTGTGTTAGTTTCTGTTGTACACCAAAGTGAATCAGCCATATGTATACATATGTCCCCATATCCCCTCCCTCTTGAGTCTCCCTCCCATCCTCCCTATCCCACCCCTCTAGGTCATCGCAAAGCACCGAGATGATCTCCCTGTCCTAGGCTGCTGCTTCCCACTAGCTAACTATTTTACATTCTGTAGTGTATATGTTGATGTTACTCTCTCACTTCATCCCAGCTTACCCTACCCCTACCTGTGGCCTCAAGTCCATTCTCTACATCCGCATCTTTATTCCTGTCCTGCCCCTAGGTTCATCAGAACTATTTTTTTTTTAATTCCATGTATATGTGTTAGCATACAGTACTTGTTTTTCTCTTTCTGACTTACTTCACTCTGTATGACAGACTCTAGGTCCATCTACCTCACTACAAATAACTCAATTTCATTTCTTCTTATGGCTGAGTAATACTCCATTGTACATATGTGCAATGTGTTGCACAATGAACATTGCGGTACATGGCTCCTTTTGAATTGTGGTTTTCTCAGGGTATATGCCCAGGAGTGGGATTGCTGGGTCATATGGTAGTTCTATTTTTAGATTTTTAAGGAACCTCCATATTGTTTTCCATAGTGATTGTATCAATTTACATTCCCACCAACAGTGCAAGAGTGCAAGTTCCCTTTTTACCACACCCTTTCCAGAATTTACTGTTTGTAGATTTTTTGATGATGGCCATTCTGACTGGCGTGAGGTGATACCTCATTGTAGTTTTGATTTGCATTTCTCTAATAATCAGTGATGTTGAGCATCTTTTCATGTGCCTCTTGGCCATCTGTATGTCTTCCTTGGTGAAATGTCTATTTAGGTCTTCCACTCATTTTTTAATTGGATTGTTTGTTTTTTTGATATTGAGCTCCATGAGCTGTTTGTACATTTTGGAGATTAATCCTTTGTAATACTGTTCTACTTCTTAAATTTGGTTTAAGTTTCTAGGTATTCATTTTATTATGTTGCATCATAACTGTATTACACATATTCTTTGTGTCTTACAGATTCCTAAGGCTTTTAAAATTTTTTTCAATCTTTTTTCTCTTTCCTCTGTTCCTTCCATTCTGCTATTGAGACTATACCATGAATCATTTACTTTGGTTATTGAATATTTCAGTTTTAACATTTCAATTTGATTCTTTATTATCATTTCTATTTGTCTGTTAAAAGCTTTCATCTTTCCATTTATTTCTAAAGTATTTACTTTTACCTCATGGAGAATAGTTCTAATAGTTGCTTGAAAGTTTATGCCTGCTAATTACAACATCAGGGTTATATCATGGTTAATATCTATTGATTGTCTTTTTCCTTAAGAGTGGGCAAGAGTTTTCTGGTCCTTTGTATGTAAGGTGATTTTGGGTTATATCCTGGACATTTTGAATATTTTTTTGTGAGACCCTTGGTCTTGTTAACATCCTCTAATGAATGTTGATTTGTTGTTGCTATTTTTTTAGCAGGTAATCAATCCAGTTAGGTTCAGACCACAAGTTCTATCTCACCTTCTGTGAGAGGTGGTTCCAATATCAGTTCAGTTTTCAAAGCCTTTGTTTTGTTTCATTAGGTCTGTTACATGCATCTCAGGGTGAAATGTGCATTTCAGGAGTGGGTTAGGGACTTGTGTCAGTTCAAACACAGATGTAGGGGATCTCCTTTGCCAGACATCTTCTCTCCATGATTCCCCTCACACTCTTTGGTTCCCATGAGAACCAGAGGACTTCTTTTCTGAGTCCTCTAGCTAGAAAGTCAAGATAACTTTTAGAACGGTATCCCCTTGTGCTGTTGAGAAATTCCACAGAAATGTGCCTACCTTTGTGACAAAGTACTTCGAGAAAAGAGAGGGGGGAAAGATAGGAATTTCCATTATATTCTTTGGGCCAGAGGGATCCTTTTCCCAGTTCCTTTGACCAGAAAAGAAAGGTTTACTTTTCATCACATAGATGCCCTCACCATGACCACCACTTCTTCCCAAATGGGGCTGGCCTCAGGGAAGAACCAAGTGGAAAAAAAGAAACAAGAAACCCCAGGAATCTCCCCCTACATTTGCCAGCTCATGGAGGTCACCTATTCCCAGTCTTCTGGTTAAGCGTGGAACTTTTTTTCAGAACTTTTGTTGTATGTATCCTCCCTGCAGTCTGGGACTCTCTGCACCCTTAGGTCAATGCAGGGAGAGACAAAGGGAAAAAAAAACCTGAAACTCACCCCCATTATGAGTCATTATTCAAGAATGGACTTCCATCCCAATCTACCTAACTCTTGTTTCAGAGTTGTTATGTTTTGTATATATTTTTTTGGAAGTTTTTACTTGTAGTCAGTGGGGGAGAGAGGCTGGAGTGAACTTACTCTATCTTGGCTAATGCCAAAGTCCATATATTCCTTTTTATGTATCAAATATTACATAATACAATTAAAGATAACAAAAAAAAGTTCCATGCCCAAAGTATCTCATAATCTACTGTAGGGAGACAGGCTTCTAAACACACTCTTTTAGGGAGTTTGGCTCTGACAAGGAGAAAATAAATAGAATCAGGGCTTCCCTGGTAGCGCAGTGGTTAAGAATCTTCCTTCCAATGCAGGGGACATGGGTTCAAACCCTGGTCTGGGAAGATCCCACATGTTGCAGAGCAACTAAGCCCATGTGCCACAACTACTGAGACTGCGCTCTAGAGCCCGTGGGCCACAACTACTGAAGCCCGCACACCTAGAGCCCATGCTCCGCAACAAGAGAAGCCACCACAATGAGAAGCCTGCGCACCGCAACGAAGAGTAGCCCCCACTCGCTGCAACTAGAAAGCACACACGTGGCAACGAAGACCCAACACAGCCAAAACTTAATTAATTAATTAAAAAAATAGAATCAGAGGTAAAAGGAGACAGAGGGTAAGATCGAATGAGTTTGTCCTTTGTTAGTAAGGGTTATAGCTAAGTGGGTTCAGATCTTCTCCTAACCAACACTTAGCACATTCAAATTATTACATATTTATTTGGAATAACTTATTTCTGTCCTACTGCCTGGATAAGAAGCCGCATGAAAGCAGGTCCACATCTGTGTGATTCACCCTTGTGCTATTTCACACAGTAGGTGTTTGTCGACAGGTTCCATAGTATTTGGCACTTAGTTGCCAGAGCAGGTGCTGTCAGGGCTCTGCCCATATCCTCTTGCCCTTCACTTCAGTGCACAACAACCCAATCCCCAATTGCCAGCTCCTGAATATCTCTGCCTAAATAACGTCTTTCTCAAGCTTATGAAGCATGTTTTGTCTCCCTGAAATGGCAGGTAGTGCCAGGAAATTAACATCTGCTAGAAGAAGACCTGAACCAATGACCGGCAGCTTTGGTTTATAAATATCCCAGCTCCTTCCCCCTTGGGTGGGTTAACTTTGTGCCCTGTGTCCTATACTGGCTCTCAGACTTTCCCCAGCAGGATTTAGTTCCAGTTGCCCACAGTGGCAGCTGGTTTGATAATGCACAATGTATTGGTTACCTTCCTTTCTCTGAATCACTTTCCCATTCTCTTTTGGTGTTTCCTTATCCTCTTAAAATAAACAACTGTAACCTAAACCCTTGTTTCAGGATCTGCTTCTGGGAAAACCCAAACTAAACAGTTGCATACTCTACATACATGGGCATGGGTCTTTTATTAAGAAATTTCCTCATAATGTTAGAGTGGGCAGAGCACTGGACTTCAAGTCAGAATGTCCTAGTTCATCCACTTACCAGCTAGGTAACCTTGAACAAGTCACTTGATTACTCTGAGGCTCATTGGGAATGTGGAGTTCATAAAATCTTCCTCGTAATGTTCTTGTGAGTATTAAATAAAATAAAATAATATATGTGACAGAACTTACCATGGAGACCACTGTATAGTGAGTACTTAGTGCATCAATGTGTGATGGTTGAGTAGAAGGATAAAGAATTCTTTCTTGTGCTGTGAACCATCATGTCTGTTTTACTTGTTTTCCTGATGGAGAGTGGAGTTGTATTAACATGTCCAGTCAACATCAGGAATTGCTAATGGTGGGGAAATGTTGAAGACTTTGTATTGTTTCATCTTGAAGAGCATGCTTCTAATTAGCAAGAGCCTGTTTTCTTTCAACATAAATGGGCAATAGCTCAGCAGATGGTCCCGGTATTCCTGAGTCCCAGTGTGCCCCAGAGGAAATGTACAACAAACACTTCAGAGAGAGCGCTCATTGTCTTTTAATTTATATGGATTTCTCTTTTATTTGGGAATTGTTCCATGAAGTTTTCATGGCTTCATAGACTTTTAGGTCATAAAGAGACACTGGTGATCAGCAGTAGTCAGACCCTGTTGTTTTACAGTTGGGGAATCAGAGACTCCAATAGTCTCCCTTCTCCAATAGCATTTTAAGAACCAGGACAACTGTCTTCAAATACTTAAAGGATTAATGAATGAGAAAGCAGACGTCTTATTAAAGTGACCTCACAAATTAAGGGTGGTGGGAGCATTTTGAGTGTCACTTAAGAGGGAAGATTCTATCAAGTAGAGCTGTTTAACAACCAAAAGGATGACTGAAGTAATAAGCTTGCCATCCCTGGAGGTATGTAAGAGGATACTGCCCTATATTTGGTGTTATATAAGGGATTCTTGCTCATGGGAGGGAGACTTAATTGGGCACTCAAGTCCCTTCTAATTTTATGATTCTACAGTTGGGGGTTTCCAAAAGCAACCACCATGCACAGTACAGAGCATATAGTATACGCTCAATGAAAACATAATGATTGATTACTTAAGGTTGCCCTAGAGATACTTAATTCTATCTTTTATAAGTACCTTCTTTCTTCATATTGACGCTCCATTCAGGGCCAGTCAGATCCCTGTTGCCAAGCAAGCTGGAAGCTCAGGCATTTGACACAGGTCTGGGATCCAGGAGGCCAGACCTGCCTATGGGAATGAACATGGCTGTAGCAGTCACAGAAGTGCACCACTCAGACCTCCCTTCAAGAAAGAACCTGCCATTCAGCTGCAAAAAACAGTGAGCTGACAGCCTCCAGCTGTTAGCATCTTTAGAATCCATTTCAGCTTTCAAACTGAGGCCCCATGATTCCCAGGGAGCTCTCAGTAAGCATGAGCATGGCAAAGGTACTAGGGCCTGGCCATTTCAGCCTGAATTTGGACTCCTTTCAGGTTCTTTTCTCTATAGCTCACTGTTGGATCCATGACTTTTCAGAGCTGCATCGTGACCTCAGGCTATCTCAACTCAGTCTTGCGTCTTTCCTCCTTTCCTTTCCCAGGTGTCAGATCTACATCACAACCTGAGGATTTCCCTGCCCAATCCTGCTTCTCTTTCTAGTACCTTCCATAGACATTACCCTTAATAAAGTTCTTACACTCCTAACTCAGTCTCAACCTCTGCTTCTAGGAAAACCCTGCAACTATGGAGCACACAGTAAAAGGAAACAAAAGTCCAGATCCCACAGAAGGAGAATCTGGATTATCAGTGTATCTGAGGAGACTGAGAAAACAAGAAAGAGACCTGAAAAATAGGATGTGCAACAAAGACTAGAGGGCAGCAGTGAGGCTTTAAGAGGCAGAGCTTAGAGATTCCTTGAGGGAAATGTGCTAGAGGGAGGGAGCGTTTCCACTGGGTCCAACCACCCTGCCAATGTTCTTCAGCCAGAAGCCATCTAATAGTCTTGTGTCTTTACTGTAGCCAGGGAAAGGAAGAGAAACCGTCATGCTCAAGCCATTGACACGATTCCACAGCACAATATGGCGACATCGGCAATGAATTTACAGATGTGGAAGTGCCAGTTTTTAGGGGGAAGACGATAAAGACAGCTAATATATAATTGCATGCTCAGTATGCATCAGACACTGTCACTGTTGTACGGTTTTTGAGGATTAGGAATCTGGGAGCAACTTGCTGGATTGTTTTGGATCAAGGTCTTTTGTGAGGTTGCAGACAGGCTGACAGTCAGGGTTGCAGTCATTTCAAAACTCCCGGGGCTGGAGGGTCCACATCCAAGATCACTCCTGTGGTTTTTGGTGGGCCTCAGTTCCTTACCATGCAGACCCCTCCATAGGGTGGCTTGACACAGCAGCTGCCTTCCCCTGAAGTGAGTGATCTGAGACACAGTGATGACTGAAGGTGGAAGCCACAGTCTTTAATGGCCTAATCTCAGATGCATGATGCCTTCATTTATACCATATCCTATTGTCACACAGACCAACCCTCGTACAGTGTGGGAGAGCACTATATAAGAGTGACTACCAGGAAACAGGGATTGCTGGGACCACCTTAGAGGCTGGTTCCCACCACCTCCAGAGGAACAATATGAAGCAAGTATTTTACCAGTGAGGAAACCAAGGCACAGAGATGCTACTGGACAAGATATGAACTGAGAGTCTATGTTCCAAACCCTTACAGGAAGCTGTCTCCCCAAGTGGAGGAATGGAAATCAAAGAAGAAAGAAGACAAATGTGTTTAAACTTCTCAGTGGTTAAGAAGAGAATGTCTTAGGTAGTCATAATTTGTACAGAAATATAGACCTTAACAGAGCAGTTCCTCATTATCAAGGGTAATCTTTACATCAAACATATAAGTAAGGAATTACTTTCCCATTTTCCAGATGACAAAAGAAAATTCAGAAAGACTTAGTGCTTTGCCCATAAAGTGCAATGAATACAGAGTGGAGTTCAGCTCAGGTCTTCATTTCCAAGTCCAAGGCTCTTGCCTATACCTTAGCTGCTCTCTCCACTAAACCAAAGGACTAACTGGTGTTCCCAATTCTCTGGAATAGTAAATAAGGTAACTGAAGTGGGGAAGAGTATCTAGAAACCTAATTGCTTAGGTGTGAGGTAGTGAAGTCCTGCAGCAAAGGAAAAGAATTTGCTGGGGTTTTTCCAATGTTTCTTAAAGTATAATATACTTATTGAGAAGTGCACATAAGTATATAGCTTGTTGAATTTTATAAACCAAACAAACTAAATGAAGAGTCAGACATTACCATTCACCCCAGAATCCCCTCTGTTCCACTTTTCTGTCACTATCCCCGACACAGTAACCACCATGTGAACTTACAGAATCATAGATTCATTTGCCTGCTTTTGTAATTTATATAAATCTAATCTTATACATTTTTCACTTAGCTTCTTTCACTTGAAATTGTATTCATGAGATTCATCCATATTGTTGTGTAGCATACTTGTAGTTTTCTGTTTCTGTTGTATAGTATTCCACTGTGTGAATACATAATTTATTTATCTACTCTACCAGGTGTTGGTAAACTATATCCAAATTTGCCCCACCTCCTATTTCTGTATGGCCTGAAAGTGAAGATGATTTATACATTTCTGAATGCTTAAAAAAATCAAAAGAATAATGTCTCCTGGCATGTGAGAATTATATGAAATTTAAATTTGTGTTCATAAATAACATTTTATTGGAACACATCACATTCATTCTTTTTTGCATTATCTGTGGCTGCTTTCACATTACAATGGCAGTTAAGTAGTTGCAGCAGAGACCAGTGCAGCACTCTGTTGTTTTGCACTGCTGTTGGGGCACTACAAAGAGAAGTGATGCAATAATAAGTTGATTTTGCTTCTTTGCCTGAAGAGTCTAAATATTTACTATCTTTACTGAAAATTTTTGCTGAGCTCTGTACTATACTATTGGTGGGCATTTGAATAGTTTCCAGTTGGGTGCTATTATGAATAGTTCTACTTTGAACATTCTGGTTTATGTTCTCGGTAAACATATGTATTTATTTATTGGGGGGACATACCTAGGAGTGGAATTGCTGAGTACTGGGCTGTGTTCAGCTTAGTAGGTATTACTGCATGTTTGTACTAATTTTATACTTTTAAATATATATGTATGGGGCTTCCCTGGTGGCGCAGTGGTTGAGAGTCCGCCTGCCGATGTAGGGGACACGGGTTCGTGCCCTGGTCTGGGAAGATCCCACATGCTGCGGAGCCGCTGGGCCCGTGAGCCATGGCCGCTGAGCCTGCGCATCCGGAGCCTGTGCTCCACAACGGGAGAGGCCACAACAGTGAGAGGCCCGTGTACCGCAATAAATAAATAAATAAATAAAATAAAATAAAATATATATGTATGAACCATGTATGAGAACCCCAGTTGCTCCATAGTCTCACCAATAATTGGTATATTCTATCTATTTCATTTAACCATCTGATGAAGAGGTAGTGGTAACATGAGAATGGTCTTGAAATGATAATTACAACAACATTTATTTTAAGGTTATGCCAAATGCTGTGCTAATAATTTCACCTATATTATCACATTATAGACAAGTCCATTTTACTGATGTGAGAATAGTGTTCAGCAAGGCTAAGAAACTTTAAGGTCACACAGATATTAAATAGAAAAACCAGCAATCAAACTCAGATCCAGTTGACTTCATATCCTGTATCCCTTCTATTGCATGGAGTCGTATCCCCACATGACAATTTAATAAGACTTTCACTTTTGGAGAGTATCAGAAATAGGAGTGTCTTTAACTAGCATTCAAACATTTGTTAGGAAAAGGGATGAAGTGGAGCTATAAAAAGTAGGTATGGGGAAAGTATGGGCAAATACACCCTCATTTCTGCTGCCATCTGCTACATTGGTTAACTGTATGCTTTCTGCTTCCCTCCAGCCCTTTGGCTGGTTATGTTTATTACATGTTCTGACAGTTGAGCCTGTGGTGAAAAAGGATAACAGATTTGTATTCTTAAGATCATCTCCAGATGCTGGCCAGAAGCACCTCTGGATTCATGAAATATTTGTCTTTAGTATTTCTTGAAGATGGATGATTGGAAGAAAAAAAATGTTTGAGGACCATTTCAGTATAAATCATGGAGAATTCCTTTCTTTGGCAATCTGGAATACATTTCTCTATTTCTTTTAGAAGAATAAAGCATGTATTAATAACTTTGCTGGAATGGGGTCTGGACCAAGATGAGATGATCACGGAAATCATTATTGATGGTTTCTTGTAGCCAAACAATCTGTTCCCCCAAACCTGGAGTTTGTCATCTGTAGGTGAAGGACTGCTGAAAGGCCACATCTGAGTCACTTGCATGAATCCCCTCCTCTCTATCCCAACTGCCATTCCTCTACCCATGTTTTGGCTGGGGTTTTTTTTTTTGGTCTGAATCACAAAACATTTATATCAGGTTTATTAACTTTCTCTCCTGCTTCAACACAAACAAGCATTCAAACTGACACTGTAGTTGTCCTGCTAATATGATTATGCCATTGCCTTGATCAAATACTTCTGGAACTCATTATTGCCTATAGCAGTGCTCTCCAATTTCTTTTTATTGATATATAATTGACTCTCCAATCTTTCTTTTGATTCAGTACTACTACACATGAAAATTGCATTTATTTATGAATATATTTCATTTATGGATGAGATATTTATTTATAAATTTATATATTTCATATGTAAATTTTGAAAAAAAAATATTTTTAAAGGATGAGATAATATATACCAGAGGTTAGCAAAGATTTTCTAAAAAGCACCAGATGGTTAATATTTTAGGCTTTACAGGCTGTAAGGTCTCTGCTACAACTACTCAGTTCTGCCACGGTAGCACAAAAACAGCCATATGTAACAAACAACCCAATCAAAAAATGAGCAGAAGAACTAAATAGACATTTCTCCAAAGAAGACATACAGATGGCCAACAGGCACATGAAAAGATGTTCAACATCATTAATTATTATAGAAATGCAAATCAAATCTACAATGAGATACCACCTCACATGGGTCAGAATGACCATCATTAAAATGTCTATAAATAACAAATGCTGGAGAGGGTGTGGAGAAAAGGGAACCCTCCTACACTGTTGAGGGGAATGTAGGTTGGTGCAGCCACTATGGAAAACAGTATGGATGTTCTTTAGAAAGTTACAAATAGAGTTGCCATATGACCCAGAAATCCCATTTGTGGGCATATATCCACACAAAACTAGAATTCTAAAAGATACATGCACCCTTATGTTCATAGCAGTACTATTCACAATAGCCAAGACATGGAAACAACCTAAAGGTCCATCAACCAATGAATGGATAAAGAAGATATGGTACATATATACAATGGAATACTACTCAGCCATAAAAAGAATGAAATAATGCCATTTGCAGCAACAGGGATGGAAGGAGAGATTATCATACTAAGTGCAGTAAGTCAGAAGGAGAAAGACAAATACCATATGATATCACTTACATGTGGAATCTAAAATATAACACAAATGAACTTATCTATGAAACAAAAATAGACTCACAAATATAGAGACCAGAATTTGGTTGCCAAGCGGGAGGCAGGGTAGGAGAGGGATGGATTGGGAGTTTGGGGTAAGCAGATGCAAACTGTTATATATAGGATGGATAACAACAAGGTCCAACTGTATAGCACAAGGAACTATATTCAACATCTGGTGATAAACCATAATGGAAAAGAATATTTTTAAAAATGTATATATACGTATAACCAAATAGCTTTGCTGTACAGCAGAAATTAATATAGCAAATACCAGAGACTGGGTGGTTTAAACAAAAGAAATTTATTTTTGCATATTACTGGATGATAGAAGTCTGACGTATAGACGTATAGGTGTTTACAGGGTTGATTTCTTCCAAAACCTCTCTCTTAGATAGCTGTCTTCTCCCTGTGTCTTCACAAGGTCTTCCCTCTTGCCTATGTCCTAATCTCTTGTTACAAGGATACCAGGCATACTGGATTAGGGCCAGCCTATATGGTCTCATTTTACCTTAATAACCTCTTTAAAAGCCCTTTCTCCGAATACAGTCACATCCTAAGGTAATGGAGTTAGGATTTTAACATATGAATTTTAAAAGGACACAGTACAGCCCAGAACTATGTGTGATCTGCAGCAATCTCTTCATCAGAGCACTATGAAAAATAGTCTCTTTATTAGCTCCAGATGTAGCTTCTCTTGATCCAGAGACCTCTGTACTAAAAAGGCAAATTATCTGTTCTCCACACACCCGATATACAACAGAATGGAAGAGCCACAAAAAATAATCCCATTTAGAAAGGGAAACTATAGGAAACACACAGCAGACACTGTCCCATAGTAAGTCTGAAATCCTACTGGGCATAAATCTTGAAGGTCCCTACTTAGGAGTAGGGAATGGGCCTAAATCATGTCCTGAGTCCACACTTGCAAAGTAGGTCCCTTGTACTTTTTCTCCATTGTCCTTGGCTCTGATGTCTGGATATTATTCCTTTTCTATTATTCTTTTGACCACATATGAAGTATTGGGCAATATGTTCCAGGGTTGTGGAGGCTAAGCTGTTTTATCAGTCCACTGTCTGCCCATAGAATTTAGTGGTCTCAGGGATTATTTTAAAGCTTGAACAGTCAGAATCACTTTTAATATAGTCAAATTTTTGTTGTCCTTTTTGCATTTTAAGGGTTTTGTTTTTGTTTCGTTTTGTTTTTGGCAGTACAACTATTCCAAAATCTTTCTTAATCTCCTGTTTCTTTGATGGCAGTCAACTTTATGTGCAAACAATCAACAAGAATCACACTTTTGGAAACTTTATTTTGCATGCAAGAAGGAGTTGAATTTTATGGGTCAGAGAAAGGACTGTTATGAGATGAATTGTACTGCCCCCACCAAATTCACATATTGAAATCCTAAATGCCTTATATAAGAGATTAAAAAATAGGCAAAGGATCTAAATAGACATTTTTCCAAAGAAGACATACAGTTGGCCAACAGACACAAGGAAAGGTACTCAATGTCACTATTCCTCAAGGAAAAGCCAAAACCAAGATGAGATATCACCTCACAACTGTCAGAATGGCTATTACCAAAAAGACCACAAATAGAAAGTGTTGACAAAGATGTGGAGAAAAGGGAACCCTCATGCACTGTTGGTAAGCATGTAAATTGTGCAGCCACTAAGGAAAACCGTATGGAGATTCCTCAAAAAAATAAAAATAGAACTACCATATGATCAGCAATTCCACTCCTGGGTATTTATCTGAAGAAAACAAAAACACTAACTAGAAAAGATATTGCACCCCTATATTCATTACAGCATTATTTACAATAGCCAAGATATGGAAGCAACCCAAGTACCCATAAATAGATGAATGGATAAAGAAGATGTGGTATATATACAATAGAATATTACTCAGTCATAAAAAAGAATGAGATCTTGCCATTTGCATCAACATGGATGGACCTAGAGGGCATTATGCTAAATGAAATAAATCAGACAGGGAAAGACAAATACTCTATGACTTCATTTATATGTGGAATCTAAAAAAACAAATGAATAAACATAATAAAACAGAACAGAGTTATAGATACAGGGAACAAACAGGTGGTTGCCAGAAGGGAGGGGACTGTGAGGAGAAAAGAGTTAGGTGAGGGAGATTAAGAGGTACAAACTTCCGGGCTTCCCTGGTGGCACAGTGGTTGAGAGTCCACCTGCCAATGCAGGGGACACAGGTTCGTGCCCCGGTCTGGAAGGATCTCCTCACATGCCACGGAGCAGCTGGGCCTGTGAGCCATGGCCGCTGAGCCTGTGCGTCTGGAGCCTGTGCTCTGCAATGGGAGAGGCCACAACAGTGAGAGGCCCGTGTACCGAAAAAAAAATTAAGCTACAGACTTCCAGTAGCAAAATACATGAGTCATGGGTATGAAGTGTACATCATATGGAATATAGTCAATAACTATGTAATATCTTTGTATGGTGACATATCATAACTAGACATATTGTGGTGATCATTTTGAAATGTATAGAAATACCAAGTCACTAATGTTGTATAACAGGAACTAATACAGTGTTGTAGGTCAATTATACTTCAAAAACAAACAAACAAACTCCTGGAAGAAGAATATCATATTTGTGGTTACCAGATGTAGGGGGTTAGGGGAGGAGGAATAGGATGAAGGTAGTCAAAATGTACAAACTTCCAGTTATAGGATAAATAAGTACTAGGGATATAATGAACAACATGAAAAATATAATTAACACGGCTGTATGTTATATATGAAAGCTGTTGAAAGTAAATCCTAAGAGTTCTTATCACACAAACAAAATGTTTTCTCTATTTCTTTAATTTTATAACTATATGAGGTAATAGATGTTCACTAAACTTATTGTGATAATCATTTCATGATGTATGTAAGTCAAATCATTATGCTGTACACCTTAAACTTATACAGTACTGTATGTCAATTATATCTCTAAATCTGGAAGAAAAATAAATAAATTAATTAAATAAATAAATAAATAGGAAGAAAAAGATTAAGACATAGAAGGCTGTCCAAGTGAAGACAATGAAAGAAGATGGCCATCCAAAAGCCAAGGAGAGAAGGACCTCAGAAGAAATAACTTTGCCAACATATTGATCTTGAACTTCTAGTCTATTGTGAGAAAAAACAATTTCTGTTTTTTGGGGGTTTTGTTTTGTTTTGTTTTGTTTTATGGCGGTACGCGGGCCTCTCACTGTTGTGGCCTCTGCCGTTGTGGAGCACAGGCTCCAGACGCGCAGGCCCGGCAGCCATGGCTCACGGGCCCAGCCGCTCCGCGGCATGTGGGATCTTCCCGGACCAGGGCACGAACCCATGTCCCCTGCATCGGCAGGCGGACTCTCAACCACTGTGCCACCAGGGAAGCCCTAATTTCTGTTTTTTAAGCCAACCAGTCTGTGGTACTTTGATACAGCAGCCCTAGCAAACTAACACACCCAATAAAATGTCAGTAAAAGATCTGAATAGACATTTCACAGGGAAAAATATAAGAATGGCCAGCATATGCATAAAAAGATACTCAACATCATTATTAGTCAACTTGAAAATGTAAATTAAAAATACAGTGAGATACCACTATTTGCTAATTAGAATGGCTAAAATGATAAAGACTGACAATGCCAAGTGTTGATGAGGAGATGGGGCAAGTAGAACTCTAACTTGTTGATAGAAAAGTAAAATGGTAAATCTACTTTGGAAAAATATTTAGCAGTTTCTTAAAATGTCTAACACCTTCCATAATTCCCAGCCATTCCACTCCTAAATATTTTACTCAAGTAATTAAAAATGATTGGATTATTAATACACACAACAATATGGGTGAATCTCAAAATCAATATGCTGAATGAATGAAACTAGTCATAACATAATGCATATCGTATGATTCCATTTATATAAAATTCAAATCAATTCATGGGGGGAAAATAATATCAATGGCTGCTTAGGGTTGAAGAGGTAGAGAAAGGGATGAATGGCAAAAAAAAAAGAGCAACCTTTTGGGGATGATGTAAATGTTCTGCATCTTGATAGTTGTGATGGCTTCATAGGTATATATAATTTTCAGCATTTGTTAGATTATACAGTTTAAATAGATACAGTTTGATGTATGTAAATTATTCCTGAATAAAGTTAATAAGAAAAACATTGAAATTCTACATAAGATTTGCTAACTCAAGGTCATGAAGATATACTCCTATATTTTTGTCTAAGAGTTTTATAGTTTTTAGCTTTTACATTCAGGTCTATGACCCATTTTGAGTTAATTATATATAGTGTGAAGAAAATGTCCAACTTCATACTTTTGCATATGAATATCTAGTTGTCCCAGTACCATTTGTTGAAGAGACTCTTCCTTCCTCATTGAATGTTTTTGGGAAAGAACATTTTTAACACTCTTGTTAAAAATCAGTTGACCAAAAATACAAGAATTTGTTTATGCACCCTCAGTTCTATTCCATTGATCTATCTATCTATCCTTATGCTAATACCACATTCTACATTTTCTTGCCTAATTGTCCTGGTCAGACTGCTAATACCGTACAAATAGATGTAGCAAGAGTGAACATCCTTGTCTTGTTCTTGATTTTAGAGGCAAAGCATTCAGTCTTTCATCATTGATTATGATGTTACATGTAGGTTTTTGTAGATGTCCTTTATGAATTCAAATGTTTCTTTCATTTCTAGTTTCCTTTGAGTTTTTATTGTAAATGCATGTTGAATTTTAAGTGTGGGGTTTTTTTGCATTTATTAGAATTATCATATTTGTAAAATCTTATATTAAGTTAGTATGGTGAGTTGTACTGATTAATTTTCAAATGTTCGACTTTGCATTCCTAAAATAAATCCCATTTGGTCAGGATGCACTGTCTTCTTTATTATATTACTGGATTTAATTTTCTAAAATTTTCTTAAGGAGTTTTGTGTCTATGATCATAAGAAATAATGTAGTTTCCTTTCTTTACAGTGTCAGCCTGGTTTTGTCAATGACGATGATGGACTTACAGCATGAGTTAGGAAATGCTTCCTCTTCTACTTTGTGAAAGTATTTGTGTCAAATTTTTATTACTTTGTCCCATAAATGTTTGGAAGGATTTACTAGTAATTCAATCTGAACCTGGAGTTCTCTTTGTGTGAAAGTTTTAACAAACAATTTAATTTCTTTAATGTGTAGAGTTATATTCAAGTTATCTATTTCTTCATGAGTGAGATTTGATATTTTGTGCGTTTTGATAAAATAGTCCATTTCTTCTAAGTTGTCAGATTTGTTGGTATCCAGCTGTTAGTTGTATTCTCTCAGTATCCATTCAATGTGTATGAGATTTGCAGTAATGTTTTTTCTTTTATTCTTTTTTTTAACATCTTTAGTGGAGTATAATTGCTTTACAATGTTGTGTTAGTTTCTGCTGTATAACAAAGTGAATCAGTTATATGTATACATATATCCCCATATCCCCTCCCTCTTGTGCCTCCCTCCTACCCTCCCTATCCCACCACTGTAGGTGGTCTCAAAGCACCGAGCTGATATCCCTGTGCTATGCAGCTTCTTCCCACTAGCTATCTATTTTACACTTGCTAGTGTATATATGTCCATGCTACTCTCTCACTTCATCCCAGCTTATCTTACCCCTCCCTGTGTCCTCAAGTCCATTCTTTACATCTGTGTCTTTATTCCTGTCCTGTCCCTAACTTTGTCAGAACCTTTTTTTTTTTAGATTCCATGTATATGTGTTACCATACAGTATTTGTTTTTCTCTTTCTGACTTACTTCACTCTGTATGACAGACTCTAGGTCCGTCTACCTCATGACAAGTAACTCAATTTCATTTTTTTATGGCTGAGTAATATTCCATTGTATATATGTGCCACATCTTTATCCATTCATCTGTCGATGGACACTTAGGTTGTTTCCATGTCCTGACTATTGTAAATAGTGCTACAGTGAACATTGTGGTACAAGTCTCTTTTTGAATTGTGGTTTTCTCAGGGTATATGCCCAGTAGTGGGATTGCTGGGTCATGTGGTAGTTCTATCTTTATTCTTATACTGCTGAGTAGTTTTCATTCATTATTTAGCTTAGGTACAAGTTGATCAATTTTATCCATCTTTTCAAAGAACCAGCTTTTGGTTTCATTGACTTTCTCCAGCATTTGACCTTTCTCAAATTTCACAGTTTTCTCTTCTTTTTTTTTTTTATATTCTTCCTTCTACTTTGCATTTCTTTTTGCTGCTTCTTGAGGTAAAACTTGAGGTTACTAAAGAAGGCCTTGCCCGGCCTGAGTGCACCAGAGCCCCCGAGTCAGCGGCTCCTTTAACCCTGTCCTGTCTGAGCAAAAAACAGACGCCCTCCAGCGACCTACACGCAGAGGCAGGGCCAAATCGAAAGCTGAGCCCCTGTGAGCTGTGAGAACAAAGAAGAAAAAGGGAAATCTCTCCCAGCAGCCTCAGAAACAGCGGATTAAAGCTACATAATCAATTTGATATACCCTGCCTCGTGGAATACATGAATAGACAGCGAATATTCCCAAATTGAGGAGGCGGACTTCTAGAGCAAGATCTATGATTTTTTCCCCTTTTCCTCTTTTTGTGAATGTGTATGTGTATGCTTCTGTGTGAGATCTTGTCTGTATAGGTTTGCTTCCACCATTTGTCCCAGCGTTCTATCCGACCATTGTTTTTTTTTTTTTTAATTTTTTTCTTAATAATTAATTTTAATTTAAAGAACTCTATTATACTTTACCTTCTTTCTATCTTTCCTTCCTTCCTTCCCTTTTTGAGACAACGAATCGTCCCAAATTGAGGAGGTGGACTTGGAGAGCAAGTTTTATGATTTTTTTCCACTTTACCTCTTTTTGTGAGGGTATATGTGTATGCTTCTATGTAAGATTTTGTCTCTATAACTTTGCTTCCACCATTTGTCCCAGCGTTCTATCTGTCCATTGTTTTGTTTTGTTTTGTTTTTTAATTTTTGTCTTAATAATTAATTTTAATTTAAAGAACTCTATTATACTTTACCTTCTTTCTATCTTTCCTT
>NW_006798889.1:507-1623 GCF_000442215.2 Lipotes vexillifer | reverse complement strand
TTTTTTCAGATGTCCTTTTTGACCGGGGGGAAGTGAGAGTTCATTGTAGCATAGATTTCCGTTTCAAGCTGCTTGGTTGGCCAAAAAGGGCGTATGCGTTTTTTCTGGAATATATTCAGGAAAAAACACATACGCCGTTTTTTGGCCAAGGGCATCCTGGTCGGCATTCTGCCTCTTTTCATAGGCTTTAAATGCAATTCCAAACCACCTCCTGAAATCGGTTTCCTGCAATTCTGCCTCACTTTCAAGTTCTCTTCGCAGCCTAACTTCAGTATATTTTTGGACGAAAGCTGTCATCTATAACTCTGCAGATTTGTGAAATACAGTGGCCCTGAGCTCCTTTTCTCCCCTCGCTTTCTTGTGGGCTGGCCGCCATCCCGCGGGATTGCTTCAGACCCTAGTCTGGTTCAGGCACGGCATGCTGAGGCTTTGGTTCATTCTTCTTGCTGGTGGGAAATTAGAGTTCAATGTGCTCGTCCTAACCCCTACAGCTAGTCTCTCGTTGGTTCTCCCCATTCCTGTCCGTCTTACGCAGAAATCGCAAAGTGTGCCAAACAGGGCGTTGAAGGCACTGACTCTGCAAGTGTGAGGAGTGTCAGGGAAGCGTCTTGAACGGCCAACACGGGGTCCCGGGCACGTAAACTGAGATGCATTTTAGGAACGTTGCCCGATCACACGGTGGACCGTACTCTGGGTTTCCGATGTATGTTTTAGCAGAAGGAAGAATCCATTAAACCTGGGGAGTTGGGCCCCATGGAATGGATACCATGCAGTATGACTTAAAAGGCTTTGCCTTTGCTTACCAAACCTCACCAATCCTGTCAGCCCCTACTGTGCAGACTTATGGCTCACACACACAGCTGTGGGTATAGATGTGGTAAATCCAGGTTTCATCCCGAGCCGTGAATGAATAAAGTAAAAATGTCTCTCTATTTCACTGTCATTGTGTTCTGGTTTTGAAATTTATTTTTATAATGGGATTTGGCTGATTTTCACTGTTGCGCTTATGTCGCTCTACGCACGCTCGATTCTCTTACGGATACATATAGATACATATGTTTTTAGATTCCTACCAGTCAGGTCTATTCCTATGCGTTGAATATGGGGTGTTGAGTC
>NW_006798889.1:0-327 GCF_000442215.2 Lipotes vexillifer | reverse complement strand
CAATCCGTGTATTAGTGATACCGTATGATGTTTCTTTTTCCGTGTGACTTATTTCACTTGGAATCATCGTACCTAAATCCAATCGCTAAGATGCTATGGGCCAGATGACCTTGATTTCACTGCTGACTGATATTCCATGGCACGTAAGTGCCGCAACTTGACGATCCATTTTTTCCTTTCGTGGATATTTAACTTGTAGAGTGGACGAGGTTCCTGTAAAGTGGGCAGCCCCAATTTTGTGGTGGCTCTCTCTTTTTGATTTTCGTTTCCCTAAGCCTAGTGCCGGAGGCTATGTACCTTGTTTTTTCGATGTTTCAGGAAATACCA
>NW_006798887.1:0-536 GCF_000442215.2 Lipotes vexillifer | reverse complement strand
GAATTTCCTAACAGATGCCAAAATAAACAATCAACAAGTTTTCTTTAAAGATCATATATATTACATAACAAGATCCACCTAAGAGTTAAAATATAAGTAGGTATACAATTTAACTATTTGAAGATAATTTTTCTTCTTACCACTGAAGCAATAAGCAGGTAGTAGTACAATTTGGGGAAAACAATATTTCTGGCTTTTGTTTGTTTTATTTTAATTTGTGATATTCATTAGATCTTTTGTGAAGCCTTTGGGTATATAGTAAAATTAATGGGCTTTTAACTTTGTATTGACTCGTATTTTTGTAGGTTTTAAATTTTTCTTCTGGCCTTAATTTATACTATCTCCTTTTACTTTTTCATTTAGAAATAATTTTTTTTATTAAAAAATATTATTTTATTAAAATAATGTTTTTCTCAGGATTGCAATCTCAGTGCAGCCCTCTACTTTTCTATTTGTTGGACGTTCACTTAGACGTCTATATTTTTGTCTAGTTAGTACATTTCTAGTTTTTTATACAATTGATAAGAACTCTTTAA
>NW_006798886.1:0-312 GCF_000442215.2 Lipotes vexillifer | reverse complement strand
GTCTTTAATCCATTTTGAGTTTATTTTTGTGTATGGTGTTAGGAAGTGTTATAATTTCATTCTCATACATGTAGCTGTCCAGTTTTCTCAGCACCACTTATAGAAGAGTTTGTCTTTTCCCCATTGTATATTCTTTTTTTCTTTTTTTTTCTTTTTTTTTTTTTGCAGTACGTAGGCCTCTCACCATTGTGGCCTCTCCCATTGTGGAGCACAGGCTCCAGATGTGCAGGCTGAGAGGCCATGGCTTATGGGCCTAGCCGCTCCGCGGCATGTGGGATCTTCCCGGACCAGGGCATGAACCTGTGTCCCCTG
>NW_006798885.1:0-382 GCF_000442215.2 Lipotes vexillifer | reverse complement strand
ACTCCCATTTACCACTGCAACAAAAAGAATAGAATACCTAGGAATAAACCTACCTAGGGAGACCAAAGACCTGTATGCAGAAAACTATAAGACGCTGTTGAAAGAAATTAAAGATGATACCAACAGATGGAGAGATATACCATGTTCTTGGATTGGAAGAATCAATATTGTGAAAATGACTATACTACCCAAAGCAATCTACAGATTCAATGCAATCCCTATCAAATTACCAATGGCATTTTTTTACAGAACTAGAACAAAAAATCTTAAAATTTGTATGGAGACACAAAAGACCCTGTAGAGCTAAAGCAGTCTTGAAGGAAAAAAATAGAGCTGGAGGAATCAGACTCCCTGACTTCAGACTATACTACAAAGCTACAGT
>NW_006798884.1:0-377 GCF_000442215.2 Lipotes vexillifer | reverse complement strand
AAACATCTCAAAGCATTATGCTAAGTGAAAGAAACCAAATGCAAAAGACTCCATACTACGTGAGTTCATTTACAAAACATTATAGAAAAGGTATGATTATAATGGCAAAGACAGTTTTTTTATTCCATATGGATGAGTTTTCCCAGCAAAATCCCCTAGGGCCTCCAGTGTTGAAGCTGACCACTGAACAGATGTGCAAGAGCCTCCACTCACTCTACATCAAACATCTGCCCACACGAGAGTTTTTACCCACTGCTAAATAGAACACTCTCCTGTTGGACACAAAGTACACTGCTGTGTCAGGATCGAGCTGGGGAACTCAGATTTCTTACCTATTCTTGTTAAACTGAATTGCAAAGTCTGTCATGTGCTGCAGA
>NW_006798883.1:0-870 GCF_000442215.2 Lipotes vexillifer | reverse complement strand
CCAAGCAAGCTTGCAATGGAAATCTGCACTACAATGAACTCTCACTTCCCCCCGGTCGAAAAGATCAACTGAAAAAAGTGTAAAATCCAGAACGGCAGGACAGTCCAAGGAGAACAGGGAGCGTTGTTATGCTGAGGGGCAGTATGTAAATTGCCAACAGCCACCCTGGAGAAAGGTATGGAATTTCCTGAAACATCAAAAAAACAAGGTACATAGCCTCGGGCATTAGGCTTAGGGAAACAGAAATCAAAAAGACAGTGCCACCACAAAGTTTGGGGCTGCCCCCTTTACAGGAACCTCATCCACGGTACAAGTTAAATATCCACGAAATGAAAAAATGGATCGCCAAGTTGTGCCACTTTACGTGTCATGGAATATCAGTCAGCAATGAAATCAACGTCATCAGGCCCGTAGCATCTTAGTGAGTGGATTTAGGTAAGATGATTCCAAGTGAAATAGGTCACACGGAAAAAGAAACATCATATGGTATCACTAATACACGGATTGTAAACTTTTCTACACATGGAAGGAATTACAAAACAGAAGAGAGTCTCTCATTTAGAAAACAAACTTATATTTGCGTAAGGGGAAAGCTGAGTGGGGGTGCTGCATAAAACCAGAGATTGAAATCAGCACAGATACCGTTCCAGAAGCCAAATACGTAATAGACAAGATCTACTCCTTGGTACACGAAATGGACTCAACACCCCATATTCAACGCATAGGTATAGACCTGACTGGTAGGAATCTAAAAACCTATGTATCTATATGTATCTGTAAGAGAATCGAGCATGCGTAGAGCGAGAAAAGCGCAGCAGTGAAAATCAGCCAAATACCATTATAAAAATAAATTTCAAAACAAAAACACAA
>NW_006798882.1:0-799 GCF_000442215.2 Lipotes vexillifer | reverse complement strand
GCTATACAGACAAAATCTCACACAGAAGAATACACATACACACTCACAAAAAGAGGAAAAGGGAATGAATCATAAATCTTGCTCTCAAAGTCCTCAATTTGGGATGATTCGTTTTCTAAAGGAGGGAAGGAAGGAAAGAAAGAAGATAAAGTAAAATAAAATCAAGTTATTTAAATAAAAAGTAATTATTAAGAAAAGAAAATTTTGAAAAAAAACAAAAAACGGATGAATAGAACCCTAGGACAAATAGTGGAAGCAAAGCTATACAGGCAAAATCTCATACAGAAGCATACACATACACATTCACAAAAAGAGGAAAGGGGAAGAAATAATAAATACTGCTCTCAAAGTCCACCCCCTCAGTTTGGGATGATTCATTGTCTATTCAGGTATTCCACAGGTGCAAGGCACATCAAGTTGATTGTGAAGCTTTAATCTGCTGCTTCTGAGGCTGCTGGGAGAGATTTCACTTTCTATTCTTTGTTCTCACAGCTCCTAGGGGCTCAGCTTTGGCTTTGGCCCCACCTCTGCGTGTAGGTCACCTGAGGGCATCTGTTCTTCGCTCAGACAGGACGAGGTTAAAGGAGCAGCTGCTTTGGGGACTCTGGCTCACTCAGGGTGGGTGGAGGGAGGGGCACATAGTGCAGGTCGAGCTTGTGGCAGCAGAGGCCAGCAGGACGTTTCCCCAGCCTGAGGTGAGCCATGCATTCTCCCGGGGAAGTTGTCCCTGGATCCCAGGTGTGGATAGTGACCTGTGCTCACACACAGGCTTCTTGGTGGTGGCAGCAGCAGCCTTAGC
>NW_006798881.1:1127065-1182000 GCF_000442215.2 Lipotes vexillifer | reverse complement strand
TTCCTTGAGAAGATAAACAAAATTGATAAACCATTAGCCAGACTCATCAAGAAAAAAAGGGAAGAGATTCAGATCAACAGAATTAGAAATTAAAAATGAGAAGTAACAGCTGACACAGCAGAAATACAGAGGATCAGGAAAGACTACTACAAGCAACTATATGCCAATAAAATGGACAACCTGGAAGAAATGGACAAACTCTTAAAAAACAACAACCTTCTGAGACTGAACCAGGAACAAATAGAAAATAAAAACAGACCAAATCACAAGCACTGAAATTGAAACTGTGATTAAAAATCTTCCAACAAACAAAAGCCCAGGACCAGATGGCTTCACAGGCGAATTCTATCAAACATTTAGAGAAGAGCTAACACTCAAACTCTTCCAAAATATAGAAGAGGGAGGAACACTCCCAAACTCATTCTATGAGGCCACCATCACCCTGATACCAAAACCAGACAGAAGTCACAAAAAAAGAAAACTACAGGCCAATATCACTGATGAACACAGATGCAAAAATCCTCAACAAAATACTAGCAAACAAAATCCAACAGCACATTAAAATGATCATACAACATGATCAAGTGGGGTTTATCCCAGGACAGCAAGGATTCTTTAATATATGCAAATTGATCAATGTAATACACCATATTAAAAAATTGAAGGAGAAAAACCATATGATCACCTCAATAGAAGCAGAAAAAGCTTTTGACAAAATTCAACACCCATTTATGATAAAAAAAAAAAAACCCTCCAGAAATTAGGCATACAGGGAACTTATCTCAACATAATAAAGGCCATATATGACAAACCCACAGCCAACATCATACTCAATGGTGAAAAACTGAAACCATTTCCACTAAGATCAGGAACAAGACAATGGTGCCCACTCTCACCACTATTATTCAATATAGTTTTGGAAGTTTTAGCCACAGCAATCAGAGAAGAAAAAGAAGTAAAAGGAATCCAAATCAGAAAAGAAGAAGTAAAACTGTCACTGTTTGCAGATGACATAATACTATACATAGAGAATCCTAAAGATTCTACCAGAAGACAACTAGAGCTAATCAATGAATTTGGTAATGTAGCAAGAAACAAAATTAATGCACAAAAATCTCTTACATACCTATACACTAATGATGAAAAATTTGAAAGAGAAATTAATCTGAAAGAGAAATTAAGGAAACACTCCCATTTACTACTGCAACAAAAAGAATAAAATACCTAGGAATAAACCTACCTAAGGAGACAAAAGACCTGTATGCAGAAAACTCTAAGACACTGATGAAAGAAATTAAAGATGATACACACAGATGGAGAGATATACCATGTTCTTGGATTGGAAGAATCAAAGTTTTGAAAATGACTATACTACCCAAAGCAATCTACAGATTCAATGCAATCCCTATCAAACTACCAAAGGCATATTTCACAGAACTAGAACAAAAAGTTTCACAATTTGTATGGAAACACAAAAGAGCTGTCAAAGCAGTCAAAGCAATCTTGAGAAAGAAAAACAGAGCTGAAGCAATCAGGTGCCCTGACTTCAGACTACACTACAAAGCTACAATAATCAAGACAATATGGTACTGACACAAAAACAGATATATATAGATCAATGGAACAGGATGGAAAGATCAGAGATAAACCCACACACAGATGGGCACCTTATCTTTGATAAAGGAGGCAAGAATATACAATGGAGAAAAGACAGTCTCTTCAATCAGTGCTGCTAGGAAAACTGGACAGCTACATAAAGGAATAAAATTAGAACACTCCCTAACACCATACACAAAAATAAACTTAAAATGGATCAAAGACCTACACGTAAGGCTAGATAATATAAAACTCTTAGAGGAAAACATAGGCAGAACACCCTATGACATAAATCACAGCAAGATCCTTTTTGACCCACCTCCTGCAGCAAGGGAAATAAAAACAAAAATGAACAAATGGGACCTAATGCAACTTAAAACCTTTTGCACAGCAAAGGAAACCATAAACAAGACCAAAAGCAACCCTCAGAATGCATGAAGATATTTGCAAATGAAGCAACTGACAAAGTTGCAGCTTTATACAAGCAGCTCATGCAGCTCAATATCAGAAAAACAAACAACCCAATCCAAAAATGGGCAGAAGACCTAAATAGACATTTCTCCAAAGAAGATATAGAGATTGCCAACAAACATATACAAGGATGCTCAACATCACTAATCATTAGAGAAATGCAAATCAAAACTACGATGAGCTATCACCTCACACGGGTCAGAATGGCCATCATCAAAATACCTACAAACAATAAATGCTGGAGAGGGTGTGCAGAAAAGGGAACCCTCTTGCACTACTGGTGGGAAAGTAAATTGATACAGCCACCATGGAGAACCGTATGGAGGTTCCTTAGAAAACTAAAAATAGAACTACCATATGACCCAGCCATCCCACTACTGGACATATATCCTGAGAAAACCATAATTCAAAAAGTGACGTACCACAATGATCATTGCAGCAGTAATTACAGTAGTCAGGACATGGAAGCAACCTAGATGTCCACTGACAGATGAATGGATAAAGAAGATATGGCACATATATACAACGGAATATTACTCAGCCATAAAAGGAAACAAAATTGAGTTATCTGTAGTGAGGTGGATGGACCTAGAGTCTGTCATACAGAGTGAAGTAAGTCAGAAAGAGAAAAACAAATACTGTATGCTAACACATACATACGGAATCTAAAAAAAACAAAAAAAACTGGTCTGAAGAACCTAGGTGCAGGACAGGAATAAAGATGCCGACGTAGAGAATGGACTTGAAGACATGGGGACGGGGACGTGCAAGCTGGGACGAAGTGAGAGAGTGGCATGGACATATATGTACTACCAAATGTAAAATAAAAAGCTAGTGGGAAGCAGCCACATAGCACAGGGTGTTCAGCTCTGTGCTTTTTGACCACCTAGAGGGGTGGGATAGGGAGAGTGGGAGGGAAACACTAGAGGCAGGGGATATGGGGATATATGTATACGTATAGCTGATTCACATTGTTATACAACAGAAACTAACACACCATTATAAAGCAATTATACTCCAATAAGGACGTTAAAAAAAAATTTTAAGTACATATTGAAATTATACATCATGATGCATTCCATTAATTCGCAGCAAAATTCCAAGACACATAATTAGATAGATGGCTCATGAACACCTAGAAAAGGAAATGGCAATCACCGAGAGCCACTTTAAGTTCACTAACAATAAATTATACCAAATTAATTAAATTATTTAGACATAGTGAATCTGCATTACAATGAGGCATTTAATGCAGTGTTTTCTTGATTTTTTTTGGACAAGACAGAGGTGGAGAGGATGTTTGTAAATTATGTGGATATATGTTAGCTGAACAATTATTCTTAAACCATGATTATTACATGGCTTATTTTTTTAACCTGCTGTGATCCTTATTCACAATTTTGAGCTAAAAAAAATGTATGTATACACCGAAAAGTTATGCATCAATTTGCATAAATAGCCAAATATTGAATAACAGAATATCATTGAAAAATCAGTATTTTTTTTTCATTTTAAGGGTTGGAACAATGGATCAAATTAAGCAAGAAGGAATTCTAGAAGATAAAGTATAATACTTCAGTTTAAAAAGTAAACCTCGCTCCCCCACAACTAGAGCACTTGCCGACTGCTGGTGGGGACCCTGATGCCCCAAGAGATGGGAGGAACCCCCAAGTGAACCGGTAGGGATGTGGGGAGACTGAGGGGGAAGGAGAAGTGGAGGCCAGACAAGATCAGTGCCCCTGAGGCCGGGGGGATCAGGAGAGGCAGGTGAGAGGGGCCCTCAAGGGAGCGGAGGGCAATCGCAAAGACCACTCGGGCCCAGGGAGCCTACTGAGCTCCCAGGCTGGTAACCACCCCTCCAAAGACCCTCCAGGCCACGTGGGTCCTGGGGACCTGGGGACACAGGAGGGAGGCCGGGGAGATCATGAGAGGCAGGCAGGAGTGGCAATCCAGGAGTAGTGGGAGAGGAGCGAAAGCCATTTGCCCAGCCCAAGCAGGCAGGGGAGACTGCTAAGCTCCCTGGTGAGGTCCCCCGCCCTCTGAAACCAGGGGTGGGGGGCACACCTGGGCCTTTCTATTCTGTTGAGCCTAATCCTCACCACCCACAACCCCCAGGGCTTTTGCCAGCCCTGTAGTTCCTAAGCATATGCCCAACCCTCTGCCTAAACCTCACCCTTGCTTAGGTCCCGCCCTCCACAGCCAAGGCCTTTTCCCCCCCTTTTTTTTTTTTTTTTTCTTTTCCTTCCTTCTTCTTTTTTACTATTGTGGTACTGTTGTACCCTCCGGTTGTTGATTCATCTATATTTTTCTTTTTATATTCTTTCCAACATATCTGTTAGTTTTCTAGTCTAATTTTATGTTTTATTTTGTTACTGTTCTCTCTCTTTTTTTCTTTCGCCACCCCACGTGGCTTGTCGGATCTTGGTTCACAAGCCAGGGGTCAGGCCAAAGCTCCTCTGGTGGGAGCTCTGAGTCTGAACCACTGGACTAACAGTGGTTAGTTAGGAATATGCATTGGAGTGAGGTCTCACGGAGGTACTCATCTCAGCACCAAAACCCGGCTCTATCCAACAGCTTACAAACTATAGTGTTTGAAGCTTCATGCCAAACAATCTGTAAGACAGGAACAGAACCTTACTCATTAAAAAAAAAAAAGAGAGACAGCAAAAAAATATGTCACAGATGAAGGAGCAAGGTAAAAACATACAAGACCAAATAAATGAAGAGAAAACAGGCAATCTACCTGAAAAAGAATTCAGAGTAATGATAGTAAAGATGATCCAGAATCTCGGAAATAGAATGGAGGCACAGATTGAGAAAATACAAGAAATGTTTAACAAAGATCTAGACGAACTAAAGAACAAACGAACAGAGATGAACAATACAATAACTGAAATGAAAAATACACTAGAAGAAAACAATACAGAATAACTGAGGCAGAAGAACGAATAAGTGACATGGAAGACAAAATGGTGGAAATAACTGCTGAGGAAAATAAAGATAAAAGAATGAAAAGAATTGAAAACAACCTCAGAGACCACTGGACAACACTAAATGCATGAACATTCAAACTATAGTGGTGTCAGAAGAAGAGAAAAAGATAGGGTCTGAGAAAATATTTGAAGATATTATAGTTAAAAACTTCCCTAACGTGGGAAAGGAAATAGTCACCAAAGTCCATGAAGCACAGAGAGTCCCATACAGGATAAACCCTAGGAGAAACACACCAATACACATATTAATCAAACTAACAAAAATTAAATTCAAAGAGAAAATATTAAAAGCAGCAAGGGATAAAAACAAAAAATAACATACAAAGAAATCCCCATAAGGTTATCAGGTGGTTTTTCAGGAGAAACTCTGCAGGCCAGTAAGAACTGGCAGGATATATTAAAGTGATGAAAAAGAAAAACCTACAACCAAGATCACTCTACCCAGCAAGGATCTCATTCATGTTCGATGGAGAAATTGAAAGCTTTACGGAAAAGCAAAAGCTAAGAGAATTCAGCTCCACCAAACCAGCTTTATAACAAATGCTAAAGGAACTTCCCTAGACAGGAAACACAAGAGAAGGAAAAGACCTACAATAACAAACCCAAAACAATTAAGAAAATGGTCATAGGAACATACATATCAATAATTACCTTAAATGTAAATGGATTAAACGTCCCAACCAAAAGACATGGACTGGCTGAATGGATACAAAAACAAAACCCATATATATGCTGTCTACAAGAGACCCACTTCAGACCTAGGGACACACACAGATTAAAAGTGAGGGTATGGAAAATGATATTCCATGAAAATGGAAATCAAAAGAAAGCTGGAGTAGCAATACTCATATCAGATAAAATAGACTTTAGAATAAAGACTGTTACAAGGGCTTCCATGGTGGCTCAGTGGTTAAGAATCCACCTGCCAATGCAGGGAACACAGGTTTGGGCCCGGGTCCGGGAAGATCCCACATGCCGCGGAGCAACTAAGCCCGTGTGCCACAACTACTGAGCCTGCGCTCTAGCGCCTGCAAGCCACAGCTACTGAGCCTGCATGACACAACTACTGAAGCCCACACACTTAGAGCCCATGCTCTGCAATGAGAAGCCACCGCAATAAGAAGCCCGCGCACCACAACAAAGAGTAGCCCCCACTTGCTGCAACTAGAGAAAAGCCCATATGCAGCAAGACCCAACACAGCGAAAAATAAATAAATAAATAAATAATTTTAAAAATAAAATTAAAAAACTGTTACAAGAGATAAGGAGGGACACTACATAATGATCAAAGTATCAATCCAAGAAGAAGATATAGCAAATTTAAATATTTATGCACCCAAAATAGGGGCACCTCAATACATAAGGCAAATGCTAACAACCATGTAAGGAGAAACAGTAACAGAGTAATAGTAGAGGACTGTAACACCCCACTTTCACCAACGGACAGATCATCCAAAGAGAAAATAAAGACGGAAACATAAGCTTTAAATGACACAAGAGACCAACAGATTTAATTGATATTTACACAACATTCCACCCAAAAGTGGCAGAACATATTTTCTTCTCAAGTGCACATGGAACATTCTCCAGGGTAGATCACATCTTGGCTCACAAATCAAGCTTTGGAAAATTTTAAAAAATTGAAATCATATCAAGCATCTTTTCTGACCACAATGCTATAAGACTGGAAATCAATAACAGGAAAACAACTGTAAAAAACACAAATACATGGAGACTAAACAGTGAGCTACTAAATAACCAAGAGATCACTGAAGAAATCAAATAAGAAATTAAAAAGTACATAGAAACAAAATGACAATGAGAACACGATGACCCAAAATCTATGGGACACAGCAAAAGCAGTTCTAAGAGGGAAGTTTATAGCAATTTGATCTCACCTCAAGAAATAAGAAAAATCTCAAATAAACAATCTAACCCTACACTTACAACCACTAGAGAAAGAAGAACAAAGAAAACTCAAAGTCAGTAGAAGGGAAGAATCATAAAGATCAGAACAGAAATAAATGAAATAAACAACAGCAAAGATCAATAAAACTGAAAGCTGGTTCTTTGAGATGATAAAGTTGATAAACCCTTAGCAAGACTCATCAAGAAAAAAAGGGAGAGGACTCAAATCAATAAAATTAGAAATGAAAAAGGAGAAATCACAACTGACACTGCAGAAATACAAAGGATTGTAAGAGACTACTGCAAACAACTATATGCCAATAAAATGGACAACCACGAAGAAATGCACAAACTCTTGGAAATGTACAATTTTCCAAAACGGAACCAGGAAGAATTAGAAAATATAAACAGACCTATCACAAGTAATAAAATTGAAACCATAATTTAAAATCTTCCAACAAAAAAAGTCCAGGACCAGATGGCTTCACAGGTGAATTCTATCAAACATTTAGAGAAGAGCTAACACCAATCCTTCTCAAACTCTTCCAAACAATTGCAGAGGGAGAAACACTCCCAAATTCATTCTACAAAGCCACCATCACCCTGACCCCAAAACCAGAAGATATCACAAAAAAAGAATCAGGCTCCCCGACTTCAAACTAAACCACAAAGCTACAGTAGTCAAGAAAGTATGGTAGTGGCACAAAACAGAAATATAAATCAATGGTACAGGATAGAATGCCCAGAGATAAATCCATGCACATATGGTCACCTAATTTATGACAAAGGATGCAAGAACATACAATGAAAAAAAAAAAAACGTACAATGGAGAAAAGACAGTCTCTTCAATAAGGGGTGCTGGGAAAAATGGACAGCTACATGCAAAAGAATGAATTTAGAACACTTCCTAACACCATACACAAAAATAAACTCCAAATGGATTAAAGATCTAAATGTAAGACCAGACACTATAAAACTCTTAGAGAAAAACACAGGAAAAACTCTCTTTGACATAAACCACAGCAAGATCTTTTTTGACCCACCTCCTTGAGTAACGGAAATAAAAACAAAAAGAAACAAATGGGACTTAATTAAACCTAAAAGCTTTTGCACAGCAAAGGAAACCATAAATAAGACAAAAAAACAACCCTCAGAATGGGAGAAAATTTTTTCAAATGAAGCGACAAAGGATTAATATCCAAGATATACAAACAGCTCATGGAGCTCAATATCAAAAAAACAAACAATCCAATTAAAAAACGGGTGGAAGACCTAAATAGACATTCCACCAAGGAAGACATACAGATGGCCAAGAGGCACATGAAAAGATGCTCAATATCACTAATCATGAGAGAAATGCAAATCAAAACTACAATGAGGTATCACCTCACATCGATCAGAATGGCCATTATCAAAAAATGTAGAAACAATAAATGCTGGAAAGGGTGTGGTGAAAAGGGAACCCTCCTGCACTGTTGGTGGAAATGTAAATTGATACAACCACTATGGAGAACAGCATGGAGGTTCCTTCAAAAACTAAAAATAGAACTACCATATGACCCAGCAATCCCACTACTGGGCATATACCCTGAGAAAACCATAATTCAAAAAAAGACATGTACCAAAATGTTCATTGCAGCACTGTTTACAATAGCCAGGACATGGAACCAACCTAAGTGTCCATCGACAGATGAATGGATAAAGAAGATGTGGCACATATATACAATGGAATATTACTCAGCCATAAAAAGAAACAAAATTGAGCTATTTGTAGTGAGGTGGATGGACCTAGAGTCTGTCATACAGAGTGAAGTAAGTCAGAAAGAGAAAAACAAGTACCATATGCTAACATATATATATGGAATTCAAAAAAAAATGGTACTGATGAAACTAGTTGCAGGGCAGGAATAAAGATGTAGACATAGAGAATGGACCTGAGGAAACGGGGTGGGTGGGGGAAGCTGGGGCAAAGTGAGGGTAGCATCAACATACATACATTACCGAATGTAAAACAACTAGTGGGAAGCAGCAGCATAGCACAGAGATATCAGGTCAGTGCTTTGTAATGACCTAGAGGGGTGGGATAGGGAGGATATGCGGGAGGCTCAAGAGGGAGGGAATATGGGGACATATGTATGCATATGGATGATTCACTTTGGTGTACAACAGAAACTAACACAGTATTGTGAAGCTATTATACTATAATTAAGATTTATTAGAAAAATAATTTTAAAAATTTGAAAATTAAACATAAAAAGTAAATCTCACAGCAAAGATTGTGAATAGGAAAGAAATATCCATGTCCTTTAAGGATTGGGACTATACCTCTTAGTTCAATATTCATAGTTTCTAAGACAAGTCCTGGAACAAAAAAGATGCTAAAGTTAGACATTTTTTTAATTAATGAGAGATTCAATATGAGCCAGTAAATAAGTGCTCACTTATATTTACATAAATACAGTACTTAACAAGGGATTCAACAATATCCTTGTACCTTACTTTGATTAGAACAAAAGTGGAGCACTGTGTATGCTTAGGAGCCATATATTAATTAAGTGGAACACTGATAAATAGTAGTGATTCTGGAAGAAAATAAATAGTACGATAAACAACAACAAGACTCCTGTGTTAGTCAAAGTTCTCCAGAGGAATAGAATGAATAGGATGTATGTAACTATATCTATATATATATATATCTATACCTATACCTATATCCATATCTAACCTATATACAGAGAAAGAGGAAGAGATTTTAAGAAACTGGGTCATACAATCACACGATTGTGGAAACTGGCAAAATCTGCAGAGTAGGCTGGGACCCAGAGCAGAGTTGATGTTGCAGTTCAAGGTGAAGGAAGTCTTCTGGTAGAATTCCCTCTTCCTTGGGGGAGGTCAGTCTTTTTCTCAAGTCCTTCAACTGATTAGATGAGGCCCACCCACTTTATGAAAGGCAATCTGTTTCACTCAAAGTCTACAGATTTAAATGTTAATATCGTCTAAAAAATATCTTTTAAGCAACATGTAGATTAATGTTTGACCAAATATTTAGGTACCATGCCCTAGCAATGTTGACAGATAAAAATAACCAAGCATAATTCCACTGTCATATGATAAATCATTAAAAGGAAAAGAAAAATTTAACATTGAAAAGAGAAAATTTAGGAAGCTAAGTGGCACCTGATTTAAAATATTTCAAATTTTAAAATAAAGTGGGGATTAAATTCAGCCTTTATAATTCTAAAGTGTTATCTTAAGATGCAGGTTAAAAATTACATACAAATCTAGAGAAGAATACTTTTAACAGCTAGACTATCTAATTTAGATGAGAATTAGGATACACATAAAAAACATGTGGCAAGGTCTCAATCCTCAAGGAAATGTATAGTTTAATTGCGAAGAAAAAATGCAGATATTAATAACACTAATTCTTTCATTGAACAATGATTTGTTAATTACTTGTGCCAGGTAGTTTTCTACACATTAGCAATACAACAGCAAACAAGAAAATTCCCATGCCCTCATGAAGCTTATTTTGTCGTTAAAATATACAGAAAAATAATTAAAATATATAGTTGTAACCTACAGCATATTAAAAGTGGTAACTTCTAGGGAGATCAAGGAGTTTGGCTCCTGGTTAAAAACCTATGTGCTGTTTTTCAGGCCTGACCATAGGCAATTATAAAGGCTTTATCTGGCAGGCCTCAGGGGGAAATCTGCCCTCCCTGCCCCAGACTTGGTGTACAGCCAATGCACTGCAATCAGAAAAGAGTTGTAGTCAAGGTCTCAGGTTCCCTTGGCCAGCCATTCTCTTATGCATATTCCCATTCCTAGCCCAGGCACCTTCATTCAAGGCTTTTTTTGTTGGGAGCCTGCTGCCCAGGCTTTCTCCAGGCTCCTCTGTCTAAAACTCCTTAGGGGAAATGGAGGTAGGTGACTTCAAAGACAATTTCTTCTCTCTGAATTGGTACTCAATACTTTTCCAGCCTTAATCTTTTTCTCCCTCACCCCATCTAACCCTCAGGTCCATAAAACTGCAGGAACCTTTTGTTCACGTCTCCCTCAGCTGTGAAACAACCCCCACACATGTGCTGATCTACCTGACCCTAGACTAGTGCATTTTCCATGGGGATGGAACTGGGGGAGTCCATGCTTTCTCCAGTTTAACTTCTTGCTTATGCTATAGCATTAAGTGATTAAAGATTTGACTGTTACTTTCATTTTGGCTTGTAATCTTAGTTGGCTACTCTGACACCTGACAGCTCAGCTCTCTCCAGATCAGCTGAGCCCCAGAGAGATTATCCAACTTCTATAAAAGAATACCAAAGACTAGATGGCTTAAATGAAAATATTTATTTTTCATTGTTATAGAGGCTGGAAGTCTGAGATCAGAGTGCCAGCATGATCTGGTGCATGATAAAGGTCTTCTTCCTCATTTATAGATGGCCATCTTCTTATTGTATCCTCATATGGCAGAGAAAGAAATCACCTCTCCCATGTCTCTTTTTCTAAGGGCACTAATACCATTCATAAGGTCTCCACCCTCATGACCTTATTAACTCCCAAAAGCCCCATAATCTAATATCATCACATTGGAGGTTAGGATTTCAACATATGAATTTTGGAGGGAACACAACATTCAGTCCATAACAAAGACGCAATAAAATAATAAAGGAAGATAGGCATGGACAGGGGCTAGGAATGTGGCCAAGGACCTAAGAAGGTAATAATTGAAGGTAAATACTGGAAGGAGGTGAAGGAGAGAGCTTGGAGGATACCTGGGACAGAGCACTGTGGGAAGGGGAAACAGCAAAGGTGAAGGCCCTGAGGAGGATACAAGCTCTGCTAGATCCTGTACAGATGTAAAATATTCAACGGTAACAGGATAGCAGAGGTCCTGCTTCCATAATTCTTCCAGTATAGTTAGAAAAAAGAAAAAGGATAGTTAGTTAGAAGCTAAAAAGAACATGCTGGCATTGGGGAACCAAAAATCTTCAGCAGAACTAGAGTGGAGAGTGATTCAAGGAGTAAAATGGTGAAATCAAGAGGTAAGCAGTAATTTATAAAAATTGTTTAAAGTCATGCAAATATTTTAAACAAGAAATTAATATGACAAAACCTCTGATAGTCATTATGTGATAAGTGATCATAAGGCAGCAAGGAAAACCAGTTATGAGGCTATTGTGAGACATATCTTCTTGTCTAGGACTAAGGTCTTAAAATAGGGTTGGAAAAAGTAAGTTCAGAGATAGCAAAGAGGGTTGGGAGATGATGAAATGTGGATGAGAGTGAAAAAAGTTAAGGATGATTGCCAGGTTTTAATTTAGACACCTGAGGGTGACATTTCTGACATAGGGAACAAAGGAGGACAACTAAATACAATAAACAAGATGATCTCCTTAATTTGAAAGTCATGCACTTGAAGTGCCTGCAAGAAATCCAAGTAGAAAAATAAATGGGATGAAATATTAACACATATACCACAAAAGGGTTCCTTGGTCAGATACATCTGGGAAATACTACATATTCTGTCCAGCTCTTGACTATCCATTCAGTTATTTATTCATTCAACCTATATTCTGTAGTTCCTACTTTGTACCACGGACTATGTTTCACTCTGGAATAAGGAAGATGAACATGGTACCTGCCTTCAAGCAGCTTATAACCTATAGGGGAATACACAAATTATACAAATAATTATTTAAATTATAACTAGGATAATTCTACAAATGAGTAGAATAAAGTTCCAGGAGTATGTAAACAGGGGGCCTGAGGATCCTCCATGTTACTGCCACATTAATGTATTTAAATCCTACCATAGTGAAACCTCTCAAAACTATTTAAATAAGAATTTCCAAGGGCTGTTAGATTTTTTTAGATTTTTTTTTTAAACAAATGGAAGTTGTTCTATTTCCACTGCAAAAATGTCTACTCCATGTAAAGAGCAAACCTTGGAATGCAGTTTAGAAAACTCTTAGGATGGAACCAAAGGCAAATTTAACAAGTAGTTGAGTCTTCATTGCTAAAATGTAGTTTTCTTTTCTGCAAAGAAAGAACAGACCAAAGGTATGGAGGCTGGACCTACAAGGCAGTTTTGGAACGCAGGAAGTAGAAGAGCCTGATTAGATAAGCAGCAGGCCCGGCTAAAGAAATTCCAACCAGTTGAGCACTAAGAGAAACTGTAGCTTACTTGGACTTGACCACCCAGGTTGCCTCCATTTCCTACTACACACACTAAAAATGAGGCTATTCATTTTTCTATTTTCCTCCCATTCTAGGGACACAGCAAGGCTGTCATAGCTCTGTTTAATGAATGAAAGAATGAATGAACTCTGATCTCTTTGGTATTTGTAATGAATAAAATATTATTGGTATTAATAATGAATAAAGTATTATTGGTATTAATAATGAAATACAGTTATTTAACATCTAACTGGCACAGACTGAGATTTCATTTCTGATGTCTGGAACTGTGCTTTGAGTCATCAAAGGACTTTAAACCAGTTGAATGTTCAGGCTGAATATATTTATATTATATTTTTTCCTTTTTTTGGTGTGTGACTCAGCAATACTGGAGCTACAAATACGCCCTGGGAAGATGTGAGGTTTAGTGTGCTCTCTCAAATTCTTTCCCTTCCCTTGCTGCTCTTGTCCTCCAAAATATATTCTTCTAAATTCTCGGCCAAAATTTTTACAAGACAATTTACTTGGGAGAAATTCTAGATACTGACCATTCGTGGATTCACTAAATAAAGTACAGTAATTAGATAATATACAATGATTAAAAATAATATTGCATTTAATGGTTGCAAGAAGACATTAAAATATTACACATAAAAATATGTATAAAAAGTAAATTCAGTGTAAGCTCCCATTTTTGTTTAAAAAATGAGTATGTACAGCATATAGTGTTACTTTCTTATGATTAAAAAAAGTTTTCTTTTTTTATTCATCTGTATTTTCAAATTTTTCTATTTTTTTAAATAAAATATTTGAAAATTAAATTACAAATTTCAAATGCTTTTTAGATAAACATAGTTTGAGGTGATACATATATTTTTATCAATATGAGTTGTGTTGGATTTACAAGAATGTTTGAGTTTTATTCACTGTTAGCTTTATGTTTACAAAATTTTTTTCTGCCATTTGGTAAATATTCTGCTCAATAATCTTTCCACTACTTTTCCAAACACCCTACTCTCACTAATTTTACTATTCACTAGCAAAGAATAAGCAGCATTGGCCACCATTTGCTAAGTTTTTGTGATTCAGGTAGTTAAGTTCATCAAGAATTATCAGCTGCAGGCTGTATATTCAGAAAGAAACCGCCTTGGTGAAGGATCTAGGTGATGAGCCCTGAGCAGTGGAAGCCAGTTTATATGTGCATATCAAGCACTTACCAGCTCTTGAAAAGGGAGTTGATGAACAAAGCCTTTTTTAATGACTAACTCTGCATTTTTTTGCCAACTATACTTGTCCTATATAAAATAATTCATGTTTGAAAAAAGTGAGACATTAAAGTGCCAAACTAACTTTCATGAAATCTATGAAGTCTCATAACGTCATAATAGCATTCTGGAATTTTTTAATGAACACTATGTACTAACAAAAGAGAGAGAAAACATATGTGTTAGGTATGTGGTAAAGGATGAAGTGAAGGATACAACTGGGAATAAAATTATTTCTGCTTTAGAAGTATTTACAAAATAAAAATGGTTACAGACAACAAATCATAATGCAAGGTGGAATAAACCAATCTAACCCTTTGAGAATTAATGGGTTTTCAGTGACAGGAAAGAAAGTAGGGAAAAGGTATTCCAAGTTCATGAGGACCAAAAGTATGAGGATATGAAAGCACATGACATGCTTAGAAAAATGGCTAAAAGTTAAGCTTAATGGAAGAATGCTTTGGGAGATGTTCTGAACAAGCACACTGAAATCAGTTATAGCACCCTTATGAATGCCATTTTAGGAAATCTGACTGTATTCCATAGGTAACAGACAATCATCTAAGTTTTTTATTTGAAAAGCGATATGCACTCTAACCTACATTTTCAGAAGCTAATTCTGGAATAAGCATAAAAAGTAGAATACTATATTAAAAGGCCAAAAACAGAGATACCAATTGGAAAGCTAGTAGAATACTTTAGGTGTGAAATGCTGTCACTGCCTGCAGTATAAGAGGAACAATGAAATTAAATGACAAACTGATGAAACACTATTGTACAGGTAGAACAAATAGAACTTAGTAATTTATCAGTGGTAAAGGCGAGGACAATGAAAGACACAAAGATAACTGAAGTTCCTTTTAGGGACTGGGAAGATGCAGTACCAGCTCTACTGGATCGAGTTTACCTTGGCTTTGAGATATCATGAAAATTCTTGGGAATTAAGGTTAGAATTTCAGGAAAAAAAATGAAAAGTTAATAGTTATTGCCCAGAAGCCAAGGCAGGATATTTCTCAGGAAAAAACAGTGTGTTAAACAATAAAAATACCGAAACCAGAAATATAGGGGCAGATTACATATTTGAAGGTTAATCATAGGAAGCAGAAAGTCATATATACATACAAGGCATGAGAAGAAATATAATAAGATGAATAAGACTACAGAATTTAAAATCAAGAATAAATTAGAATGATATCACCAAGATGACAACATAGGTTGTTCCTGACTTCACTCCCCTTCACAAGGATAACTAACAAGTGTTCAAGAACAAGATACCACTGAGAAAATACTAGAACATGGGAGTGTGGCTGAGGCACCCCACACACACACCACAGAGACTGAGACAGACTGCATTAGAAGGTACGTGAGGCAGATACACTTTGACTACATTACCTTTCACCTAGGCCATTGCAGCACCATGAAGAGAGGTCTCCTCTAAGTCTTCAGTTCCTCCAGTGGGAAAAGAGAACCCACAAGGGACAACCAGCTCCCCCAGGGTTGTGGGTCACTTTGTAGGAGCCACTACTCTGATCTCACACCACACGGATTGCAGGGGAATCTGCGGGGCACAACCACTGGGAATCTGACTGTGACAGAGAAGTGGGGAGGGACTTGCAACAACCAGCACATGGATCTTGGCAGACTGAGTTTATAACTCTAGTGCCCAAGTAGCAATCCCAACTGGAGGTTTTGCTCATTCTGCAGAACCAAATGGGAGGACACACTCTGACCAGTAAACTCAGAGGTGTGCCCATGTGATGATTCAGATCCTCAAACAAGGAGTTTTGCTTAACCTAGAGCCTGGTTTGACCATACATAGGCAAGGAGCTGAATCATAGCACTACCCACCATGAATGGTGTCTTTAGCCCCTTTGACCAGGACTAGTGACAACTCCAAGAAGCACTGCAGCCCAGGGATGCTCCAGCTGAGAAGAGGGTGAATAGAGCTGATCGCCCCCAGAGCAAAGCCAGTGCCAGGTGTGGAGGCTTTCCCTGCTACACACAGGCAGGCAATTAATTCATACCAAGGCTGAGAGTACCTCCCAGACCCTCCCAACTAGAGAGCCTGTTCAGAAAATTCAGAACTGCTTGGAGGGGCCCCTTCCCCTCCCAGTCAGGCAAGGGAGCTAAGCTATAGACTCAACCACTGTGGAAACTGTCTTCCAGCCCCATGGGACCAGAAGGGCTAGAGACAACTCCTGAAAGCTGTGCAGCCCAGTGGCACCACAGTTGAAAGACAGGCAGAGAGCCAGTTTGCAAAGTAAAGTCAGTGGCCTTGTTTAGTCAGGGAACTTGGGGGCATGGGTCGGCTTGAGTTAAGACAACACACAAAAAGTTTTACTGGCTTTAGAGTGGGTTCTCACTGAGCCTGGGCAGGGAATCTAATTCATAGCCCTCCTCATTATTGAATACAGTCTTCAGCCTGTCCAACCAGGGAACCTAACCAGAGAATACAGAAAGCCACATAGCCCAATGGATAGCTTTATGTAAAGTGGCACCAGAACAGAAAGCAGAGCCTGTGGCTTCTGTCTGCAGAGCAAAACAAATGGCCTCACTTGACTGGGGAATTCAGTGCATACTGTGGACTGATTTGAGTCCTCAAACAATGAGCTGTATAGGCTCTGGGTCCTGTCCTGCTACCCTTCCAGGGCAGGAAATCTAATTCATAGTCCCATGTACTACTGCATATACTGCATATAGTACCAAGTCCTATCCATATAGTAAACCTGATCAGAGAATAGAGGCAACTGTGGAGCCCATCCTACAGCCTCACTTGGGGAGGGAACCAAGCCAACAGTCCTATGCAGCTGTGCTCAGTCAGTGGCACACACCTCTCATCCCATGCTCAAATCCTGAAGTGTTGCCTCACCCAAATATAGACCATATAGCAGGCTCAGCTGCTCAAGGACATAACCAGCAGACACAGCTGGAAACCCAACCTGAGCTGACGGGTGAAGAACTATCTCTGCCAAAGCAAACCTATGAAGTCTGGAAGAGGAGCCCCATTTCTCAAATGCATAGATACAAATGTAAGAAATCAAGACTCACAAAAAATAAGGTAAATATGACACCACCAAGGAAACTAATAAAGCTCCAATAACTGAGGTTGCAGAAATGAAGATCTATGAACTGTCAGACAAGAATTTAGAATAATCCTCTTTAGGAAGTTTAATGAATTACAAGAAAACACAAACAAACTATTAAACTAAATTAGAAAAACATGCATGAACAAAAGAAGTCCAACAAGGAAACACCAACCATAAAAAAAAAATTTTTTTAATAAAAAATAAAATACCAGAAATCCTTGAGGGGAAAAATACAATATTTGAACTGAAGAATTCAACAGACAGTTTCAAAAGTAGACTCAATCATACAGAAGAAAGAATCAGCAACCTGGATGACAGGACACTAGAAAATACCCAGTGAGAGGAGCAAAAAAGAAAGAAGAATGAAAAAGATTAAAGAAAGTCTGCAGAAATTATGTGACACATTGAAAATAAACAATATTCATATTATGGGAATTCTAGAAGGAGAAGAGAAAGAGAAAGGGACAGAAAGTATATTTAAAACAATAATGGCTGAGAACTTCCACAACCTGGGGAAAGAAACGGATATCCAGATTCATGAGGCCCCAAAAACCCCAAACAGGTTGAAACTGAATGGGGTTACACCCAGACACATTATAAATGAATTGTCAAAAGTCAAATACAAAGAATTTTAAGAGCAGCAAGAGAAAAGAGGGAAGTTAGACACTAGGGAACTCCCATAAAATGACTGGCAGATTTCTCAACAAAAACATTTCATTGCAGAAGAGAATGGGATGACATACTCAAAGCTTTAAAAGAAAGTAATTGTCAAACAAGAATTTTATACCTAGCACACTGTCATTCATAAACGAAGATGGGATGAAAATACTCCAGAAAGAACAAAATCTGAGGGAGTTCATAACCACCAGACCTGCCTTACAAGAAATGCTCAGGGGATTCTTTGACTGGAAATAAAGGAACATTAATTAACATAAAAACATGAAAAGGTAGTGTTAATCCTTTAGTAATGGTAAATATATAGTCATAGTTGGATTCTGCAATATGGTGAAGTAGCACATAATTCACTTAAAACTCTAGTTTAAAAAAATTTTTAACAGGTAGTAAAAATAACCATAACTGCAATAATTGGCTGTTACATAATATAAAAAAGCATATGAATGATAATAGCAATCACCTAATATGTGTTGGGGGGAGGAGAATTAATAGTATAAAGTTTATGAATTCTATTGAAGTTAAATTGTTATCAGTTTAAAATAGGGTGTTATAACTTGAAGATATTTTATATAAGCCTCATGATAGCCACAAGAGAAAAAACTGTAGTAATCACACAAAAGAACACTGTAACTAGTGTTCATCAATGAATTTGGGAAAGTTGCAAGATACAAAATTAATACACAGAAATCTCTTGCATTTCTATACACTAAAAATGAAAGACCAGAAAGAGAAATTAAGGAAACAATCCCATTTACCATCACATCAAAAAGAATAAAATACCTAGGAATAAACCTACCAAAGGAGGAAAAAGACTTAGAAAACTACAGATACTGATGAAAGATATCAAAAATGACACAAACAGATGGAGAGATATTCCATGTACTTGGATTGGAAGAATCAATATTGTGAAAATGACACTTCCCAAACTAATCTACAGATTCAATGCAATCCTTATCAAACTACTAATAACATTTTTCACATAATTAGAACAAAAAAATTTTTTAATTTGTTTGGAAACACAAAAGACCCCAAATAGCCAAGACAATCTTGAGAAAGAAAAACAGAGCTGGAGAAATCAGGCTCCCTGACTTCAAACTATACTACAAAGCTACAGTCATCAAAACAGTATGATACTGGCACAGAAACAGAAATATAGACCAATGGAACAGGATAGAAAGTTGAGAGATAAACCCACACACCTATGGTCACCTAATCTAGGTGGCAAGAATATACCATGGAGAAAAGACAGTCTCTTCAATAAGAGGTGCTAGGAAAACGGGAGAGCTACATGTAAAAGAATGAAATTAGAACATTCTCTAACACCATACACAAAAATAAACACAAAATGACTTAAAGACCTAAATGTAAGACCAGATACTATAAAGCTGTTAGAGTAAAACAGGCAGAACACTCTGACATAAATCGCAGCAAGACCTTTTATGATCCACCTCCAAGAGTAATGAAAATAACAACAAAAATAAAGAAATGGGGCCTAATGAAACGTAAAAGCTTTTGCACAGCAAAGGAAACCATCAACAAAACAAAAAGACAACCCACAGAAAGGGAGAAAATATTTGCAAACAAAGCCACAGACAAGGGATTAATCTCCAAAATATACAAACCAGTCATGCAACTCAATATCCAAAAGCAAAAAATCCAATAAAAAATTGGGAGAAGATCTAAATAAACATTTCTCCAAATAAGACATACAGATAGCCAAAAAGCATATGAAAAGATACTCAACATCACTAGTTATTAGAGAAATGCAAATCAAAACTACAATGAGGTATCACCTCACACCAGTTGGAATGGCCATCACCAAAAAAATCTACAAACAGGGCTTCCCTGGTGGCTCAGTGGTTGAGAGTCTGCCTGCCGATGCAGGGGACATGGGTTCGTGCCCTGGTCTGGGAAGATCCCACATGCCGCGGAGTGGCTGGGCCTGTGAGCCATGGCCGCTGAGCCTGCGCGTCTGGAGCCTATGCTCCACAACGGGAGAGGCCACAACAGTGAGAGGCCCGCATACTGCAAAAAAAAAAATCTACAAACAATAAATGCTGTAGAGGGTGTGGAGAAAAGGAAATCTCCTACACTGTTGGTAGAAATGTAAATTGGTACAGCCACTATGGAAAACATTACGGAGATTCCTTAAAAAACTAAAAATAGAGCTACCATACGATCCAGCAATCCCACTCCTGGGCTATATCTGGAGAAAACCATAATTCGAAAGGACACATGCACCCCAATGTTCATTGCAGCACTATTTACAATAGCCAGGACGTGGAAGCAACCTAAATGTCCATCGACAAAGGAATGGATAAAGAAGATGTGGTACATATATACAGTGGAATATTACTCAGCCATAAAAAGGAATGAAATAATGCCATTTGCAGTGACATGGATAGACCTCCAGATTGTCATACTTAGAGAAGTGAGATAGAGAAAGACAAATGTCATATGATATCGCTTATATATGGAATCTAAAAAAGTGGTACAAATAAACCTATTTACAAAACAGAAATAGAGTCACAGATGTAGAAAACAAACTTATGGTTACCAAGGGGGGAAATGGGGGGAGGGGTAAATTGGGAGATTGGAATTGACATATACACACTACTACATATAAAATAGTTAACTAATAAGAACCTACTGTATAGCACAGGGAACTCCATTCAATACTCTGTAATGACCTATATGGGAACAGAATCTAAAAAACGAGTGGGGCTTCCCTGGTGGTGCAGTGGTTGAGAGTCCGCCTGCCGATGCAGGGGACACGGGTTCGTGCCCCAGTCTGGGAAGATCCCACATGCCACGGAGCGGCCAGGCCCGTGAGCCATGGCCGCTGAGCCTGCGCGTCCGGAGCCTGTGCTCCGCAACGGGAGAGGCCACAACAGTGAGAGGCCCACGTACCACAAAAAAAAAAAAATAATAAAAAATAAAAAAATAAAAAACGAGTGGATGTATGTATATGTATAACTGACTCACTTTCCTGTATAGCAGAAATTAACACAATGCTGTAAATCAACTATACTCCAATAAATAAATGAATAAAAATAAATAAATCAATGTTTTACCCTTGGAGAAAAAGTAAAGAACACAATAAAATATCAAAGCATACTGATGCCAAAAGACATCAGAACATACACAGACAACAAAATAAGAAAAAAGGAATAAGAGATCTCTAAAACAATCAGAAAACAATTAACAAAATGGAAACAGTAAAGCCTTATCTATCAATAATTACTTTAAAGGTAACCAGATTAAATTACCCAAGTTATTATTATGTAATGGTAAAAAAAAAAAGACAAAGAAAGTCATTATTCAATGACAAAAGGGTTAATACATCAAGAAGGTATACCAAGATGGCAACATAGGTTGCCAACATTGGATCACCTAAATACAGGAAGCAAAAACTAACAGAGCTAAAAGGAGAAACAAATGATAATACAATAATAGTTGGGGACTCTAATATCTTACTCTCAATAATAAGTATATCATCCAGACTGAGAATCAATAAGGAAACAGTGATTTTGAATAATGCTATAGACCAACCGGACCTACAGACATATACAGAACATCCTATCCAACAACTACAGAATACACATTCTTATCAAGCATACACACAACATTTTCTATAATAGACCATAATTTAGGCCAAAAACAAGTCTTAGAAAATTCAGGACTGAAATCATACCACATAGCTACTCTGACAATACTGGCATGAAACTAGAAATCAACACAAGAGGAAAGCTGGAAAATTCACAAACATGGAAATTAAACAACACTCTTCAGAGAACCAACAGATCAAAGAAAAATTAAAAGGGAAATAAAAGGTTTCTTGAGACAAACAAAAATGGAAATACAACACACCAAAACTTGTGAGATGTAGCAAAAGCAGTTCTAACAGGGAAGTTCATAGCAGTAAACAGCCACATTACGAAGCAAGAAAGATCCCAAATACAGTAAGTCCCCTACATACGAACCTCCAACTTGCGAACTTTCAAAGATGTGAACGTACGTTACATCAGCATCAGGCGTGAGTGAAATTGCAGCTTGCCCTCTGTCTCCTATTGCTGATGATCCTTCAGCTCTACCATTTCCCACCTCCTCTCCCTCCTCATTTCAGTAACTCTTATTTCCTGTTCACTCAATGCCAGCCCCTGTATGCCAGCTGTTGTACTGTACTACTGTAATTTTCAAGGTACTGTACCGTAAAATTAAAAATGTCTTTATTTTTGGTGTTTTTTTACATATTATTTGTGTGAAAAGTATTATGAACTTATTACAGTACAGTACTATATAGCTGATTGGGTTAGCTGAGTACCTAAGTTAACTTTGTTGGACTTACAAACAAATTGGACTTACAAATGTGCTCTCAACAGAACTCATTCGTATGTAGGGGACTAATTATAAACAACCTAACTCTATGCCATAAAGAGCCAAAAAAAAAGAGCAAACTGAACCCAAAATTGGCAGAAAAAAAGGGAATAATAAATATTACAGCAAACGTAAAGAATAGAACAGAAAAACAATGGAAAAATTAACCAAACTAAGACTTGATTTTTTGAAAAGGTAAACAAAATTGACAAACCTTTAGCTAGACTAGCCAAGAAAAAAAAGGGAGGATGAAATTAACAAAATTTTAATAAAAAAGAAGACATTATAATGGAAACCACAGAAATTCAAAGGATCATATAAGAAGCTACCATGAGGGGACCTCCCTGGTGGTGCTGTGGTTAAGAATCAGTCTGCCAATGCAGGGGACACGGGTTCGAGCCCTGGTCCAGGAAGATCCCAAATGCCAAGGAGCAACTAAGCCCATGCACCACAAGTAATGAGCCTGCACTCTAGAGCCCGTGAGCCACAACCACTGAGCCTGCGTGCCATAACTACTGGAGGCCATGTGCCTAGAGCCCATGCTCCACAACAAGAGAAGCCACCGCAATGAGAAGCCCACTCACTGCAACAAAGAGTAGCCCCCACTTGCTGCAACTAGAGGTAGCCTGCACACAGAACAAAGACTCAACACGGCCAAAAATAAAAATTAATTAATTAATTTTTAAAAAGAAGCTACTATGAAAAACTACATACCAATAAACTGGACAACCAGAAGAAATGGAAATATTCTTAGAAGAACACAATTTACCAAGACTGAATCAGGAAAAAATAGAAAATCTGACTAGACCAATTAATAGTAAGGAGACTGAATCAGTAATCAAACATCTCCCAAGAAGAAAATCCCAGGACCAGATGACTGCACTGGTGAATTACACCAAACATTTAAAGAAGAATTAATACCAATGCTTCTTAAACTCTTCCAAAAAAGCAAAGAGGAAGAAACACCCCCATACTAATTTAACAAGGCGAGCTTTATCCCGAAACCCAAACCAGAAAAGGACACTACCAGAAAAGAAAACTATAGGCCAATATCTCTGATGAGTACAAATGCAAAACTTCTCAATGAAATACTGGCACACCAAATTCAGCAGCAAATTAAAAGGATCATTAACCATGACCAAGTGGGAATTATCCCTGGGATGCAAGGATGATTCAACATATGCAAATCAATCACTGTGATACATCACATTAATAAAATGAAAAAAAAATCATGATCATCTCAACAGATGCAGAAAAAGCATTAGACAAAATTCAACATCTCTTAATGATAAAAAATTAACAAATCAGGCACAGAAGGAACATATTTCAACATATTAAAGGCCATATATGACACACGCACAGCTTACATCATACGCAAGGGTGAAAGTTTGGAAGCTTTTCCTATAAGATCAGGAAAAAGACAAGGGTACAAGATCAGGAACAAGACTCTCAGCATTCCTATTCAACCTAGTACCAGAAGCCTAGCTAATCAATTGGGCAAGAAAAAGAAAGAAAAAATACCAGAACTGGAAAGGAAGTAGTAAAACTCTATTTGAAGATACATGATTTTATATATAGAAAATCCTAAAGCTTCAACCAAAAAACTCTTAAATCTAATCAGTGAATTCAGTAAAGTTGCAGGATACAAAATTAACATTCAAAAATCAGTACCACTTCTATACACTAACAACAAATTCTGAAAAAGAAATAAAGAAATTGATCCCATTTACAACAGCATCAAAACTACAAGACACTGATGAAGGAAACTGAAGAAGACACAAATAAAAGGACAGGTATCCTGTGTTCATGAACTGGAAGATTTAATACTGTTAAAATGTCAATACTGGTCTTCCCTGGTGGCGCAGTGGTTGAGAGCCTGCCTGCCGATGCAGGGGACACGGGTTCATGCCCCGGTCTGGGAAGATCCCACATGCCGCAGAGCGGCTGGGCCGTGAGCCATGGCTGCTGAGCCTGCACGTCCAGAGCCTGTGCTCCACAACAGGAAAGGCCACAACAGTGAGAGGCCCACATACCACAAAAAAAAAAAGAAAGAAAGTCAATACTATCAAAAGCCATCCATAAATTCAATGGAATCTCTATCAATATTCCAATAGCATTTTTTACAGAAGTATAAAAAAACACTCTTAAAATTTATATGGAACCACAGAAGACCCAAATAACCAAGAAATCCTGAAAAAGAAGAACAAAGCAGGAAGCATCACATTTCCTGATTTCAAGCTGTACAATAAAGCTACAGTCATCAAAACAGTGTGGTATTGGCATCACAAGAAAAATACACCACTGGAACAGAATCAAGAACCCAAAAATAAACCCACACAAACATGGTCAACTAATATTCAATAAGGGAGCCAAAAATACTCAATGGGGAAATACTTGTCTCTTCAATAAATGTTTTAAGGAAAACTGGATAAACACAGGCAGAAAAATGAAATTGGATCCTTATATCACACACAGAAATTAACACAAAATGGATTAAAGACTCAAATGTATGACCTGACATGAGGAAAACTGGATAACCACAGGCAGAAAAATTAAATTGGATCCTTACCTTATATCACCCCCAGAAATTAACTCAAAATGGATTAAAGAATTAAATGTAAGATATGAAACTCCTAGTAAAAAAAAAAAAAACACACAGGAATTAAGCTCCTTGACATGGGTCTTGGTAATGATCTTTTGGATATGATGCCTAAATCATAAGAAACAAAATAAAAAATAAACAAGTGGGATTACATCAACCTAAAAGCTTCCATACAGCAAAAGAAACCATCAACAAAATGAAAAGACCACCTAGACAATGGAAAAAATGCAAACAATATATATGTCTGATAAGGAGTTAATATCTAAGATACAGAAAGAATTCATACAATTCAATTGCAAAAAATCAAATAACCCAAATAAAAAATGAACAAAGGACTTAGAAACTAGGAGCACTTTTTCTTTAAAGAAAGGACAATAACCAAGATATCACTGAGGAAATCAAAACATACCTAGAAACAAATGACAATGAAAACACAACGACCCAAAAACTATAGGATACAGCAAATGCAGTTCTAAGAGGGAAGTTTATAGGAATACAATCCTACCTCAAGAAACAAAAACAACCTAACATTACACCTAAAGCAACTAGATAAAGAACAAAAAAAAAAAAACCCAAAGTTAGCAGAAGAAAAGAAATCATAAACATCAGTTCAGGAATAAATGAAAAACAAATGAGGGAAACAGGAGAAAAGATCAGTAAAACTAAAAGCTGGTTCTTTGAGAAGATAAACAAAATTGACAAACCACTAGCCAGACTCATCAAGAAATAAAGGGAGGAGACTCAAACCAACAGAATTAGAAATGAAAAAGGAGAAGTAACAACTGGCACTGCAGAAACACAAAGGATCATGAGAGATTACAACAAGCAACTCCATGCCAATAAAATGGACAACTTGGAAGAAATGGACAAATTCTTAGAAAAGTACAACCTTCCAAGACTGAACCAGGAAGATGTAGAAAATATGAACTGACCAATCACAAGCTCTGAAATTGAAACTGTGATTAAAAATCTTCCAAAAAACAAAAGCTCAGGGCCAGATTGCTTCACAGGCAAATTCTATCAAACATTTAGAGAAAAGCTAACACCCATCCTTCTCAAACTCTTCCAAAATATAGCAGAGGGAGGAACACTCCCAAACTTATTCTACGAGGCCACCATCACCCTAATACCAAAACCAGACAAAGATGCCACAAAAAAGAAAACTACAGGCCAATATCACTGATGAACATAGACATAAAAATCCTCAACAAAATACTAGCAAACAAAATCCAACAGCACATTAATAGGATCATACACCATGATCAAGTGGGGTTTATCCGAGGAATGCAAGGATCTTCAATATACGCAAATCAATCAATGTGATACACCGTATTAACTAATTGAAGAGGAAAAACCATATGATAATCTCAATAGATGCAAAAAAAGGTTCTGACAAAATTCAACACCCATTTATGATAAACTCTCCAGAACATGGGCACAGAATGAACCTACCTCAACATAATAAAGGCCATATATGACAAACCCACAGCCAAATTCATTCTCACTAGTGAAAAACTGAAACCATTTCTTCTAAGATCAGGAACAAGACAAGGCTGCCCACTCTCGCTACTATTATTGAACATAGTTTTGGAAGTTTTCGCCAGAGCATTCAGAGAAGAAAAATAAATAAAAGGAATCCAAGTCGGAAAAGAGGAAGTAAAACTGTCACTGTTTACAGATGACATGATACTATACATAGAGAATCCTAAAGATGTTACCAGAAAACTACTAGAGCTAATCAATGAATCTGGTGAATTAGCAGGATACAAAATTAATACACAGAAATCTCTGGCATTCCTATACACTAACAATGAAAAATCTGAAAGAGAAACTAAGGAAACATTCCCATTTACCACTGCAACAAAAAGAATAAAATACCTAGGAATAAACCTACCTAAGGAAACAAAAGACCTGTACTCAGAAAACTATAAGACACTGATGAAAGAAATCAAAGATGTTACAAACAGATGGAGAGATATACCATGCTCTTGGATTGGAAGAATCAACATTGTGAAAATGACTCTACTACCCAAAGCAATCTACAGATTCAATGCAATCCCTATCAAACTACCACTGGCATTTTTCACAGAACTAGAACAAAAAATTTCACGATTTGTATGGAAACACAAAAGACCCCGAATAGCCAAAGCAGTCTTGAGAAAGAAAAACAGAGCTGGAGGAATCAGGCTCCCTGACTTCAGCCTATATTACAAAGTTACAGTCAACAAAACAGTGTGGTACTGGCACAAAAACAGAAATATAGATCAATGGAACAGAATAGAAAGCCCAGAGATAAACCCATGCACCTATGGTCACCTTATCTTTGATAAAGGAGGCAAGAATATACAATGGAGAAAAGAGTTTCTCTTCAATAAGTGGTGCTGGGAAAACTGGACAGCTACATGTAAAAGAATGAAATTAGAACACTTCATAACAGCATACACAAAAATAAAGTCAAAATGGATTAAAGACCTAAATGTAAGGCCAGATACTATAAAACTCTTAGAGGAAAACATGTGCAGAACACTCTATGACATAAGTCACAGCAAGATCTTTTTTGACCCACCTCCTAGAGTAATGGAAATAAAAACAAAGATAAACAGATGGGACCTAATGAAACTTCAAGTCTTTTCCACAGCCACAGAAACCATAAACAAGACAAAAAGACAACCCTCAGAATGGGAGAAAATATTCGCAAATGAAGCAACTGACAAAGGATTAATCTCCAAAATATGCAAGCAGCACATGCAGCTCAATATCAAAAAAACAAACAGCCCAATCCAAAAATGGGCAGAAGACATAAATAGACATTTCTCTAAAGAAGATACACAGATTGCCAACAAACACATGAAAGAATGCTCAACATCACTAAACATTAGAGAAATGCAAATCAAAACCAAAAGATGCAGACGTAGAGCATGGATGAACTTAAGGACATGGGCAGGGGGAAGGGTAAGCTGGGTCGAAGTGAGAGAGTAGCACTGACATATATACACTACCAAATGGAAAAGATACAGCTAGTGGGAAGCAGCTGCATCGCACAGGGAGATCAACTCAGTGCTTTGTGACCACCTAGACAGGTGGGATAGGAAGGGTGGGAGGGAGACACAAAATGGAGGGGATATGGAGATACATGTATACATACAGCTGATTCACTTTGTTATACAGCAGAAACTAATACAACAATGTAAAGCAATTATACTCCAATAAAGATTCAAAAAAAAAAAAGGACAAATTATGTGGAAACCCAGAAACAAATCAGTTTATTGCAAGGGAAGGAAGTTGAGGGCATTATGTTGGACTGTTTTGTTACTACCAAAGCATAGAGCAACCCTATGGCTTAAGATAATACATGGATTTATTGATTTTATATCCTATCACTCGTTCACACGACAATTTTGTAACCTCAGAAAGCTTTCGGTGGAGAAACATCTGACATCAACGGGCAGGAAGGGTACAGCTCACAGACGCAGACGATAAATAGAGCCCTAGAAGAACAATTACTGCCACTGCAATTAGGTTTCCTTTGGAAACACCTTTTCATTAAGGAAGTAAAATGAATGTATTTAGTGCCTGAAAAATCCAATGCTACACATGGCTCAGTGAACTGCACAACATTATACCATTACTTTTATGTAAAAACACCAAATGTCTTAGAAAAAGATGGCGTCATTTTCTAAGTGAGATGAGCAGCTAGGGAAAATGCCACAGTCTTTCTACTCAGAATGGGACACAACTGGCTAGACTGTGGTCATACTGCCTGGATTCAAAATCCAACTCTGCCACCTTAGGTGTGACCATAAGCACAAGCAAATTAAATAAACTTCTGTGTGTCTTTTTCTTCAACGAGACTGATCTATAGGTTTGTTGTGAGGATGGAAAAACAGTGCATAATAAGAACCCATAAAACTAGTGCCATTGTCCTCCTCATCTAGCTGTCTTCTTCCTTCAGCTCCCCTTTCTCTACTTTCTGCTCTGCCTCCTTCTCCTTTATCCTCGTCTTTCTTCTACTTCACTCTAAGCATTAATTCCTTCAACATATGTTCACTGAATATTCACTCTTTGTCAGATACTATGGCCTGGAATTACACTGATGAACAAAATACTGGCATACCTCATTTTATTTTACTTCAATCTGTTGTGCTTTGCAGCTAATGCATTTTTCACAAATCGAAGGCCTGTGGCAACCCTGCATCAAGCAAGTCTATTGGCACCATTTTTCCAACAGCATTGGTACACTTAATGTCTCTGTGTCACATTTTGGTAACTGCTGCAATATTTCAAACTTTTTCATTATTATTATATTTGCTATGGTGATCTATGATCAGTGACCTTTGATGTTAATACTGAAAAAAGATTAGGACTTGCTGAAGGCTCAAATTATGGTTAGCAGTTTTTAGCAATAAAGTATTTTTTAATTAAGGTATGTACATTGCTTTGTTAGACATAATGCTACTACACACTTAGACTACAATATAGTGCAAACATAACTTTTACATGCACTGAGAAACCAAAAAATTCATGTGACTTGCTTTATTGCAATATTCACTTTACTGAAGTGGTTTAGAATCAGACCACTGTGGTATCTCCGAGGTATGCCTGTATACATGATTCCTGATCTCTTTGAGTATACAAAAGCACCAAGTTTTGCACAGCTTAAAAGCTCAAAGCTCTAGTTTAGAAGGAAAATGTTGAATAAAAAATATAAATATCTGACTACAAATTGTGAAGATTTTATTGAAAGAAAATAACAAGGGGTGAGAAAATAGAATGATGTGAATAATAATTATTCCAACGTGGCGGTAGGTGAAGGACTCTGAAGAACCAACATATAAGCGGAGTTATAAAAATCCCAAAATTTTGAAAGCACAAATATTATTTAATTTTCCAAAAACTGTCATCCAAAATATATTTATTCCCAGTCAATTCAAACATTACTATTTTAAGTGCTTACAAATTATATACTTATCAGGATTTCTGTGCTGAAAACAGACAAATCTTTGCTTGGAGTCTAAGATTGTTTCTATGGGAAAAAAAGTTAATCAAATAAAAAGTAGTAAATTCCAATTAAAAAGTCAACAAAATCGAAAAATGGGCAGAAGACCTAAACAGACATTTCTCCAAAGAAGACATACAGATGGCAGATAGTCACATGAAAATATGCTCATCACCGCTAATTATTAGAGAAACGCAAATCAAAACTAAAATGAGGTATCACTTCACACTGGTCAGAATGGTCATCATTAAAAAGTCTACAAATAATAAATGTTGGAGAGGGTGTGGAGAAAATGGAACCCTCTTACACTGTTGGTGGAAACGTAAATTGGTGCAGCCATTATGGAAAACAGTATGTAGGTTCCTCAAAACACTAAAAATAGAGTTACCATACGACACAGCAATCCCACTCCTGGGCATATATCCAGAAAAAAACTATAATTCAAAAAGATACATGCACCCCTATGTTCATAGCAGCACTATTCACAATAGCCAAGACATGGAAACAACCTAAATGTCCATCAGCAGATGAATGGATAAAGAAGATGTAGTGTTTATATATACAATGGAATATTACTCAGCCATAAGAAAGAATGAGATAATGCCATTTGCAGCAACATGGACTGATCTAGAGCTTATCATACTAAGTGAAGTAAGTCAGAAAGAGAAAGACAAGTATCATATGATATCACTTATATGTGGAATCTAAAATACGACACAAATGAATATATCTACACTACAGAAACAAACTCACAGACATAGAGAACAGATTTGTGGTTGCCAAGTGGGTGGGGAGTGTGGGAGGGAAGGACTGGGAGTTTGGGATTAGCAGAAGCAAACTAGTAAATATAGGATGGCTAAACAAGGTTCTACTGTACAGCACAGGGAACTATATTTAATATTCTGTGATAAACGAGAATGGAAAAGAATACAGAAAAGAATATATATATATATATATATATATATATATATATATATATATATATATAGTGTAATTGAGTCACTTTGCTGTACAGCAGAAATTAGCACAACACTGTAAATTAACTACACTTCAATAATTTTTTAAAGTCAACCAAAAATTAAAACAGACCTTTAAATGAGTATTACATGTTTTAACCAAATTTGAACTAGTCTGTGAAGAAAATACACCCTAAAGCTAAATTAACCAAATCCTTAACCTTAAGGAAAAAAGATATTATATGAGAATCAAAAGGACAACTAATTGTAGTTAATCTGTATAACATCTGTCGTATAGATAATGTTGTCTGAAATATCAGGAAAAGGTTCTTAGCAATACCTGCTGATATAATATGGGGAGGTTAATTATAATTAGTCTATAAGACCCATAGAAACATCATTGTTAAAACATTCAAAGAGAAGAGCTGGAAGACTATGGTGGTTTGAGAACGAGAGGTGAAACAGAAACCAGTAAAAGAAAACAAGTTTGGACAAAACTAGTGGTCAAAATCAATAAAATAAAAAGCAGAGATGTGAGTCTTTTAGTTAAGTCAAGAGGACTGATTTCCTTTTACTTAATCAGATTGTTAAAATGTAGGAGTTGGGAGAAGTAAAGCAATAAGCCATGGTTCAGACTCACAGCTTAGACTAGGAAAAGAAGAGAAACTTTAGGACCTGACTCTACTTGGTGGATGTCTCCACTGCCATATGACTTGAAATATGCAAGTAAATGCCAACGTCATTGGCCTCACCTCACTTGACATTCATGATTACTGGTATATCAAGTTTATGAGATCTCATAAGAGTGAATCTGCTTTTATAAACCTTTCACTTTTGATTTTCTAGCAGCTAACACATTTCATAGAAAAAAGTGAAACAGTAAAATTTTGATGGGTATGTTACAGCTAACAATGGAACCGAGGCCACTATCCACAGCAAAGAAAAATATAATTGGTAATTAATGACTGAGGTCACTTATGATTGTCATTTATGTATTATTATCATGTGTAGTTTAAATAAGACACATATTAGCTGTAAAAAGAATATATAAAAATATGCAAGATACTTTTTTCCCTACTATAAAAAGAAAAATATATGCAGTTTAAGTATTCTTGGGGAAACAAATATAAAGACAAGAATCAGTTGCTCTAATGAAAGTAGATATTAGCTTCAAAGTAAAAATGGTTAGCTAAGCAACAAATGTGTGAGGTAGATATACTGAAAATCTCCTTTTCATAAGCTTATAACATTAGCTTGAATTCAATATTCACATGTGATATGCATTTTTCTACAATACAACTATTATCAGTTTATGATTGCCATATGAAAGAAGTAATTTTGGAGTTTTTTTACCTGTACTTACCACCCTTCTTTGCAGGTACTGATTTTTAAATCATGACATCATTTCTTTAGAAAATTTTAAATTATAATTCATAGCTTTAAATAATTTCTATGCACTCCATGAATATTTCACTATGAAAAATTAACTTGGTGAGAGTTCACTTTGGATGTTGCCATTTTAAACAATTTATAGGTGATGTTTTTTGCTTTTACTAAATGGTATGAGGAACAAAAATTGTAAAATATTTAACAGATCTAAACTTTTTTCTTTGGGACCTTATACAAACCATATAAAGTTAGTAGAAGGTAAGATTCTCAGGAAAGAAACAATAAATTCAAGATTATAACATTTCTATGTTGAAATTTAGTCCACAGTGATACTACACACACACTGACTTCTCATGGAGATGAATATCAATAAACTGATTGGCCTGGGAGATAAATATTGATTTTTATCAAGCCCAAGGTCTACACTCATATCAGACAATTATTCTTGATATTTCCTAGGATGCAAAATCAATAAATGAATTGAGCTTTTTATATTCTGAATAATTTCCCAAGTCTGCAGGAAAGTTAGTTTTTCACGCTGTTATGGAGAACTGCTCACCAATTTACATCTACATTCTGTGAGTACTTCCTAAAAATATCCAAATGAAATATCTCTCATATTGTTGCTCTAACATTTGACTCATTTTAATAACACTGAATATTATTCCAACTCAGTGCTATTTCTCATATTCAATATCTTTTCCATTTTCTAGATTTCTTTTTATATGTCACTACTATATTCAGGCTTCTTTGACAGGAGTCCAGTACATATAGCCTCTGAAGTTAGACCAACAAAAAATAAAATTAGTTACTGGAGGATGAAATATTCTGTGCTGACTGTTTGGCAGTAATTAAAATAAGCATACAGATGTTTGCATGATTTGTTTTTAACTTAAGTGAATAAAGGTTCTGGAACTCTATACATAAGCATAAGATTCCTTTCTGCATTAGTGATATTGCATTGTCCTCCATATCACCCAAGTTTTACAGCTTTGGTCTAGTCCAAAGGGACTGACAGCAGCACTAGGAATATGCCTAAGTTTTCAACAGGCATCAAGGCACCTGCTTAAAAGTCAATTCAGAGCCCCGATGATGATAGCCTGAATTTCTAAACCAGGAATTTGTTACTATCAACAGCAAGTCAGCATAGTTAACCTAATATGTGTTTTGAACAGTGCTCCAAAATATTATCCTTTTGTTTCCACCCTAAGTCTTGATTCCAAGGAAGGCAATATACTATATAGTATATATAATATATAGTTCTTTCTATCTCAACCTCCTGGAAGAATGTGGTGGTGTAACTGAAGATATATGAAGCTACTACAAATATAGCATATCTTTCTGGAATATCATTTTACCAGATGGTAGATATATTATATATCTATATATACTTGCTAGGGCTGCCATAACAAAATACCACACACTGGATGACTTAACAGAAATTTATTTCCTCATAATTCTGTAAGCTAGAAGTCTGAGATCAAGCTATCAACAGAGTTAGTTCCTTCTAAGCACCCCTCTCCTTGGCTTGGAGATGACCACTATATTCTTCCAATATTTTCACATGATCATCCCTCTGTGTATATCTGCCTATGTCCTAATCTCCTCTTCTTATAAGGACATCAAACTCTATCAAATTAAAGTCTACATCAATGACCTCATTTAACCTTAATTACCTCTTTAAAGAACATATCTCCAAAAACAGTCACATTCTGAGGAGATTAGAACTTCAACATATGAATTTTGAGGGGGCACAATTCAGCCCATACCAGTAGGTGAGGAAAATAATTGTTTTTGTTTAAAATTAATATGCAAATACTATGAATAGAATACAAAATTTGCATGATTTAAAGATATACAAGCACTACACTTCTTCAGACCATGCTCCTAGATCTTCAGGGAGTAGTATTCTCTGCTCTGGGGATGTTTCAATGGAAATATTAAAGGAGTACTGGTAGTGATAAAATAATGAGATTTAAAATTAATTCTTTGTTCAAATACTGACTTCACCACTTGCCCATCTCATATTGTGGCAAATTATTTGTGGTATCTAAGCCTCAGTTTTTCCCCTTATAAACATGAATAATGATAACAACACCTACTTCATAGAGGTGGTATGATAATATTATAAAAAATAATGAGCACAGTTAGGTAGTTATATAAACATTAAATTTCCGTTCAAAAGTACTTCTATGTCTTTATTCAAAAATAAAATCTTAACATATAATCTTGACCTAAAAGACATTTAGAGGGAAGCTGTATTTGATAACATAGTAAAAATTGTCAGCATATAAGAACATTTAAAGATGCCTGCTTTAAATCTACATCTATCACAGAACTGCACCTCTGGAAGAAACAATACAGATGAGTGATGACTTATACTATTTTCCTAGCTCCCAATCCAATACGCTTTCCACAAGAGCAAGGTGCTTAGTGAACTGAAATAACTAACTGTACAGATCAAATGTGTTTTTGATGGGTCTTGAATTTCTGAAAAATTATTTGCAAAGATGCTTAATTACTATTTGTGAAACCTATATGCTGTTCTGAGTTCTGAACTCTGACTACCATTTTTTCAAGTTTTGTTCCTCTCTTTTTCTTCTGTTTACTTATACTGCCTGCTTTACTTCAGTATGCACAAATATTCCTGAATCTCAAATTAAAGACTATATAACAGATTCCCTGAACCTTTCTTGGAAAGACATTAATGAAAAATAGGATGTCAGTTTAACATAATTTGTCACTATTCACCCCAAATCCTCCTTGGTGGATTCCCATAAGGAATCTTTCATGCACATTTACACATTTTTTTTGTCTGGTCTGCTCACCTAACCTTTAGAGAACTTAATTAAGTACTTTTAAAAGTAATAGCATATACTTCACAGAAGCAGAATGTTCCATTAAGAGTTACCAAAACAAATGGTTAAGAACTTGCATAGTTGTAAAGAAAGACAAAGTAAAGATGTCAGCTAAATGGAGAATAAAGATGAAAAGAAAATTACTGTGTCATCAAAAATATAATGATGTTTAAAAGAAATTTTAAAAGATGAGACATTTTGTAGGATGTATAAAACAGTTTGACTAGAGCCAATAAAAAAGAAAGAAACTTTGGTGAAGGAAATGTCACTAATTAGATATTGTTAAAGCCGAAATGAACGTTTTATTTTATGCTTTTATAGGCTAACAAATTTTAAAAGGGTACTTAAACAAGCAATATCAGATTTTTCCACAGATCAGGGTACAGACTGTATAACATTATCTCTACAGGAATACAACCTAATCATGTGGCGCTATGTATAACACCATGAGGCGATGTGAAAATACATTTTGGAAAAGACCTTGAACTTGTGTGCCACATACAGAAGGAAGCAAATGCATTTTTGAACCCCTGGAAAGGATGAAAAGGAAACTGCTAGGATATATGCCTGTGAAAGTAATCTACAAAGAAACAAAAAAAACAATTCTATCCCAACACTCTAACCTAAGATGAGTCTCATTATCGGCTAAAGTTAAAATAATAATTGTCATAAGTATACCACCTTATATTTTCAAAATATAATCTTATACTTCAAACAAGTGTGATAACAAGTAATGGTGAGACACCACTGTCATAATCAGACTGACAAAGGTGAAAATATTACCAATATCTAGAGTAGCTAAGGGTATGGAGAACAGATACTGTAAGGCAGAGTTGGTGATAGTGCAAAATATGAATATCTTTGTGACAACATGAGTGAAATGTTAAGTGTAAATTTACTTTGACCCAACAGCCTTATTCTGAGGAGTTCATTCTAAGTAGAAAATATATTAAGGATAAAGATATATTTACAGCAGTGTTGTGTCATGTTTCCTGTCTGGGGCCTAATTTCCAAGCTGTACTCTCAGGCAGGGTTTCTCACCCTTGACACTATTTACATTTTGAGCCAGATAATTCCGTGTTATGGGGCTGTTCCGTGAATTGTAGAATGTTTAGAAGCATCCCTGGTCTCCACCCACCAGAAAAGTGGCACTGGAATTCCAGTTATGACAATGAAAAACATCTCCAAACATCGCCAAATGTCCTGTAGAGAACAAAATCTGCCCCAGTTGAGAACCACTGTCCTGCTACTTGTAAATATTTTCTCTCATTAATTTTATGTGGTTAATATGCCAAAGTAATAGAGTGAAGAAGTGAAGAGCACAGGGTCTGAAGTCAGAGTACCTGGATGAAATCTCTCTTTACCACTTAGAATTTACTTTTGACAACTTATTTAACTCATTTGTAAAATGAGAATGGTAATACCTACCTCAAAGTGTTCACGAGGGAATTCATGTATATGAAGTACCAAGAACAGCATCGTGCTCATTGCACACAATTTTGTAAGCGTAGCTCTGTTAATTATTATAGCCCTAATCTCACACCTGGGACATTGAGCTGGTTCTTTGTTGACATATAGAGGACTCTTTTGATTTGCTTCTCCAGGTTAACTACATATCAAATCTGAGTATAAATATATAATATGAATAACTATCCTTTGGAGGAAATTGTGGCTGTTTGTAAGCACCATGAGAACAGGAACCAGTTGCATACATTCATTCTCTATATCTTCAAGACCCCAGCAGGAGACCTGGTATATAGCAGGCACTCAAGAAACAGGTGAAGATGTTTAGATCAACTAATGGAGGAATGATGTAGCACATTGATAATTTCAGGTGTATTGCCTGAGATTCCAAAAAAGCCTAAAATGGGCTCTAGGTCTGACAAAAGATACAGAAACTGTATATTAAAAATCATATCCATGCTTGAGAGTTTTACGAGCAAGTGTCTCTGATATCAGTAGTTATGAAAACAACTCCTTAGCCATATTTCTTGCATCACTGAGGAATAAATAAAAAGAATAAAAAATTAATTTGTCTGCTTCTTCAGCCTGCGTCCAACTCTCCACTGCTGACATTAGATGCTTAAACTCCAGTGGAGCCATTCAAATATTCCCTCTCTCTCTTTCTCACTCTCTCTATCCGTGTGTTGTGTGTGTATGTGTTGTGTACCCTTACCAAACAGCTCAACAAAGGAAAATGGAAAAGCTGAGAGAAGAAACTTGTGAAATATAATTCTCCCAGCAATAAGGATTTTTATTGTCAATCTAAAAACAGCTGACACTCCCTGAAAGTAGGACCGTAAAAATAAAATACAGCACACGTCCTCCATTTGCCTACACTTGAAGGAAATGAGAAGTTCTCACAATTGTTATGGCAGCTAATGTTACTACATTTGGTAGTTTTCAACAAAGGTAAAAGGGGGAAAAAGATCTCCTGAGCCTTAGGATACCGCCTTGCTTTTCAAATTGAAACAATTTAAGAAGCTGTACACTGAAAATATATCTTCATGATGAAAATGCAGTTCATCTTCACAGTTCTTATTTGACAATCATTTTCTGCTAATTATAGGATCAGGAAACCAATTCCTGCACTAAAGTTGTTGGAGTCATTTTCTTTTCTACTTTCAAAACTAAAATTCTTCAGAGCCAAAACTTTTGATTCCCTCTCCTACTGGTCTCCCCAAACATTCCAAACCTTCACCACTCTTCTCAAGACTTCTACTCCTACCTCTGGAGAAACCTTTCTTCCTACTTCCCTGAAAAATACAGTCAACCAGGCATTAAGTGTCTCAATGTTCCTCTTAAAATGTATCTGTATTAAAGATCTTCCCATATTAGCTATATCTGGTCTCATCCCTTTCTTAGGGACAGTGATTCATCAAGTCTTCTTTTTCCTACCCAAACATACATTCTCTCCTTTCTCAATGGACTCTTTTCTTCAGAATACAAATCTGCTCAAATTTTTCTAATCATAAAAAATGTGTACCCTACAGTACCTCTGGCTTCCCTGTGGCTATTGTTCTATTTGTGCATCCCTCTGTAGTTATCATATTAAAAGAATAACCTGTGCTCTTTTTCACTGTTTCAGCTCCAACATGGCTCTACCCATTCTAACGTAGCCTCTGATCCTATTCACTAAATCTATTCTTGGGAAGATCAGCAGCAAATCCCACATTTCCACAATCTATATTCCTCATGTGAAAAATCCAAAACAATTAATTTGTAATTAGTTTCAGGCTTTCTTCCTCCCCAAGCAAAGCTTTCTGGTTCTGCCCTCTCTTTTCTCTTACGTTTCCTTTAAAGACAGTTTTCTCTTGCCAAATGGGTTTCTTTGGAATTTTATGATGTAGGGTCAGGAAGAAAGAGACAAGTGTATAAGGATAAAAAGCAAAGAGCTAAAGATGTTGCAAGAAATTAGGGAGGACGATTTTTAAAAATGTGTCCAAAGAGTCGTTATACTGAGGGAAGTAAATGAGATAGAAAGTGAGAAAGTTAAGAAATTTGAATGTGGTTATAAGTTTCCTCCATAATATTAGATAAAAAAAAGGGAAAACTAAGTTGTTTAGAAATTACTATAACAGTGCCTAAAAATATGCTTTTTATTATGACATTTCTCATAGAACAGACAATTGTTACACTTAGTTTACATGACTTATCATTTTACATGGCTAATTAAACCCTCCTTCTTGAAGGTCTCTATTTTCTTCACTCCTATAGCTTTCTTGGACCTCGTTTTATATCTCCAGCACCCTTATTAATATCACACACGAACTTCTCTTCTTTCCTATCCAAGAAAGTCGATGATTGTAGACTAACCTCAATTCTTTCCTCTCTCTACCAAAGCCATCCCCACCTTGCACTGAGAAGATACTTATTATGGGCTGAATTGTGTCCCCTCAAAGTTCATATGTTAAGGTCCTAACTCCCAGTACCTCAGAATGTGACTGCATTTGGAGAGAAGGTCTTTAAAGAGCTGATTAAGTTAGCATGCGGTCTTCAGGATGCGCCTTAATCCAATGTTACTGGTGTCATAAGAAGAAGAAATTAAGACACACAGAGAGACACTAGGACCATGTAGCCAGAGGAAAGACCATGGGAGGACACAGCAAGCCAAACAGAGAGGTCTCAGAATGAAACCAAACCTGCTGACAATTTGACCTTGGACTAGCTAGCCTCCAAACTGTGAGAAAATAACATCCGTTGTTTAAGCCACCCAGGCTGTGGCATTTTGTTATAGCAGTCCTAGCAATACAATACTTATTTGTTTTGGTATTAGATCAAATAAAGATTAAGTCCTATTGAAGTCTGGTTCTAATTCTGTATTCTGAAATAGAATCATAGGATATTAAAGCTGGAAATGTCTTAGGTATCATTTAGTTGAGTTTTTCATTTTTGTGAGGCTCACCAAATTCCTTTATAAAATTCATGAAGGAAAAAAAAAAAAAAATAAAATAAAATAAAATTCATGAAGGCCAGAGTCCCTTCCTCAGCAAAGTGAACATGAGAACACATACATAACTTTTGCATATATTTTATTTTATTTCACTAAGAACTGATTTTCTTCACACAGGCAGAATGTTTTGTTTTTAAAAAAAACCCTTTGTGAATAAATAATTCTCACCCATTTTTCATAAGAAAATTAAAAGTCACTTTCTAAAATAAAATAGAAATGAATGGCACTGTGGAAAGAAAAAGAAAACTAATCTAAACTAAATTTACTATTTACTCAATAGTAAATTTCAATGAGAAACCTGATTTAAAAGTTTTAACTTACTTTAACATATCAGTATCTTGGATGTTCAATAGATTTGTGACTCTTGTCATTTGGGGCAAGAGGTAGTGAAAAAATCTAGCTTGCTTTATAAGATGGTATTGCCATATTATACAGAATTAGAATAACCATTACTGTCTTTGCCAGTCAAGGATAAGATTGTGTGAAGAAACAAACATTCTCCTAGACCCTTTCGAGAAATTCTAGTCACATCATTTCCTCCAGTCAATAAGGTCACTTTTGGCAAGTACTGCATCACTGACCCTGCCTATTTCAGCAAGAAAATAAAATAAATCCATATTTCAATGTTAAGGTCATCGTTGCAAACTTAACTTTCAAAAAGTTTTTCACTACTTTGATATATCCAAAGATTTCTGCCAATGGATAAAATGACAAGAGTGTCATTCTCAACTCTGGGCTTTAGAAGCACTTTGCCTGGAACTGGAATGTGTGTATATTTGTCAGCTCACATCCTCCTCTCACAGAAGGAAAACTTGGCCAAAAGAGCTCCTTCTTTTCAACAGCATTCACAGGCAATGGAAGGGCCTTAAATCAGAAGATTTGTCTTATTCATTGGAGCAAAATATCTGCCAAGTGAGCCAATCCATAAATGGATTTCTCCCTGTCAAGTTTTTCTGTGACCGGGCTTTTCCTAGTCTCTCAAAAGAAGTGAAGGTTCTGCTTTACAGTGTAGTCAACCCTTAAAAAGGTGGCAAAATTCTTGGTACTCAAAAAGTTGGTTACGCTTGAATTTGTGACAAAACTTCTTGAAAAGACAATGATTTTAAAACCTGACCCTGAGGAAGTTGGTATGTTTCATAACAGGAAACAAAATTCTTTTCAAGATTGCTAGCTAGGTCTTTGACACCAGTGCATCCTCATGTCAAAAGCAATGAGAAGTCATAATAATGTGACTTCCCTAAAGCAGGAAATCCAGATGGATAGCCATGCCTGTTTATGCTTTATTGGGACACAAAAAACTAAGTTGTCGCTTTTTGTCCTCCTAGCCAAAGGCTTCCTGGGTGAAGAAAATTCTCACCATTTTGAAAGTATCTATGGTCACTGGCATTTCTAAAAGTGACTCAGATATTAAAACATTACTTTTGATAGCTTTAGTGTGCACATAAATCAGGAAAACCAAGGTTTGGCAGCACAGAAAGATAACAGTAGTGTCATCCAGTTGTATACTGGAAGGAAAATGACACAGTTGTGAATTCCTCCTACTTCAGGGTATTAGAAGAAATGTCAGCAAGTCTGATGTATGTGATGTCATTTCTTAAAGACATTGTTTCTATTTTCTTCTGTGGCTTCAATCACAAACTAGCTTAATATTTAATATCCAAAGAATAAGAGGGTGCCAAGTGTCTTCAACTTTATGTGACTTCTTGTGCTTAGCAGTTTAGTAAGTGAAATTTTATCTATAGACGAAAGCCACAAACCTCATTGCCACATCAGAGAATCGCCAGGAAAGTATCATCAGGAAAGAGACAGCATGTGCTCATTAACAATCTCTTCTCAACCACCATGTAGCATTGGCCATTTTTCCCTCTCTGGATCAGACTCCTGCAGTGTTCAGTGGTAACGGTGTGATAGTGCTGCTTATGCCTATCCAAGTCACGATGCCATTGCCCACACTGTGTGTGATGTCTGCCAGTATGTGCCCATGTGTCTCCTTCCAATCCCAAGGGAAATGATACCTGTACCAACTGGGTTTTTCTGCTGCTGCTGCCACCACATCTTCTGGAGCTTCTCACCCCCTCACTGCAGAAGCTACTGGCACAGCCAGCAAGCACCAAAAGCAATCCAGGGCAGGGCTGTGTTCTCTGCCAAGGTGAATGAATCCCTTACACCCTTGTTCTAAGTTACACATGTGCTCTCAATACTCACTATCAGGTGAAGTATATACAGCCTTTCAGCTTTACCTGAACCTCTGGGACTGAGACATAAATACTTGGGGTTGAGATTAGAGAACTATATTCAGTAATACATTACAACATACACAAAATTTGTGCCTCACTCTCCACACATCTGTTCCTCTCCATATAATCTCTCCATATACCTGTCTAGTCCTACAGGCAATACAGTTTAGACTCAATAAGGGGTCATGTTATGTTGTTAACCTGGTTTACAGTTTATTCCCTAGTTGACTCCTTCCACTTACCACTCACAGCTTTTAGTTTAACACTATCAGAAAAATATTCTATAAGGAGCTAGACTTTACTGAACTTTAGACAAATGCTTCAGCAATCTCCAAAAACTGATATTAAATAACACGGAATTAGTTCACTGTGTCTGCTATTCACATACACACACACACATGCACACAGAATCACAGAGGTATCTGCTCTCATAATACCTGTAATTGAACTCAATTCCATATTCTTTAATCACTTTAACCACAATCATTACAGAGACCTGCTCTACCTCCTAAGGCAATCTTTCAAGGAATGACACCACATCTACTCAGTCAGGAAATTAAAATCCTAGAGCCCCTTGAACAGTATTAGTGGCAGTTTGCATACGATTTTTTTTGAAGTGTAGTAGGTTTCAGCATACAAAGAGATTAAGAGGTCAACTTGGAAAGACTTAAGGCTCCTGGACCCACAGCTTCTATCTGCTATGTGCCAGAAAACGCAGATCATTCCTCAGTGATTCTAACCAAATTACAGTGCTCCCCACATCCTACACATACACACCACCCCAGCCACCACCATCACCTCTAAATTGTCATGTGGTGCACGGAGATCTCTGCAGGCTGCCCAGGAAGGCACTGTAGGCCTCCATGTATATCATAGGTAACTTCAGGAGAATATTCTGGATAAGTCCCAATAACCTAAAGCGGCTCTTGGAGCAGCAGCAAGTAGTTTTCGAGAGCTTGCACTTCCTGCCAGTGACTTGAGTCAAGTTTTGGAACACCTCCCAAGGGCTTAGAAACCTCTAAGAAAAACCTCCTTGGCAATTGCCAGCTTTGCTTACAATGCATCAATACGCTGTGTATCAATCCACTGTGAATTTGGAGGATACATGTTCATTTTCCATCTTGTTAGTCATTAAATATGCCTTCATTCTGGTTACAAGTTTATATGGCTTCCAGGTTCCAGCCCTGAATAAATTATTGGCTTTATTAACCTATTTTTTTTTTTTTTAATTTTTGGCCATACCACGCAGCATGCGGGATCTTAGTTTCCCCACCAGGGATCGAACCCTCACCCCCTGAAGTGCAAGCGTGGAGTCTTAACCACTGGACCGCCAGGGAAGTCCCTTTATTAACCTATTATTTAGAGCAAATATTTATATCTGTATGTATTACTCAGGGTTCTCACACCTGTACAACACTGATATAGTTCTAAGACCTAAGGATTAAAATTCATGTTCATCCAGAATAAATGCACACAGTGCATTATGCTATTTTACAACATGATGGCATGAGGCAAGAAGAAATTTTGACATGTGACATAATTTATTCCATTGTTTTGCATCCAATCTAGTACTATCAAAAAAGGTATGGTTTCATTTTTCCAAAGAATGTCAATTTCCCTGCCTTTATTTTACTTTTTTTAAACTTAAAAAATTAAATTTACAGAAAAGTTGCAGGAACTGCCATACATCCTTCACCCAGAAGCCCCATTCAACTGTCATAAACTGTTCCCAATAATATCCTCTGTGAAATGGTCCACTACAAAATCACACAATGCACCCCACTGTCATGTCTCTTCAATCTCCTTCAGTCCAGCATGGCTGGTGTGGGCTGCTTCCCTAGTCAGTCACCTTCCTCATGAGGGTCCCTGTTGTTCATGCCCTTCAATCACCTTCTTCCTCTGAATGAAGACCTCACATGGGACCACCTCTTTGTTCAAGCCCTGATTCCTCCTGGTTCCACAGCTACCCTCCTCACTCCAAACAACCTCATGAATTTGGACTGAATTGTTTGTATTATATCATCTCCCTTTAAAGGGTATTGAGTTCTGATCTGGCTGCCAGTTAAACTACTGGCAAGTCTTCTTGATCCTTTAGGGTTTCTTCTATGCTTTATTAAAGAGGGTCTATTTTGATTTTGTCCTTGGTTCTAGAATATGGCCCTTACTTTATTTCCTAGCACTTATTCCTAAAACATGGCCTTCCTGGAGAACCAGCTAAAAGGCTGAGTTATTCATCAAGGCCTCCCTGCCCTACCTGGCCCTGAACACAAACATCCCCAGCACTGCGTGACCTCTGATACCTCCCTTTAGCTATCAGCCTTGCAGCAGGTGCTCTCTGCTAGGCCTCACAGTCTTGCCCTGCACAAGAGGCAGCAGTGTCCCCAGAGAGAGCCCCATGCAGATTTCTGGAGCTTCCCTCCATAAAGCTCCTCTTCTCCTAACAAATTCCAGCCACTTGAGCCATCCTAACTCTGCTCTCTACCTATTCAGCTTAGTGGTACTGTGGCTCTGCTAGGGGAACCTGTCCCTGCTCTGCAGTGCCCAAGGCACAGTGAAACTGGGGTGCACTTTGCAGATTCCCCTTCTTTCAAAGATCTGCATAGTCTTTGGTCCAATCCCAGAAAACAAGTGCATTATATATTTTGTTCAGTTTTGTGGTTGTTTACAACAGAAGAGTAATTTTGCCACCAGTTATTCTGTCATGGCTGGAAGAGGAATCAAGTCTGTTTTTAAAGGTAAAATTAATTTAACATGTGAAAATACAGCCAGATACACTGAACATAAATTAAATTGAAGTGCACATGTTTGGAATTTTTTAAAGGGTCTTAGAAAGCAAAATGGATGAGAAAAGTTTTTTTTTAATAATTAAGTGAATTTGAACAACCACAGCAATACTTTATTTAGCACAGCTACCTAGTTATGGTTCTTTATAACACTGATCGTCCAGTAGGGCAGAATTTGCTCTCCCGCAAATAAATATTTAGCCCCTTTACTGCACTTTCCTCCATTTTCTCTTTATTTTGTTTACCCCAGAAAGGTACCTTTCAGTGTTATTACATCCTGTTACCTGAAGAAACTGATTATTTTACAAAGAATAAGCAATCATGGGTTACAGTATGGGTTGTACTAAAATGCCAGTTTTACTATGAGCCTAGCAAGTGAATTCTCAGATTGAGGTAAACCATATGCCAACCCTAGCAAAATCTACCATTAGAACAGTTCTAAAGCATATGGAAACATAAAGTCATCAACCAATAAACACCTTATTGTATGCCGATTAATTTGAATAAATGATGCTGGGGATGCAATCCCTAGGGACTGTGCCAAGTTGACTGTGATAGCACTGATTCATTTAACACTGCCATCTCCTGTAAGGCATTCACAGTGCTAAGCTTGGTACAAATGGATTATTAGTAATGTACATGTTACTCTAAAATAATATAATCTTTAAAGTCTATTAGATTTTTACTTGAAGTGTGCTTAAGAAAGACAGTACAACTTATGGAGATTGATCACAACATTAGATTGTTATATACCTTGTAATACATGCATAATTAGCGGTTTTTAAACATCAGTTTAATCCTATGCCATAACTGAAATGAATATTCTTGAGGCCTACCATTAGAAGAGAGTGCTAAGGACTGGAAAAGTGATGCTGGGTGGTTGCCCTAATTTAGCAAGGGGTGAGACATATATGTCCTCTTGCATACATATCCCCTGAGATTTTTCACAATGCAAGAAGAAATTCTCTATCTACAGCTCTGATTATCCACATTCTAGAGAAAACAGAAAACATTAAGGCAGGAAGGTCACTTTTCCCACATAACACTTAGGACTCTCAACTAATTGCAAGTTTTCAGTAGGATGAAAGGGATCAAAACCACTATTCTTTCAAGAAACACAGATATTACTACAGACTTTTTACTGAGACCTAGATTGGCAAAGAAATCTTTGTCACTCAGCAGTGTACAATGTAAGCAACATGCAAAGAAGTCTCCTTAGAGACTTGAGAGGACATCTCAGTTGGGAATTACATTCAGCAGTATTTAATGCAAATCTGATTAAGGTGACTTACCAAAATACAGAATGATTTTTCTCATGTAACTGAGGTACATAAAAAGGAAATACAGCGTTGATTCAGCTGCTCAAGAAAGTGTTCATGACTTGTAGTAACGATGTTTATAAGAATTCCTGTGTGCTATAAAGAGAGGGGTTTTTGTAAGTGAAGGGATATGTTTGCCATTCTGTAATTCATTTAGAGAAGTGTTTAAAAACACATGGAATATTATTCAGGGATAAAAAGAAATAAAGTACTGATCAATGGTTCAAAATGGATTTAAAAAAAAAGAAAAGGGGCTTTCCTGGTGGTGCAGTGGTTGAGAGTCTGCCTGCCGATGCAGGGGACACGGGTTCAAGCCCTGGTCTGGGAGGATCCCACATGCTGCGGAGCAACTAGGCCCGTGAGCCACAACTACTGAGCTTGTGCCTCTGGAGCCTGTGCTCCGCAACGAGAGGCCACGATAGTGAGAGGCCTGCACACCGCGATGAGGAATGGCCCTCGCTTGCCGCAACTGGAGAAAGCCCTCGCACAGAAACGAAGACCCAACACCGCCAAAAATAAATAAGTAAATTTAAATATATATATATATTTAAAAAAAAGAGAAAAAAAGAAAAATTTTTAAAAACCACATGTATTAACAATGGTTATATGAGTGTCCTGTGCAAGGTACTTTGACAACAGTGTTATTTCAGGGAATAGATGTGATAGCTCTTCTATAATGCATTTAGAGTAGTATTTTAAAACACATGTAGGAAAGATGTTTATAAGAGTTGTATGTGCAAGATATTTGAGAAGTGTCTTATTTCAGGGAATGAATGTGATAGCTCTTCTGTAATACATTTAGAGAAGTGTTTAAAACCACATTAAAGTTTCTATAAAGAAAATATTCCTTGTCCTAGGGTCTCTTCTCATACGAAAATATGGCTACTCCCCTTCCCAGGATATGTGTTTTCTAAGCTGGAAGAAAGTAGAAGAATAAAGGCCAAAAAAGCAAGCAGACCTGTCCCCTTTAAAGCACTTCCTCAGAAACCTCTTCTCCTAAACACAGAAACTTCTGAATGTATCTGACTGCCAGAATTATATCATGTCAACACCCCTAATGGCAAGGGAAGTTGAAAGATAAGTATTTAATTATATTGGATTCTGTTATTAAGCAATGGGAGAATAGTTATTGGATAGAAAACAAGCAATGTCTTGTCCAAAGGTCTTTTAAATTGTTTTGCATTCCATTGGCTGTGTCTGGTTTAATCTTACTTATCTCTGCAAGATCAATTGAAATCTTGAATTTTATGGACTCCCTATCTACCTCAAGTTCCAAACTGGATATTACTTTGCCTCCTTACTTGGAATACTAGAAAATAAAGATAAATTAAAAGCTATATATGACACAAAATTTTATATTTAAATAGGTCTGACAATTATTAATAATAGTATTATTATTAATACTATTAGAACACTAATCATTAATGGTTTAATGATTATTAAAAGAATACTGTTGGTTTTTAAAACTATCGACTTTGTACATTAGCTATAAATCATTGAAGCAAGATAAGCCTTAAAAGAGTGGCTCAAAATTTATAGATACCCATATTGAACAAAGTAAAATCATAGTATTCATTCCACTGTTATAACATAATACAGTGTATGTGAGCACTATCACAGGAATTAAAAATTCCATGACATAAAAGATTAATGAGATTGTTCTGAGGACAGCATGCCCAAGGCTTTAACTAGACAAGAAACAACTAACTATGGCTGGATCCTCTGAGGAAGCTCCTCTATATTGCATCAAATTATTTTTGGAAAGGATTACTGCAAGCGAAAGAGATGAGAAATACTGGTTCCCGAGTTTATGGAAGCCTATATCTCTCAATTCATGTTGACCAATAGCTGTAGACCCTACACTACACATCGTAGACACTGGATTATTTGCTTACTCCTTTCTCTTACTCCAGTGATTTTAAAGCTACTTGTGTCATGTCTTTTTCTGGTGAAATGCAGGTGTTAAGTGACCAGCAGTAAATTTTAAGCAATTAAAATAAAATAAAATAAACAGTTTGTGACATGATGGCACATGATGCTAAAAGTCTATTCTCAAAGAATATCATCTAGCACCACAATTCTACTGATGCATTTCAGCTAAAGAGTTTATTCAGGCTAAGGACTGTTTAAGAGTTCTTAAGAAAAACATCTGGGAATTATATTAAAAAATTACACTTATCCAATTAAAATACCATTAAATCTGGACAATAAGTACTTACTCACTTGTCTAAATGCTAAAATGAATCCAAACATACCCAGAGGAATTTAGATGGGGCAGGTAGCTAAAATGTAAGTCTACTTTGCTTTATTTTTAATTTAATTTCCAAGGGAGTCTGTGGTGAGAAGTATAAAAGTCTTGATTTATTAACCACATATAAAAACTTATGATACATTTATAGATGGGGAAAAAAGATTAAAACTGTCTGTGAAAGGATGATACCAATGAGAATCAACTTGATTCTTATTTTGATAGAAAATCTCATTTTGATAGCAAAATCCTGGAAAAGCTCATGATTTTGAAGCACTAGATATCTCTGAAAGAGTAAAGTGTGAGTTTGAAACCAAGAGGTGTGATTTGTTTCAGAATTTCAAAACTACATCCCCTCTCTCTTTCTGAAACTGCTGCTCCCTCACCTAGGAGGAACAGATCAGAGCTATGGACCTAGAGACAGGGAAAAATTGCAGGCCAACGTGTGACCATACTCAAAGCAAAGGAATTCATGGAATCCTCCATTCTGAACAAGAGACCCCACTGTGAGGTCCCAATCTACTGACAGCCAAACAAACCCCAAGAAAAAAGAATGGAGGCTTTGTCTATAAAAAATAATCAACCCAAGAGAAAAGACATATACATACTAACATTTAGACATTCCCCATTGTGAGAGTCTACTTTTCACCCAATAACCCTATATTGCAGCTACATAATGACAAGCCTCAGCCATACACACAAATTTCAAACTCTTTAGTGCCTCACTCTTAAAATTAAAATTATCAATTTAGTATCATTAGATATTCAAGGAAAAACTCTAACATGAAAAAACAGACTAAAATAAACAAAAGGCAAAAGGAACTTTAAGGAAGAAATAAACTTTAAAAATATAAGCAATTAATGACATCAGAGAGATCATAAAAACATTGAATCAAGAAAATAATATCAGGAGGATATAAGAAAAGAAAATATAAAAGATCAACAAAATAAGAGCTGCTAGAAATTACCACTATCAAAAAAAGAAATTTTAAAAATTTACTAGAAGAGCTTGAAGATAAATCCAAGCTAATCTCCTGGAAAATAAAAAAAGAGAGAGATTTTTGTTTTTAAACAAAAAGATTAAAAAATGGAAAATAGGAAAGAAATTATAAGAAAAACAGAAGGTCAGTTCAGGAAATCTAACCTCCCTCTCATGAAGTTCCACAAAGAGAACAGATAAAACAAAGAAAAAAGAATTTTTGAAGAAACAATACAAGAAAATGATTTAGAACTAAGAAAATAAAGTTTCTGAGTGAAAAAAATGAGATAAGAAAAAAACAATGAAAAAAGATATATAAAGCACAGTGCTGTAAAATTTCTAAATAAAAAGGAGATAGAAAAGACACTAAAAGCTTGTAGAGGTAACAAGGTCACATACAAAGACTCAGCCTTCAGAATAAAATCACTCTCGGCAGCAGCAATATTGAAGATTGAAGACATTGGAACAATGCCTTCAAAATTCTAAGGCAAAATCACTCCTAACCTATAATTAGTTACCTAGCTGAAATATCACATAAAAACAGAAGTCAGAATTATCATGTTTAGCCATGCAAGATAAAAAAATTGCTATCTTTATGTACCTACCCATTCTTTTTTTTTCCGTTTGCAGCTAATGCATTTTGCTTTACAAAAATTTTTCTATATTTCCAGTAGCTCTGAAGTGTAAATTCTGCAATGCTCAACAGGCTTTAAGGAATACAAGGGGTAGGGGGAGGGGTAGAGATAGAGTTGATGTCAAAATTCCTATCAGGATAATTTCCCCAAACAAGATTCCTAAGACAAGTAGAAAAATAGAAAAAGGCATAGGCTCCAGGAAAAAGATGATGCAAACCAGAAATTAGGCAAAGGGAATTCAATGTAAGATGGTAAATGAAAATCCAAGGATAATGGTTGTGCAACAAGCCCAGAAAACAACAGTCCAAATTGGAGCAAAAGCCACAAGCTTCCAGGAAGTTTTTCTCAAAAAAGGAAACAGTAGGACTGACGTACTTAACAGGGTAAAAGAAGGGTTCTTCATTCTATTGATTAGTATGGGTTGAATGTGTGCCTGAAAAGGAATAAAACAAAGAGATTATTATGTGGCAGACTTTAAGGTGGCCCCCATGATCCCTGCCTCCTGGTATTTATACCTTTGTGTAATTCCCTCCCCTTGAGTTTGGGTGGGACATGTAACCTGCGTCTCACCAAAAGAATATGGCAAAGATGTTGGGATGTCACTCCTGTCATTACTCTTTGTAAGATTCTGTCTTGCTAGCTGACTTGCTCTCCCTCTTCTGCTGGCCTTAAAGAAGCAATAGAAAACATATAATAGAAAAACATAAAATAGAAATTAAAAAACAGTGATAGGAAACATTAACTCTAGGGGGAAAAAAGTTGCACAAGACAATAAATGTATAGTACACTATGCAACTTAGCCATGAATAATATTTATGGTCATAATAATAATGTACGTTCTGAACGCTGACTCTACAAAAATTCTGAACTGAAAATGAGGGGAAAAGCATGTGTTGGTAGAAAGGAGATTTATTTAAAAAACCTAATTCCTCATCTTGGTCGTACAGTAACAACAAAATCAATTTTTGGATTTCCATACACTGTGCCAAGCACAAGATACATTATTGCATACACTGATCAGCAGATTTATTCACCCTTCTCAGCTTTCTGAGCAGTCCTTCCTCTGGCTCTCTTCCCTACCTTCCCATCCACCATTCCTGACACTCTCTTACCCACTCCAGTCCTTTTAAACTACTCAGCTCCTGTAACTCCCCTGACCACACCCCTATCTTCCTTTATGAAAAAGGCTGTACATGGACATGCTGAGTGAAGCCCTCTGGAGAGAACTAATCTCCCCAGTGAGAAGGAAAGGATTTAGACCACAGGTAACACCAACCCTCCTGGGTTATCTGAAAGAGAAATCAAAACTGCTATTTAGAGCAGAGTATAAAGCAAAGGGCTTTTCCTGAGGTGGAGGTGTACAAAATTCTACACAGGGCAGTTCAGCTGAAGCTGCTGAAATTCTCCCCCATATTCCAGCCATATCAAAATTAACTCTAAAGACATGATTGGAGGGGGAAGGGAGGAGAGAGCTGAAATCAAAGAATGTCATAGGAACATAGGGAGCAGAGATACATTTTATAAAATATACATGGATATTGATACTTAGAGTGTTTTACTTTCATTCGTTAATCTTATTTTATAAAGTCTGAACATCTTTACCAGTTTTATTTTTTCAAAAACATGCTCAGGCTTCACGGACTGAAATATTAAGCAAAATAAATACTGAAATGCCAGTATTGTCATTTTGCTTAAGGAGTGTAATCAATACATAGCAGGAAGCCAATAGATACTATCTAAAATTTTATAATAAAGAAATAGCCACAGAAACACATTATTTCATATAGAGGCAAATACCAGAAGGATTTGGAAATTACCTCTTTATTCTACAGACTACTGATGTCATAGTTCTATATAATATGGACACATATCATTCTTTTAATATGCATTTTGAAATTATAATAATTAGAACGGTGTAAGGTTGACCTAGGAGTCAATAAACAGATTGATGTGCCACTGAAGAAATTCAAACATTTTTAGAAATGAAGTTTGTGATAAAGCAGACTTTTCACAGAAGCTAGGAAAGACTTGAGTAAATAATTGGCAAACTAGGTAGATAATGTGCAGATAACCACAAGCCTCATCTAGAAAACTAAGGCAAGATGATGCCTTATTGTAGAAAATAAAAATCACATGTTTAGTAAGTGGTGAGTACTGTTTTGGTGATTTTCAAATTTACCATTGCATTTTTAGTGAAGAAAGCCTGCTCACAGCACTAACATAAAACCTACATATTCCTCACAAAGTATAATCTCTTCTTCCTTGAAAGAAGTAAACTTCTTTAAACCTCTTCTAGCAGTTAGATTCTGAGTCAGAGGTCCGACTTGAAGTCCCATCTCTGCACACTAGCTTTGGAACTTTGGGGAAACAATATAACCCCTGAAATTCTGCTTCTCTATTTTTTTAAAAAAAAGGGAGAATAACTGCTGATAAAAATAGCCTATCTCATTTAATTTCATGGCAACCCTATGTAGACATGCTTTGAAAATGATAAAGCACCTACATAAGTAATTGATATTAGAGTGATTGTTGCTTAATAGGACAAATTCACATAGAACTCTTAGGAGAAAAAGAATATTTCCAGGACTTGGAAATAGATATATATTTTTTTTTCCAACTAAGGGTCAATGTTCCTAATTAGACTTTTTTTTATACTTCTATTTAGAAATAACACATTCCGGGACTTCACTGGCACAGTGGTTGAGAATCTGCCTGCCAATGCAGCAGACACGGGTTCGAGCCCTGGTCCAGGAAGATCCCACATGCTGCGGAGCAACTAAGCCCGTGTGCCACAACTACTGAGCGTGAGCTCTAGGAGAAGCCTGCACACCGCAGAGAAGAGTATCCCAGGCTCGCCACAACTAGAGAAAGCCTGCATGAGGCAACAAAGACCCAATGCAGCCAAAAATTAATAAATTAATAAATTAATTTAAAAATAAAAAGAAAGAAATAACACATTCCAAGAATGAATTACTGTATTTTACTGCTAAGAAGTACCTGAACTCAACTATAAAAAAATTAAAAATAGGGCTTCCCTGGTGGTGCAGTGGTTGAGAGTCCGCCTGCCGATGCAGGGGACACGGGTTCGTGCCCTGGTCCGGGAAGATCCCACATGCCACGGAGCGGCTGGACCCGTGAGCCATGGCCGCTGAGCCTGCGCGTCCGGAGCCTGTGCTCCACAGCGGGAGAGTCCACAACAGTGAGAGGTCCACATAACCAAAAAAAAAAAAAAAAAAATTAAAAATGGCAAAAGATCTAAACAGACACTTCACCAAAGAAGATATACTGATGGCAAATAAGCATATGACAAGATGCTTGACATCATATGTCATTAGGGAATTGCAAATTAAAACAATGAGATACAACTACGCACTTATTATTAGAATGAGGAAAATCCAAAACCCAACACCAAATTCTGGTAAGATGTGAAATAACAGGAATTCTCATTCACTGCTGGTGAGACTGTAAAATGGTACTGCCACTGTGGAAGACAAATTAGCAGTTTCTTACAAAACTAACATACTCTTATCATATGATACAGCCATTTTCCTTATTAGTATTTACTAAAGAGAGCTGAAAATGTGCATCCACACAAAAACCTGCATGTGAATGTTTACAGCAGTTTGATTCTTAATTATCAAAACTTGTAAACAATCAAGATGCCCTTCAGTAAGTGCATGGATAAACTGTGGTACAGCCAATGAAATATTATTCAGCACTAAAAAGAAATGAGCTATATCCAGCTCTGAAAAGACATAGAGAAAACTTAAATGTATATTACTAAGTGAAAGAAGCCAACTGAAAAGGCTATATACTGCATGATTCCAACCATATGACATTCTGGAAAAGGCAAAACTATGGAGATAGTAAAAGGATCAAGAGTTGCCAGGGATTAGGAGGGAGGGAGGGATTAATACATGGAGCACAGAGGATTTTTAGGGCAATGAAGCTACTCTGGGAGAGCAGCCAAGATGGTGGAGTAGAAAGACCTTGACTTCACCTCCTCTCACAAGCACCCCAAAATCACAACTATCTGCAGAAGAACCATCCATAAAAAAGACTGGAACATAGCAGAAAAGCTCTTCTACAACTAAAGACATAAAGAAGGAACCACAGCAAGATAGACAGGAGGGGTGGACTTGCAATATAAGCAAATCCCCTACCCTCAGGTAGGCAACCCACAAACTGAAGAATAATTACATTGCAGAGGTTCTCCCACAGGAGTTAGAGTTTTGAGCCCTACTTTAGGCTCCGCAGCCCAGAGGTCCTGCAGTGGGAAGATGAGCCCCCAAAGAATTTGGCTTTGAAGGCCAGCAGGGCTTAATTTCAGGAGCCCCACAGGACTGGGGGAAACAGAGACTTCGCTCTTAAATGGTGCACACAAAATCTCATATGCACCAAGGCCCAAAGAAAAAGTAGTAATTTGTTCCCTATATTTTTTGTTTTTTGGCCACACCACACGGCATGCAGGTTCCCCGACCAGGGATCAAATTTGTGCCCCCTGCTGTGGAAGCATGGAGTCTTAACCACTGGACTGCCAGGGAAGTCCCGAAAAAGCAGTAATTTGACAGGAGCCTGGGCCAGACCTACCTGCTGGTCTTGGAGAGTCTCCTGGAGAGGAGGTGGGGGGGGGTGCCTGTGGCTCACGCTGGGGACATAGACATGTGGTAGCAGACATTGGGAAACGTTCTACCATGAGAACACTGCTGTTAGCAGCTGCCATCTTGGTTTATTAGCACCAAACCTGGCCCCACCCAGCAGCCCGTATGAACCAGTGCTGGGACACCTCAGGCCAAACAAAAACTGGGTGGGGACACAGCCCCACGCATCAGCAGACAGGCTGCCTAAAGACTTCCTGAGGGCTTCCCTGGTGGCGCAGTGGTTGAGAGTCCACCTGCCGATTCAGGGGACACAGGTTCGTGCCCCGG